>NW_027466520.1:3222500-3822500 GCF_050575085.1 Anarhichas minor | reverse complement strand
CTGAAGGAATGCCCTTCTCTTGTTTAAGATGGCATTTCCCTTTTTGCAAATGTTGCACTCCTCGGCCTTCCCACCATCTGGCATTGTGTTTGCGACAGCCACATGGGGGGACTTTCAAGGGGTCTATGAATTCTGCGTTTGCAGATTATGTGGAGTAGTTGAATAGAATATGAACACATTCATTACTTGATTCGGGTGCTTCATTTGGGATTCTAAGAGCACATTTGTTCTTTAACAAACAGCTCTGGAAAATGTGTTGGTACACTTTTCTGAAAAGTGAATTATGACTGAAAAAGTTACACGAGAACAGATGTTCCACATGTGGAAATGGCAGTTGGGCACATTTTTACCTGATGGCGTTGTTGGAGGTGTCCGGGTCATGGGCAGAGACCCTCCCGATGGAGGTGCCCACCCTGGCATCTTCCGAAACAACCATCTTGCTAAGCGGTGTGGAAAAGACGGGTGGCTCGTTCACATCTTCCACTGTCACCCTGACTGATGTCGTGTCACTAAATGGGCCCACGCTCAAGAAGTTGGTGTCAATATTCCTGTTCGTGGCCTCGATTCTTAGAGAGAAGGTGCTCTTTGTTTCAAAGTCTAGAGGCTGGGGGGGGGGGGGGGGAGACAGAATACACAACATATGTGAGAGATGTTCACTTTACTTATCAAAATAAGAGAGGTGGCAGAAAACGCTGAGTTGTTCTTTGTTGGAAATGTACTTGAAGGCTACACTGCTATGAGTACTCCACATTTATAGTCAGTCAAGGGTAAAAGAACAGTTTATATACGTATGTACGTCTGTGAATCATTCATACAATGTTGAGATATTGATCCCTATTAAGGATGTGGATGGAAAGTCATACTTAAAGTCATTTGCTGATGGATTATAGTTGCTTTGTGCCGTGAAGCAATACTATTGATTTTAAGAAAGGCACACAACATGGTGAAAAGCATAGAGAAATAAATGCTTTTTATCATTGTCTGGCTTATCGAACTCCCCATTGCGACGAATAACATACTGCAGAAGAACGTTGATTTGACACTTTGATTATCAGCGACTCTCTCCGATGTTGTAACTGTCTTGAGTTTGTGGCAAAACAAACATTTGCTAGTGTCCGACAATGGCTCTCCCCTCACCCACAAAAGAGCTGCAGCAATGAACTGTCACATCCATGTGGCCCGAGGAGCCCGTTTCAAGTCCTCTGAAAGCATGAAATGTAAAGTGTGAGCCATGAGCGCTGGAGCCTCAGAAAGTGAGGCAAGAATATGCAACGGATTTCCTGCACTGTAAAAAAAATTCTGTGTAATATACGGTAAATTACCGGCAGCTGTGGTTGCCAGAACTTCACCGTAAAAAATAAAGTGAGAATGTATAATACATCACGGTATATCTTTTTTGCAACCGTAGATTTCACAGTTGAGAACAGTTTTTTGTTTACGGTAAATTACTATAAAAAACAGAGATTTCATAAACCTGTTTAAGGTAATATGCAATTTAACGGTAAATTACCGGCAGCTGTGGTTGCCAGAACTTCACCGTAAAAAATAAAGTGAGAATGTATAATACATCACGGTATATATTTTTTGCAACCGTAGATTTCACAGTTGAGAACTGTTTTTTGTTTACGGTAAATTACTATAAAAAACAAGAGATTTCATAAACCTGTTTACGGTAATATGCAATTTAACGGTAAATTACCGGCAGCTGTGGTTGCCAGAAATTCACCGTAAAAAATAAAGTGAGAATGTATAATACATCACGGTATATATTTTTTGCAACCGTAGATTTCACAGTTGAGAACTGTTTTTTGTTTACGGTAAATTACTATAAAAAAACAGAGATTTCATAAACCTGTTTACGGTAATTTGCTTTAGAAATAACAGCCATGTTATAAACGTGTTTACGGTAAATAACCTTATAAACAGCAACTATATTGTGAAGCTAATTACAGTTTTTCTCAGTAAAAAACACAGTACAACTGTATGATACATTACGGCATTTTATTGAAAAATGCAACTTAACGGTAAATTACCGGCAGCTGTGGTTGCCAGAACTTTACCGTAAAAAATATAGTGACAATGTATAAGACATCACGGTACAAAAATACGGTACAACATAGAACGTAATACAATTGGTTGGCATAGATTTCAGTCAACTTCTGATTATTGTAAATTACAAAGGAAATATCAAATAAAGCAGATTGTAAATCAAGGTACAGATCATCATTGATATACCTTAAGAAACTAACATTCTCTGTGAAAAACAGGTTGAACTGATACAATATCTTGTACAATATACTCACAAAGCAGTGTTGAGATCTTGAAGAAACAGCATGTGTCCATATATATATGAAGGATAACCATGAATAAACATGAAAGGATTAGCCACTTGCCCTGAGTTGATCAAGAGTAATGAGTCACTGAGTCCAGACTTGACTGAAGAGGGCACTCAACATGGTATAGCGTCTCACATGGACATGAAGTTCAGGAAGCTGGAACATGAAGCGTGTATTTTCACCAGTTCTGCTTGAGGACTCGTATGTTGACCATCAGGTATTCACTGTGGACTGGAATGATCCTCTCTGCACCCAAAAACAGAAACAAAGGCAAAGTTAGATTGATGCAGTGCTTCAACATGATGCCTACACAGAAACATTTACTGCCTTCTGCTGTTAAACTGAGCTCCAATGACCTAGAAGAAACCAGCACTTTATACTTAATAAAAAATAATAACTATCAGGTCGAATGGTAAAAAAACTACACATTTCAGCACTAAGGCATCATCAGCATGTGTTTAATTTCTGTCGACAGGCAGCCTAAATACACAGATGCCTCCAAACAATACACTGTGTGCACAATTATTAGGCAAGTTGTATTTTTGAGGATTAATTTTATTATTGAACGACAGTGCTCTCGGTCAATCCAAAATGTTAATAAACCTCAAACCTGAATATTTAATAAAGTAAAAGTGAGGTTTTGGCTTTCTTAGGAGAATATCTATGTGTGCACAATTATTGGGCAACTATTAGTGTGCACAATTATTATGCAACTAAATGAAAAATGTTCCCATCTCACTTGTTTATTTTTATCTGTTAAAGTGAGAAAAATAAACAAACAACTCAAAATTTACAAATAAACGTTATTGATATTTAAAAAAAATAAAATAATCTGTGACACTAGAGCCCCCCTTCTTTTCAGTAATAAGCCTTCAATTCATGGATTCTGTCACTTTCTTGATCTGTTGACGATCAACCACAGCCTCCCAGGTGGACTGTTTTCCTTCACCGTAAATCTCCCGTTTAAGAAGGGCCCACAAGATCTCAATAGGGTTTAGGTCAGGTGAGGAAGGGGGCCATGTCATCATTCTTTCATCTTTAAGGCCTTTACTGGCTAGCCATGCAGTGGAGTACTTGTATGCAGGGCAATGGAGCATTGTCCTGCATACAAATCATGGTCTTCTTGAAAGTTGCAGACCTTTTCTTGTACCACTACTTGAAGAAAGTGTCTTCTAAAAACTGGCAGTAGGTTTGGGAGTTGATTTTGAGTCCATCTTCAACCTGAAAAGGTCCAACTAGCTCATCTTTAATAATACCAGCCCATACCAGGACCCCACCTCCAACTTGCTGGCGTCTGAGTCGAAGTGGAGCTCTGTGCCCGTTACTGATCCAGCCACGGGCCCATCCATCTGGACCGTCAAGAGTCACTCTCATCTCATCAGTCCATAAAACCTTTGAAAAATCTGTCTTCCGATATTTCTTGGCCCAGTCTTGATGTGTCTTGTTCAGTGGTGGTCGGGTTTCAGCCTTCCTTACGGCGGCCATGTCTATGACCACTGAACACCGTGTACTTCTGGGCACTCCAGGTAGGTTGCAGTTCTGGAATATGACTACTGGAGGATAATGGGTTCCTGGTAGCTTCAAGTTTGATTCTTCTCAAATCTTTGGCAGTTAATTTGCATCTTTTTTTCTCAACACGTTTACTTTCCCTGTTGACTATTTGCAACAAAACGTTTGATGGTTCTGTGTTCAAGCCTCAATATCTTAGCAATTTCAAGAGTGCTGTATCCCTCTGAAAGACTTTTATTTATTTATTTTTTTTATACAATTTTTGACTTTTCAGTCAGTTAAATCTCTTTTGTGGCCCATTTTGCCTGAGGAAAAGAAGCTGTCTAATAATTGTGCACACTAATAGTTGCCCAATAATTGTGCACACATATATATTCTCCTAAGAAAGCCAAAACCTCACTTTTACTTTATTAAATATTCAGGTTTGAGGTTTATAACATTTTGGATTGACCGAGAGCTCTGTAGTTGTTCAATACAATTAATACTCAAAAATACAACTTGCCTATTAATTGTGCACACAGTGTAAAGACAATCATCATGTTTGATACAACCAGGGTATCTGCACATCTTATTAATTCCATCAATTCTACATTTTTTGTTTTAATTTTTTTAATTCAATGACTTTTAAGACCTTTTAAATATCTCTAAAATCAATTACATTACTGTTGCAAAATAAATAGAGAAACTAGAATACAGTAAGCTGTATCCTGTTGTTGAGTTGTATTGCATTTGAATAACTGAGCTATTCAGTGTACAATAGCTAATATAACTGCCTTCTCGTTAACAAAAATCAAACTGTATGGCGGAGACCCAGTTCAATAGGAAACAATGACCCCCAGCATTTACCATCAAATAAACATAAGAGTGCACTGTAGGGCCCACTTGGGTGCAAAGACACAGGTGCAAACCCCTTTTGGGTGGATTTTGGAAAGATAAGGGGGAAAAAAGACAAGGGGTGGACATACATCCTCTTAAGTGAAAGATGAAATCATGTCAAGCATCAACTTTTACTCTTTTCAATGCAAAGGTTGCAAATTAAAATGAAATGGCTAAATTCACACTCAAAAATAAAAACAGTGCCTCACCTGGTTTAGCCCGTACCACATATTGTTATCGCAGCAACAAAGGTTTGATTCCCGTTGGGCCATGTGTTGCAGATCATCCCCTCTCACTCCACTGTGGTTCCTGTCTCTCTACTTCTGCTGTCCAATAAAACACGAATGACAAAAAAATCATCTTTAAAAGTAAAAAAAACAACTGCTTGCTTTGGGCATTTAAATGGATTAAAATCCCACCGTTTTCCTGGTTGTCATAAAAGCCAGCAAGTTGTTCCCATCCAAGTCCACAACCACTAGAGTTTGAATGCAATGTCTGAAAGGTGGCAGGAGCAAATTAATTCAATGTTGCAAGATTAGAGTAAATTGTCTTAATTATCTGCACAAACTGCTCTTGTACCAATTAAAATGTTCAGATATTTGTTAGATATGTGTACAATTTACTTACTTTAAAGGAGATTCTTCTTAGCAATGCCACCTGCCTTCGACCTAGAAGTTTCACAAAAGCAATGGAACAAATTGTCTTTCTTTTGACAGACATTCAAGTATTTCAAAGAATTGAATACTGACTTGAACTTTACTCCTTCCACATCTGGTTTATCTTGGGTCTGGAGGCGATCAACAGCAGAGTTGTAGCTGTCAATGGTGCGCTCTGCTCCGCACAGATTTGGATCGTCACCCTGAAATTCAGATCGGATTATTAGGCAGTACCTACAGAAATATTGCGAGTGACTGAAATTTTCAGTGAAGGCACCAATGCCATGAGAGCCCAAATTGCAATGCAATATAAGGTTATTTTGACTACTGTTTCATCTGATACTACGATCCCGTTCTCCTCCAAATCCTTCAAGTCTGTTAGCAATTCAGAGAACACAAATGTTTTGAAATCTTTCTCTCTACACAATAAAACAAGTGACATGTGGTTTGTGTCAGACCTTACATGAACTGGCAAATTATCATCAGATACATAGACAGCTAATATTTTATGTATTGTCTTTGCAGAGCCTAAAGGGTTAAAGTCTCTTTCACAGGCACATAATATGAAAACATATCAGTCCTGTTCTCATCTCGTCCTAAAAACATTTTCTTAGGCTCCACATAGTTGAACCCTTTTTTGAAAGACTGAGCTCTTGAGTATGCTGTCCTCATTGGCCCTCTATGACATGCAGAGAAAAGATCAAATTCTCAAAGACTCACAAACTTTGCTGATGTCCTCATCTGATATTGGTGTGTCATTTTTAAACAGTGAAGTTAGTTTGGTCCAAGAAGGTAGTAGAAACTGTCCCTGCAATTTCAAGTAGAATAAACAGAGAAAAAGATCACTGAAGTTTTCAGAAATATCCATATCACCTTTATCTGTGCTGGTCTCTATAACATTTTCTGAGTCATGCAGGTGAGGGCCACAGTCATGTGATTCAGTTGGAACAGCTGATGACTGAGGAGAAGCAGATTCTCTGTACATGTCACTAATACTGCTGTCTGCTATTTGTGTCTCCGTGGCATGTGGGCGGTAAATGAAGATCTGACCGTGAAAACATTTGACCATCCACTCACTTTAATAATTAGCTACTTTGTGTCTGGACATGTGCTTTCACATAACGCCATAGCACATTTATGAGCGGTAACGTTAACAGACAGTTTATAAGCGGTAACGTTAACAGAGTTTATAAGCAGTAACGTTAACAGACAGTTTATAAGCGGTAACGTTAACAGACAGTTTATAAGCGGTAAAGTTAACAGACAGTTTATAAGCAGTAACGTTAACAGACAGTTTATAAGCGGTAACGTTAATAGACAGTTTATAAGCAGTAACGTTAACAGACAGTTTATAAGCGGTAACGTTAACAGACAGTTTATAAGCGGTAACGTTAACAGACAGTTTATAAGCGGTAAAGTTAACAGCCGTCCCAACAGTAACGTTAGCTGTAACGTTAGCTTAGCTGTAACGTTAGCTGATAGGTTACCATTATGCCTCTGGTAGAAATGAGCCTTATAGCTCCATATCTAACAAAGGTCTGCTTGCAACCAGCTTCAACGCACTTAAATAAACAACGTAGTTCATTACTATGAAGTTTGCAATGAAGCACATAACCCCTCGATGTTTTAGCTTTAACTGACTTGCCACAGAAATGACAACTAAACATTTTCCTAGCAAACCTTTGGTAAAGTAAGCTAGCTAATGTTTAACACAGAAACCCATAACCCACGTTACATCCACGAAAAGTAAACTCTCAACTCATTTAGATAGCTAAGTGAACTTACTATTAACGTTGAATGACTCGTTTTTGCAAGGGCGACACAAAACTGCAGAAAACAAAGCCTCAAATTCAAATGTAACGTTAGCTAGCTGACATGCTCACCTTCAGAAGAAGTGTTGTGTTTCCAGGAGTCAGGCCGTTGATCATCAGTAACGTGCTGCCTGAGCGCGCAGAAAAGGCGCTGAAATGAGTTCAAAAGTTCAGCCTCCAACCGTTGCTTTTTTTAAATTGTTGTGTAGGTCTGATCACTGCCGCCTCCGTCCGTCCGTCCCTCTCTCTCTCTCACTCTCTCTCTCTCTCTGTCTGTCTGTCTCTCTGTGTTCCCACCACATTTGGTCAGGTTATTCACTGAGACAGGCACCTGTTGGTCTTAAAGTGTCATGGGGGAATCGCTAAACAGTGAAACAGTATGATCATATAGGGTGCACTGCACACACATTAGGAATAGATGTCACAGGGTGCCTTGAAACTGTCGCGAGATCTGCACCTGCAAGCACCTGCAATGTTACAAAATACTAACCAACAGAGATCAAAAGAGAGGTGGGGCATGGGGTGAGATGCAACTTATGCTCTGCAAAAAAGGATTACAAAACAAGGAAAACTTATGGAAGGTTACTCTACTGCTTTGAATAAGCAGACTAGTTTGCATCTAGCACTTATTGTTTTGTTTGTTGGTTAAATATTAGTTCTGACTGTTGAAACTGACAATGTCTTTCAAAAATTACAGTGTTGGCCTTCAAATTTATCTTATGGTATATTTACATTATTAGCACAATGGTTCGTACATTTAACCGTGACAAAATGTATTTCTTTTTACTAATAGAACCTGCAAAAACTGCAGTGTTATATTTTATATATTATAGTGTATTTACAAAAACAGCACAATGGTTAGTGCATTTAACCTTGACAAAATGTCTTTTTTACAAATAATGAATGCAAGCAACATTGATCGGGCCCTCGCACCTTCACGCACGTCGAGGGTACTAGCAGGACTCTAGTTGCCGCGGCTGTGCTTTCTGTGACCATGAGACACTGCGTGCACGAGTTAGACAATATTTCCTGCGTGTACCAGTGGCGTAGCAAGATCATTTTGCCAGGTCTTAAGCCTCGAATGTTTTGAGTTCAGCTCTGAATACAATCATAAATGTAAGCCTGTAATGATCGACAAAAAAACAAATGTTTTTTGAATGCGCTTCAGTGTTTGTAACATAAAAGACTGTCAAAGTAAATGCAGGTGTCCAAACCGACTGTTTGTTTGTGGTGCAGCTAGCTCTGACAATCACTGCTGAGTGACTCAAAGCGGAAAGAGTCGAGGAGAAATGGCAGAATGTATAGTTCCATGTGGAAAAAAACAAACCGAAAGGTGATCCCATGTGGTCTAATCTATATCATGAATTAGGTTAACGTGACTTCAGACGGGGCCGCTCCGTAGGTCTGCTAACGTCGCTGGACACGCTGCTCGCTAATCGCTCCAATAACAGCTGCTTCCTCTGCAGAAATGCAGACTTTAACTGAACAACAGCTGCTAGTAAAGACAACGTGGGTGTTTATATCATCGTTTCTAAACGTATGCGTTTACGACTGTCCACAAGAAGAGGTAACTCTGGAGTTTTCAAACAAGTCTACAACATATTAAAAAAGCAGGGCTCTGACATCTTTAGAAGTAAAAGTTGGTCTGATCTCACCAAGAGTACAACAGGGTGTACGCCTTAAGGACGTGTACACCATGCTGAGGTCTGAGTGTCATACAGGCAAAAATCTTTTCTAGATAATCTAGAGGGATTCTGTTCAGGTGACCTCATTGTAGGCCTAGTCCACAATGTGTGTCCAGAATCTGTGGGTTCTGGGACCCATATTTGAGAGATTATGGCCATTCTTGCATATGTCAAAAAATCCACTCAGGGAATAAGGCATCAATTAAGCCCTTTGGGGCTGTTTTTGGGGACCTTAACTTGCAGCTACGAAGTCCAGATTATAGGTAGGTAATGGTGACGAGCCCCTCTTTGAAGGAGAAAAGGAGTCAAATCTCTACCCTGATTTAGAGTATAAAAAGTTAGAGAAAAGACTGGTGAAAACTGGTGCCATCTGGTTCGAATCATCTCTGTTGGGTGCATTTGAAAACACTTGTAAATGGCTTATTGTCCTAATATTCACATATGATGGACAAAAGAGGACCCTCTTAAAGGCTCAATTGGATTCAAGTCATTAGCATGCTGCTAACATAAGTTAGCTTTCCCAAGGGTCTGCAGAGATCTTGCTTTAGATCCTGCATTACGTTATTACAGGGGAATGATTAATACAAAATTCAGGCAGTTTCAACCTTTCACTAAGATTTAATGGCCCGTTTCTCACTTGCCAAAAAAAGCCGAAAAATAAGGCTATATGCCTCAATTTTGACCTTTGGGGCTGTGTTTGGGTACCTTAACTTGCAGCTACGACCGTAAAATTTGGGGGAATTCATATTCACTAGCCCCTCTTTTAACAGGAAAAGGATTCAAATTTCTACTTTGATTTAAAGTGTAAAAATTGAGAGAAAAGACTGGTGAAGGCCATTTCGGATCATAAGTACCATTGGGTTAGAATCCTTTCTGTTGGGTGAAATAAACAGTCAATTTTCAACTGATTTTCGCACCATTTAATCTGTGGGAAAAGGTGGAATGACTGTGAAAGTTTCAGGGTCCTAGCCCATTGTTTTCTATGGGTATGTAGGCCGAATTGGGTAAAAAATCCATAGTTCACTATGGGAAAAGTGTTTGGAATTACCGATTGATTTTCATACCACTTGATCTCTGGCCAAAGGTCGATTGACTGTGAAAATGTCAGGGTCCTAGCCCATTGTTTCCTATGGGTAATTAGGCCGAATTAGGTCAAAAATCCATAGTTCACTATGGGAAAAGTGTTTGGAATTACCGATAGATTTTCATACCACTTGATCTCTGGCCAAAGGTCGATTGACTGTGAAAATGTCAGGGTCCTAGCCCATTGTTTCCTATGGGTAATTGGGCCGAATTAGGTCAAAAATCCATAGTTCACTATGGGAAAAGTGTTTGGAATTTCCCATTGATTTTCATCCCACTTAATGAATGGGCAGAGGTCGATTGACTGAAAATTTCAGCCTCCTAGTCCATTGTTTTCTGGGCGTATTTAGGCCGAATATGGTCAAAAATCCATAGTTCACTATGCAAAAAGTGTTTGGAATTTTCCATTGATTTTCAAACCACTTAATGAATGGGCAAAGTTCGAATTCATCCACCCCCGTCGCCTTGCCAGCAAGGAGCTTTTTGAATACCTTAGCGGCCTCCACCAGGGATATGGGTAATAGATAATATTTGCAGAAGTTGCAGAGTTGGCTGTTAGCTATATTATGGTGTATATCTGTAATCAGTACAATGGTCCGTACATTTAACAGTAAACAAATATATTTTTTAAAAGTAATAAATGCAAAAATCACGGTATGGATTTCTGTTCATATTACGGTGTATTTCCGTTACCAGTACAATGTTTAGTACATTTAACAGTGACAAACTGATTCTTTTACGAATAATAAATGCAAAAAATACGGGGCTGGCTGTTAAATATATGATGCGTTTTACCTCCATTGGCAGCGCAATGGTCCGTACATTTTACAGTAACCAAATGTATTTTTTAAAAGTAATCAATGCAAAAATCACGGTATGGATTTTTGTTCATATTATGGTGTATTTCCGTTACCAGTACAATGTTTAGTACATTTAACAGTGACAAACTGATGTTTTTACAAATAATAAATGCAAAAAATACGGGGCTGGCTGTTGAATATATGATGCGTTTTACCTCCATTGGCAGCGCAATGGTCCGTACATTTAACAGTAACCAAATGTATTTTTTAAAAGTAATAAATGCAAAAATCACGGTATGGATTTTTGTTCATATTATGGTGTATTTCCGTTACCAGTACAATGTTTAGTACATTTAACAGTGACAAACTGATTCTTTTACGAATAATAAATGCAAAAAATACGGGGCTGGCTGTTAAATATATGATGCGTTTTACCTCCATTGGCAGCGCAATGGTCCGTACATTTTACAGTAACCAAATGTATTTTTTAAAAGTAATCAATGGAAAAATCACGGTATGGATTTTTGTTCATATTATGGTGTATTTCCGTTACCAGTACAATGTTTAGTACATTTAACAGTGACAAACTGATGTTTTTACAAATAATAAATGCAAAAAATACGGGGCTGGCTGTTGAATATATGATGCGTTTTACCTCCATTGGCAGCACAATGGGCCGTACATTTAACAGTAACCAAATGTATTTTTTAAAAGTAATAAATGCAAAAATCACGGTATGGATGTTTGTTCATATTACGGTGTATTACCGTTACCAGTACAATGTTTAGTACATTTAACAGTGACAAACTGATTTTTTTACGAATAATAAATGCAAAAAATACGGGGCTGGCTGTTAAATATATGATGCGTTTTACCTCCATTGGCAGCGCAATGGTCCGTACATTTTACAGTAACCAAATGTATTTTTTAAAAGTAATCAATGGAAAAATCACGGTATGGATTTTTGTTCATATTATGGTGTATTTCCGTTACCAGTACAATGTTTAGTACATTTAACAGTGACAAACTGATGTTTTTACAAATAATAAATGCAAAAAATACGGGGCTGGCTGTTGAATATATGATGCGTTTTACCTCCATTGGCAGCACAATGGGCCGTACATTTAACATTAACCAAATGTATTTTTAAAAAGTAATAAATGCAAAAATTACGGTATTGATTTTTTTCATATTACGGTGTATTTCCGTCATCAGTACAATGTTTAGTACATTTAACAGTGACAAAATGTATTTTATACGAATAATAAATGCAAAACATACGAGGCTGCCTGTTAAATGTATAATGCGTCATATCTCCATTGGCAGCACAGTGGTCCGTACATTTAACAGTAACCAAATGTGGTTTTTAAAAGAAATAAATGCAAAAATTACGGTATGGATTTTTCTTTCATATTACGGTGTATTTCCGTTATCAGTACAATGTTTAGTACATTTAACAGTGACAAAATGTATTTTATACGAATAATAAATGCAAAACATACGAGGCTGCCTGTTAAATGTATAATGCGTCATATCTCCATTGGCAGCACAGTGGTCCGTACATTTAACAGTAACCAAATGTATTTTTTAAAAGAAATAAATGCAAAAATTACGGTATGGATTTTTCTTTCATATTACGGTGTATTTCCGTTATCAGTACAATGTTTAGTACATTTAACAGTGACAAAATGTATTTTATACGAATAATAAATGCAAAACATACGAGGCTGCCTGTTAAATGTATAATGCGTCATATCTCCATTGGCAGCACAGTGGTCCGTACATTTAACAGTAACCAAATGTATTTTATACAATAAATACATGCACAAATTATTGTTTTGGCTGATATATAGATTTACGGTGTTTCACTGTCAGATAAACTGAATATAACCGATTTACAATTTACGGTCTCTTACTGTTGTGATTTAACAGTTTTTCACTGTAAAATTCACTGACTTTTCTTACAGTGTGCGTGAATGAATAAGTGGCTTTGGTTACACATTTAACTTGAGATGTTATATTTAATTTATGTAGGCAGATATCAATGATATTATTTATAGAAATCTTGGTTCCCATGGTGAGAGGAGTGTTTTTAACTGTTAAAGTCTCTGCTCCCGTCATCGGTCCTTACAGTGATCTCTATGCTGCGCTGTGTCCAAGGTGTTGGAGATACTCAATGCTGATTTGTCATTAGTGATTATCACCTAATCCAAAGGTGCAGGAGACATCTTGGAACAAGGTGAGGAGAGGAGAATTGTGCTTTTCCTCCAGTAAATAAGCACTTGAAATTGTTTTATTATCATTTTATTCTGTTTATTATAACCAAAGAAAAAATAAATTATTGTGCAGGAACTACAATCTTGCTACAATGCTAGTGTACGATCCAATACACCACAGATCCAAATAGGAAAATGTACAACGCTGGGGTTACTCAGATGTATTTCTCATGGTGCCAAATCCCATGAAAAGACCAAAATCAACAAAGCTGCAGTCTCTTAATACTTTCTGACTCCCCCACCCTGTCTGTGCACTCAGCCCTATGCCCAGTCAGTCCTCCTAAATACTTCAAACATTTAGTCACAAATATGTAGTTTCTTTCTGAAATAAAAATGCTAAGTAAGTTCCTGAAACAGCAGCGCACTCTAGTTCATAGACAAATGTTACTCAAACAGGAGTAAATAGTATGTTTGTGTTTGTTGGGGGGCTATTATCAGCAGTGGATTAATACACATTTGGTGCTCGAGTAAATATTTACAGCTGCAGGACGTTGTATGCAGGATTGACTCAAAATAAGTTAGAGTCCCCAGGTTCATGGTAATGAAGGAGCACATCGCCCCGTGCGACAGTGCGGCTCATTGATGTGTTTTTGATGTATGGCACAGAGGATTCAGCTATGTCAGGCTGCACAGGAAATACTTGTTAATAGGATCAATTTATTGTGGGTTTAGGAGTCTTCACATGCTTTAATATTTCACATTGAGCTTTAGGAATCATTCATATCCGTGGGTTGGCTACACATTGAAGTGTACTGTAGTAACTAACACATTAGCTTCTGGACGAAAAGAAAAAGTAGCATTTTGATATCTCTTTATAAGTATTTGCAAGTAGAAAAATATTAGAGTTAACTGTGTGTGGAATAGTCAAGCCAGTTCAATCAATACTCCAAGCCACACCAGCTGCTCAAGTACAGGGTTCTACCCAACAGCCCAGTGCCTTATGTCTCACTGACTTTCAGGGGGGAAAGTGTGGCACCATTTATGTGCAGAGAGTCACTGTACAAGGCTTTGGTTTCTGACAGAACCAGAGGCTGTCTTTGTTTCTCATCCGGCTTCATATGCAGTACCTTCAGGAGAATAATGACCCCATCTTGTGTGTTCTCGTCTGTTGTTATGTTGAACATGCCAGGCCCGTCGCCGTCCATGATCCTGTAGTCCATCTCTGCGTTGGAGCCGATATCTGCGTCAGCCGCTTTGATTCTGGCCACCATAGATTGCACCGGCAGCGACTCCTGCACCGTGTACTGATAGCTTTCTGGAAGAGGAAGGACAGGAGCGGATGCTGGTAATGGATGCGCTTATTTCCCCACCAACTCACCTTCAAGCAGCTCAGCTTCTCTTTTTTTTTATACCTCCTTCAGCTTTGATTCGGCTGCGTGGCTCCTCAATAAATTCATGTTGCATAACACAGACAGGCAGCAATTGTGACACACGTGGAATAAAGCACTTTGCTTCCACTTCATACCGCAGCATAGGCGGTGGATGATGCAATATATAGGTTGGATATACAATTAAGAAAGCAAAGACCAATTTCAGTTGTCATATTTCTGTAGGTGTTACAGCTGGGAGAGAATATTTAGTAACATATAAAGCTCTCCCAATGCTGCCTGCATGTAATGAGTTATGATTATCCGTTGGACCAAAAAAGACAAAGTAAGAAAAACAAAGGAGAAAAGAGTAATGCTAAGATCCTTTCCGTATCTTTCATGGGATGAAATGTCCACTTGAAGATTCTATTACTCAAAAACTCTCCATTGTGTTCCCTTGGCTTTTCTCTGACCCTTTGGATTTAAAGTACTCTTATAAGAATAAAGAAGGGAATCATATTCATAATCATAATCTCCCCAATCACCATGGCAGAGCTCATTACCAGACCTTTCTGTGTTCCTCACAGTGTCTCCCTCAGCCACCGTCTAAATGCTAATCTGCCTGACATTGTTTGCCGCCATGTAATCTTTATAATGGCTTTTTAATTTGCCGTGGAATAGCAGCTCTTTAAAAGACCGAAGAATTGCTTTCCTCCCTCCGATTTGCCCCGTGCACCTACCTCTTTTCCCATCCCCCACCCCACCCTGCCCGCTCATGCACGCTAACCTTGGCTTCTCTTCTTTCGTTTCTTCCAAGGACCAGCTAAAGGTACTGGACTCTATATCAGCTCTGATGCTCCATAATGGTCTATTGATTCTGACCCATGACCCTGTGAGCGCAACAGCAGGAGCAAAAACTCAAATTCTTCCAATGTCTCTTTCTTCCCATCATGACAGCACTGGGTTAAAACTGCATTGATGACTTGTTGTGCAGTTTCCCCCCCCCCCCCGGGGGGGGGGGAAATTTACTCTGCTTCATAGCGAGTGGTGAGTGCACCAGCCAGACAGTGGTTGGGGTATCAGCGGTAAACCGATTGCCGGCGCTTCGGATTATCATGAGAAGCACTGCATGCCTTTGAATCTTAAAGCTCGGCCTGGAAACCATTTGCAGCCCGTGAAATAGGCTGACAACAAAAAAAAAAACGGAGCCCGATTGATCCCAGTATCGAACGCCGAAGCAGCCCCCAGCTCTGATGAAGAGCAAAGCACAGAGGTGCACACCTTGCAGGAAGGCTGCTTTTTAATTTAATTGTAAAAGTCCAACTGTTTGTTAAAAATATAAATGCAGGGAGGTTGCAAAGATAAAGAGAGGATCGTGTCTGGACGGCAGACAAAACCTCAGCGAATGAGATGAGGTTTAATGGTGAAGCTTTAATGAGGGTATTTCACTTCTAACAGTATTTTCTGTTCAACTTTATTCTACCACACAGGAAAAGGGTTGTTGCAGAGTAATAGAGCAAATAAAATTTTTTCCAATGATTTCCTTTCAAGGGTGGAATAACAGCCCAGGCATTTTTGTACCACCATCCATTACATACAGAGTATCTGTCCTCATTTGGTTCTGTGAGTTCAAGTGGCTTTCCGACGATAATAGATCTTTAAGCCCCATTCAGCTGGAACAAAGAAAACATGCAAATGAACCAAGGAGCTGATGGCTTTACTGCTGATTGCTGAGTAGCTGTTGAGAACATGGCATGTACTGTGCATGTCAAACTTTAATTGACCATGTAAGGACAACAGGAACAGGAGTCTTACTGTGACTAAACCGAGGCGGGTTGTCGTTGACATCGGTAAGCGTGACAGTGACGGTGGTGGTGCCGGAGAGGCCGCCCATCTGGCCGACCATATCTTTGGCCTGGATGACGAGCACATACTGATCCCTCGTCTCCCGGTCCATGTTGGGCAGAGCTGTTCTAATGACACCTGAAGAGAGAGAGAGAGAGGCAGAGAGTCAGACATACCGTCCCTATAGATCAGCTCAAGTAACCCTTCATCCACATGTTCCATGTGTGTTCTTTTGAACTGATTTTGATTTTGAAAGTGGATAGCCTTTAATAATGTTGTCATGAATGTATATATTTTTGGTTCTATTCATGTTTGCAAATGAATTTCTGTCCATGCAACTATAACAGCATGTGTCATCTTAGGAATCCATTTCATCAAATAGGAATTGTCAAATAGAAACGCATCTTAAACCACAATTTTCTCCAGATACCAATTGAGCAAGACGCTAAATCAAAGGATGTTTCCACGCTTCAGAATGATTGATCGGCATCATTAAAGCTATGATGTCTGGAGGTCGGCAAGTATGCTGATCAACCGCATGTATTCATCATTGACTTGGCTTTTCATCTATAGGTGCTGTAACATTGTGCTGGACCTTTTAAAACAAAGACCCTGTGGGTTGAGTAGCGATGACCCCGACACCTGCTGTGGGTCATTTCATGCAAGGCCTTCTCATAAAATGCACTGATTTCACCCATACAAAATCTCCCAGACTAAATACAAAAACTTGTCAGCCCTGATATACACATATGTTCTCGAAGAAATGTTAAAAAGAATCAGCAATAGCTTATTATTGTTTGAATAACTGTGATTTAAGTCAGTAGTGAAATCGTGAAAAATTCATTTTTTTCAAATTACCGTATTTTCCGCACTATAAGGCGCACTTAAAAGCCTTTCATTTTCTCAAAAAACGACAGTGCGCCTTGTAATCCGGAGCGCCTTATATATGGATCAATTGGTTAATTGGTTGATCCATACTGGTTGTACACGGCGCTCTGTCAAAATGTTTCAGTACGACTGGTAAACTACAAAGCCGCACCGCGGTAAACACCGGTACTGTGCTTACTCCTAGTCCAACACCACTTGTGTGTGTATAAAGACCCCAAAATGGCACCTTTCAAGAGACACGCTTACGACGCTATTCTATTCTATGCGCCTTATAATCCGGTGCGCCCTATATATAAAAACAGTTCTAAAATAGGCCATTCATTGAAGGTGCGCCTTATAATCCGGTGCGCTTTATAGTGCGGAAAATACGGTAGTTGAGCTCCTCAATCTTTCCACAATGGAAATCACTAATTATAATAATATGCTTCAGTTATATTCATCCGTATTTTGCTAGTTGTTCTTCTTTCGATTGTGGTCAGAAATGTGTTTCGCCACACAGCTTTCAATGCCTCCATTCACCAAAAGTATTGGTTTTTAATACAAAAGCATAAAAAGCTACATCTACCTGCCCGTACCAAGCGAGTTGACAGACCACTCGAGCACTGGAATGCTCTATACATGTCAAAAAATGGATGGTCACATGGGCACATCAACCAAACAGTGATTACAAGAATACATGATTTGAGGTTAATGGGTTGATGTCCAGCTCGGCTGGTAGCTTCTTTACACAAAAAGCAATGAGTTGTGACTCTTCCGTGCCCTCAAATGTGCTGTCACTCCAAACGGTTTAGGAGGAGTGACATCTGATGAGGTTAATGTTAAGACGCTGTCAGAAAAGAGAGCACATGCAAGGGGACATTTTTGCCGCCAGGGGAGTTATTATCTGTCTTTCCTCCTGTCGTGATTGATCTGTCATCAGAAAAATAAACGCCAGAGATGTGACAACAGTGGCATCAAATGAGTGGCATTTCTCTGTCTGTACCTGAGCTGCTGTATGAAACAGCTACTGTTACGCTATGGCACACGTGCACAAAATACAAAAAAGCTTGTCGAAAAAGAATCTTTTCACCAATGGCGTTTTTCCAATCTCAACTTTATCTATGGACTGCAAAGATGATTATTCCAGAAAAATGACCCACACAACACGCATTTAAATGCAAAGAAGAAATGTCCTAATCCCTCAAAAGCAATCACCGTTGCTTTCAAAGTTAATGACTTACCACACAATGTGTTTCATTCATTAAATGGCACTTATTAAAGACGCATACAGAACATGGAAGATTACTCATTAGGAAACACAAAGCCAAAGCACACGGTTCCTGGATATAAATGAATCATTTTTTTGTTGCGTTATCGCATTCACGGCCTGATGAAGAAGATCAAAGCGCAGCTCTTGCTTGGAGTTAGTACCTGAAGATTCTTTCATAATCCTTTAAATTACCCAGAAATTTGACATATAATTGAGGTCCAATCTCTCGGGGATGCATTAAAACACGGTGTAGACTGTGTTGTTTTTAGATTTGGAATCACCAAGAGACAGATTTCTGATAAACAGCCTTAACTCGCTCAGGTCCGCCCATATTAGCACTGTGTATAGTCTGTTTGTGTGCTCTGTTTTGACTCTGAAGGTGCTGGTTTTATATGGGTGCTGGGGGTTAAAGAATAATGTGCCATACACAAACCTTTCCTCCACAGGCCGACTGCATGCCTAACCTTCAACCCTCATTCTTGTTTAAACTCGAGTATCTCTAAACGTTTAAAATCAGGTTATCATTGGAAAAGTACAAGCACACACACTCTCTTAAACACACACACACTCACATACTATTTGCAATTAAGCTCGATCCAGGATCAGAGGAGGAAGGACAAACAAATCAAGTAAAGTGGGTCAAAAGACTTCAAGAGAAAAATGAAGATGCCTTTTGACCGTCAACCGCTGGTGTACTTGAAAAATAAACAATTCCATTAAGTGTTTAATTTTCTCTCTCTGCCATCCTATATTAATGTCATTACAGTCCCTCCAGCTGAAAACGGTTATTGGCTGCTGTAACTAAATGGCTCAGTTAGCTAAATTATAGTGAGCTGTCCGCTTTCTTCTCTCCAAAGTCCCTGCCAGTGGGCTCGCATTGGGATGACGGTGGTCAATAAAGCAATGATCTTTTGCTGTTTGCTCTGCAAAACATGCCATTTCAGTCCTGCTACAAATAATGAAGAGTGGGATGTTGTCACGCAGTAGTGGGGAAGAACAAGGCTCCCTTTCTCTCCTTTGGTTAAGCCCCAACGACAAAGTCAAAACATGTCGTCTGTTCCTTTCTTTTTAGTGCTTTTATGCTGAGAATTTAGACCTCTATCTCTGTGCTGTGATATTCACCCATCTGCTCCATTCATCCCCTGCATCCGTCCTCCATCCGTCCTTTGACCACTTCTCTGAGGCTTTTCCCACAGTGTAACCTTGTAGCCAATTAAAGAGCACCACCACTGCCCTGGTGTCTGCTGCTGCGACACCTGTGAACCCTGTTTACTTGAGTTGCATCAGAAAACTTACTTCAAGCCTTCAATCCGGCAAGGCTCTCATAATGCTAGTCTGACACAGACAGAACAAAACTTCTCTCTTCTTTATTCCATCCCACACGGCCATAGGGACAAAGCGTGCATGTCTGGACTTGAAAGAGGAATCTCGGGTAACATGCGGGTGAGGCATTGCTGAGGAGGAAGCTGGATAATGGTTGGATTATAATAACATGCTATAGATGGCTCCAAAAAGGCTCCAAAAAGGTGAAATAAACTAGGAAAAAGATGTTGAGCTTGTGCAGCCAGCAGTGAGACAAATGAATGCTCTCACTAAACCATAGATAGGCTTCACACACACAATTGATATACTTATTTAATATCAGCTTGGTGTGTTGGAGCCTGGGAGATATTGGCCGTGGTTAATGATGCCATGAATCCTGATTCCAGCAAGCTAAAACACGAGACATGTTTCTCCCCCCGCCTGGCCAGAAGCACACATACTTCTCACCGAGCGACACTGCTAATCCACACGCCGATGTTGCGAGACTGTTGTTTGTCTGCTGGCTGCCAGCCCCCCCCCCCGCTCTCTCTCTCTGTTACCCCGTGTGGCGCTGGTGTCATTCCTGGGGAGAGGCGATGATTAAAATGCTTCTGTCGCTATCTCGGCACGGCCTCGCATTGCGCCGTGACTCCTTGCCTCCGGTGCAAGCCAGACGCATTGTAGCCGTGCATTTATCTAGCTGTCTCCACACCACTGGCGGCAGACGGGTGGGCCACGCTCCCTGCTAAAGCCCAGATACTTGACATTTGTCTTGGGAAGAGGAAATAAAAGTGCAGACTTCGGAGGAACCCTCTGGCTCCGCGTGCGATGAGAGGTGCTGATGAAGGTGATGAACACTTAAACATGAAGGGTGCAGTATGTGATTTGCTGAGCCCTCAGGCGGTCCACTTACAAAGAATAGATCCTATAACACGGAAAACAGGCCATACAAACTGGGAATAAAACCTCCAGACCAGGTAGTTTATTACCGAGTGACATTCAAGCATCATGCTCTAATCACGGGTCACCATATCTGCTCAGTGTGAAAGGGCCACAACACAAAGGACCCAAGTGTTATAGAGACATATTACAGACCACAGGATCCATTCGTTTGTAATGTTGCGCTGAAAGGGAGTGTGTTCATGCGTGCAAACATCCAGGTGGTGTGTTGTTGTTTGTGATTAGAATTGAAAAATTGCATCTCCCTCTCTATATTACAGGAGACAGCCAGATTTATATCCTGCCTTAAGCTGTAACGTTTTCTCGATTTAGTGCAGTCGCCGCCACAAGAGTCTCGTACGGCCTCGGAACAAAGCGCACTTTTAAAGAAGAGGGTAAAAGAAAAGCGCACGTGGTTTTAAAAAATACCACGGGCTGATCGCAGCTAACCCGGCTCCTCCTGACCTCTGCGTCAGATTTTCACACTTGATGATTACCCAAGGATTGGACCTGGCCTTTCCCTTTATTTGAGCGTATTCAGTTTAATTAGATTCCCAAGCTGAGAAGAGACAAAGCCCGGTCCGTCCCGGCTTCTCTCACCTGAGTGCCTGTCACATTCAGATGTCATACTCGTGTCGCTCCGAGAGGCATGCCGTGTCACATCTTAAATACCCCCTTCAGAGTGTAATTAATCCTCTCATTCAGGCACCTGGCATTTTTCGACTAACAAAACTCTTCTCTTGTTATTCCAGCCATTTGAGGCTCGTGAGCAGGCGTGCATGCTTAGCGGGGCTAATGTGCGCGGATAATTGTCTCTAAAGGACTTGCCATAACGCCAAGGTGTACGTGGCTGAAGGCAGCTGTTCAAACCTCCTTGAGCCTGCCATCAATTAGAACGCAGTCCTTAACAGCATTTATCATTTTAGCTTCACCTTCAAACTAAACTATAAGGAATCAATCAATATATATTACAAAATGCTGTCTTAACTTAGCACCTTCAGGTGCAGCAATTTATGTATTTTGCCGACATTACATATTGCTTGGAAGTTATTGGAGATATTCAGGATTAAGTACTTTTCCCCAAGGGCACCTTGTAGATTCAATTTGGGATTAACAACCGGAGTAGAGAGACTTGTTAGACAGGATGCTATACCCACCTAAGACCGGGTCCCGCGCATCATCCCCCTCCCTGACCATGAGCCCTCTGCCACTTAATCGCTAGTGCAGTATTGCAGTGTGGGAGCTCAGAGTGTATTCCAGCCCAGGCACTTTGTCAAAGTCACCCTCTGCTATGGCCCAGGCGTGTGCTGCAAATGGGACTAATTAGTAACTTGCAAAGACAGAAGAACGCTCATCCCACAACACTCAATCCTGCTCTGCTGTCTAGAAAGCTGGTGTCTCACCCCCAGAGAGTATTCTGTAAGATACATGGTATTGACAATATGTTAAAAACGAACAGTTAACACCAACAATGTGGTCCCTTTCACAGCCAATGCAGAAGCCAGACACTATATTGAACACCTGTGGGGATTGTAATGCCTTTTAGAGCGAGGCTATGTCAAGAAAAAAAAATATCAATTCAATACACTGAGTTGTTTTCATTGCCTTCTTCAGGTATCACCAGTAGCTTGTGGCAGTTAATGTTAGCTAAAGTTACCAAAATAAAATAACTCTTTATGCCGAACTATCCATTTCAGAGTCAAAACATTACTGCATTCTAATAAGTGGAGCATGAATGTGTTCATCAATTTAATGTTGCAGCTGGTAAAGGTGGAGCTCATTTTGAGTCATCTATATACTGCCAGGTAGACAATAGGAGACACTAAAGTATAGATATCATAATTTACTGGTTAAGTTTTATTTTGTAAGGATATTCTAAGTCTGCTTGATGAGGAAACGTTTGGGATCTTTTTATACTTGGCTGGTTTCTCCTCACAGGAATCCTATGTTCTCTCTGCCACACCCAACCAGACCATCTCTCCAAACAGCGGAGAAGAGGAGAGACGGCTGAAGTGAAGATAACGTTGTCAGAACAGGTTTCAAACGGGCTCGTTAGTGAATAGTATTATACCATTTGTAGATTAGATTCCAAAGATGGCTGTCTTGGATTGTTTCCGACTTGTGTGAGCGGGGTTTTTATATAGTCTATATACCTTTTTACAGTGAAAATTCAGGTTTTTTAACCGGGCTTGAGTCGGGCTTGAACAGAAATGCGGATTAATTAACTTGGGCCTGGTCATAGTTCTACTGTAGGAGAATACAGGTCACTTACAGTAAGCAATCATAACCCATTAAAATCGTTTGAAATATCAAATATTTAAAGAACCCACTTAGCTTAATGAAAAACACTTCAGCAACAGAGGCTGTGAAAGAATGAGCTCTGGTCATTGAGCTGAATGGCTCTAAGAAAAACATGATATGAGAGTATAATGGAGAGTTTATGGGGCAGACTTGCTGTTGGAGCATCACTTAAATAAATGCCTGCTCTCGCTCTAATTGGTATTGGTGTCATGAAGTCTAACTCGAGACTCGTCGATCGGTTCAAGTGTTCTCGCAAACTTTGTTAAAGATCACTGAAGAGCCCGAGGCAAGTGGTCAAGTTTCTGGCAGTCCCTGGTTTAGACAATTACTGCTTGGACACAACTTGATAAATGAGGCTCCTTTTTTAGTTCTTCATGAGATCATTCTAATTTAATTTTGAAATAAGAAGTAGCAGAAAGTGAGACGAGTTGCTTTTGGATAATTAAATCATATTTGATAAGTGCTGTGCTTTTTCAGAAAAGGTAAAATAAAAAACCCACAAATAGACAAATAAATACAAAAGTTGGAAAGTTTGTGAAAGGGGCTACGGAGTTAAAAGTTGATGACACAACAGGATGTTTTTAAGAGGAAAACAGCAGAGTGCTTGTTAATAGCATAAAATGTTTCCCCAAGGAAGTTCTTCCTGAAAGGTAACTAAATTAAGATGAGGACAAAGCTAACCATGTGAACACTTCCTAATACATCTATAATAATTACAGTTGTGTCTCGTACTTTTTCCAGGCAGCAATATAGGGGATCTAAAAAGAAATCTATCAAAATAACTTCCACAAACCAACAGAGACCTCCAGACAGTAACAATGCTGCTATAAAAGCCTGCAGGATTTCCCCCTTGTCGCACAAGTCACTGTTCCATAAGCCGTGTTTTTACACTCGGGTGGTGTTAAGGTTACTCTTGTCAAACAACATGTCGTCATGCTTCCCCGGCATCTAGTCCCACACGGAGTCGTACCTCGCTGACAGCCGTCCGTGCTGTTCAGTTCTGACACCAACATTGCATCTCGTAACCGTGAGTCTTCTAAGAGGGAAAGAGAGCCAAGTATAATCAGCCGTGGTCAGGAAGAGATGGGCGGCAGAAAGCGAGGCGCTGGCGGGGACCCAAGGGCTGTGTCTGGGTGCACATTTAGGTGTGTGTGTGTGTGTGTGTGCCTCTGGTTTGACAGGTTAATAAACCAGCCATGGTCCTACAGAAAGAGTACCAAGCTGGGATTTATCTGTGAGCTTCAAGTTTTACGCTTAAAGCAACTTTGCAGTCTTGAACCTATAAAAAAAAACACACTTAGAAGACAGCATTTCTTTCCACACATTGGTAGCAAGTTGGGGTTCCACTGTCTTGCTCAAAGACACCTTGGAGCCACGAATCAGACCTCATTGGCCTGTGTAGCCTCTGCAGCAGGGAGCTGACAATTTGACCTATTTGTATTGTAAACTGTTAAAGCAGTTTCCACGGCCGGAAGAAGATGTCTATACCCAGCGTTAGCATTACATTTGGGCCAATACTGGGAATATGTGGCGTCTTATCAGGGGAAATTGAATGCCCCAGTGTTTTAAATAAGACATCCTCAGAGGTTTATCTTTCAGGTCATCTGCTCCAACTTTAGAACATTTGGTTTCAGTTCTTGAAAGTGGATACGATAGAGTTTTCTAAATAAAAGGGTATATTAAACAATGTAAAGAATCCTTCTCAATCATCACTTATGACCCACTAGAAGTGGGAGGAGGTATCTGGATCTGCCCTCTGCCTGTATTTTCTGCCTGTAGCCGCTAAAGATCAAGATATTTCCTTCAGGAAATGGTAGAGACCAAATCTGTTCATTGGGACAAATACGCTGAATTTGTGGGGTCGGGCTGCTTCAGCAACATGTTCCCAGCAACGGATCAGTAAAGATGAAAGTCTTGGAAATGTTCAAAAAGAAATGACTTATAAATGATTTAAGATCTTACAAACTTCTCTACAAAGGAAAGTGTAGGCTAGTGTAGATAGCCATCTGGCCTTATATGCTCTAATAACCACCTACTTTCTGTCTTCACTCATAACAAAGGTCCAGATTAACCAACATCTATGGATGTTCAGCTGCTTGATCACCAGCAGAATTAGTTAAGGAACTCAGAAAAACATTAAACAAATAAGTCACACGTTCCAAACCAAACTCATCTTAATGAAGGTGATCACAGCATTTTTATCACATTAATTAGCCCACAGAAGTTTTAGCTTCAAGCAGCCATCAAGAATCACTTAAAATCAAAGATTCACATCCTTTAGAGAAGTCCCAGTGGACCCGTGGGAGCTTAAAGAGTATCCATGAGGAACTTTTTTTCATTTAGAGGGAGTAAAACATGTAAATGTTCGCCCCCAAAACACGGAAACACAGAAATGTTTCCTAATGAAAGCTTCAGCGGGAGGCTTCATTAGTCGAATGTCTCCAGAAAGTGAAAAACAACATAGAAATTCTGTGACTTCGCAGCTAAGTGTGCTGAAATCTTGATGCTCACAACATCTTTTCCTCCTCAGACACCACATCCATTATACCGACACAGTTTGAAGTCATTTCCTTTCTTGTGATATAATCATTTTTCTCGAAAGGCTTTATTTTCTTCCGGTGGTTAGGCTCATTGAATGTTTACAGTGAACCTCACGGGTCACCGCGGCGTATTTGTTGTCGAGTCTTCCCTCATATTTCTGTGTGAAAAAATAACCGACATTAATCCCTGCATTGCAGTGGCTCTCACCAGTTCATGAACTACATTCATAAAAAAATCCTGCGCGTGTCTGTGTGTTGCTCCCGAAGCGGAGGATGAAGCCTTATGGGATGGCCCATATTTTTCTGTTTTCTTTGCAAGAGTGCTTTGCATGAAGTAGCCAAAGCCTCGGCAGGGCAGTGGCTAATGAGCCAGCTATGAAGATGTAGCGAGGACTGCTGCTGCACTTCTCGGGATGAAACGCCCCACAAGTCAACAAACTACCTCACATCTTATCTTGCAGTTTATTTCAGCCCTTCTTTCTCAGGGTTTGGTTTTTCACTGTTTTCCGATTGCTGATTTGGTCGTTTAGCTGCATTCTTTGAAACTCAGTGCTTGTTGACTGCAAAATGAAAGTATTAACAGTGTTTTCATTGTCCGCATCGATGCAGTTAGTAAATGTACTAATTTTAAGGTTCCAGGTACTTTAGTTGAGTATTTCAATAATGTGTTCATTTATAAACTCCTCCACCTAATATCATTTTGTTAAAACGAGTTCTAGATACAGATTCAGATTATTAATACAAAATATAATGCACAAATATAATATATATTATTATAGGTTAAGCTACAAAGCAGTCTGTAAAAAAATCCTGCAACATTAAAGATACGTACATTAATCTATCAAAGACAATCCAATAAACTAATTTAAATGAGTCACGGTGGCCACATCTGTGCATTAAATCACCACCATTTTGTCTGACAAGCGTTGTTCCTACCTGTCTTGGGCTCCACTGAGAAGTACGGCTGTCCGTGGATGATGCTGTAAACCACCCTGGCACTGTTCCCATATGTTGGGTCATCCGCATCTGTGGCTGCCACTTGCACTACCATGGTTCCTGTGGGGAGACAACCCTTCGTTAATTTCCAAGACAGCATCCAGAAGCCAAGTCAAACAGAGCTAAATGTGGAAACAGTCATCGTATCATCAGAGCGTGTGACCAATTCTACTTGAAAGAGAGGGGGAAAAAGGGAGAAAGCAATGAAAATGAAACTTCTGAGGCGGTAAATAATCTCATTTGTCATTAGTCATAACACACATTCTTTTGTTGTTTACTTTAGTTTTGTTTGGAGTTTCATTTTCATACAAATGCCGGAGTTTAAAGCACTCCTTCACCACCAAAAGATCTGACATGAGCTGTGTACTGGCTCTCGGCCTCAAACGCTGCGAAACAAATAACACTTTTGTGGGTTTTTTCGCAATCATTTGCAGGGATGCTGCAGCAGGATTAAAGTGTAACTCCGAGCCTTTGGAGATCATTTCAATGCCATTGTTTCCATTTCCCTCCCGCAGATCAGTCAGCAGCAGGTTTTTCGGTAACTTCAATCTGTTGATTTAAATTCAGCAGCCAAAAGTGTTCTGAGCTCTGTTAAACTGGCACTTTACCCCCACCCAAAGAATTATTATGCATCTCATATCACACTGAGTCAAAGAGTTTGAACTTGTCCTCCAACGATGTCATGGGACGACAGTGTGTCTTTGTGTTTCACTAATAAGGGCTTTTTTCTTCACACTCACTGTATAATTTTCCAGTAAAAATCATTGCTAGCATGCATGCACAGATGGTAGCCCATTCAGTTACTGATTTCAGGATCCGCAAACTGCTTCTGGAGAAGATGTTGATCTGCAGAGAGGAGAATGTAACTAGGTAAACAAAATAAAATGTGAAAGCGAGAGCCAAGGATAGCAGTTCTGCTGCACACATCTTCAGTGTCGTTTGTTTTGGATGCTCTGTGAAATTCTGGTGCTGGTACACAGTGCAAGGAAGATCTCCTGGATTAGATGGATGGATACGGCTCTTAGTGAAATGAAAAGGGGGAAAGGGGGGGAATTTAATTCAACCAAAACAATGCCAGTTATCGATGCAAAAAGGACATACTGAGCCTGGAATCCATACGGTATAACAGATAATCCCTTATATTACCAGAAATGAATACTTAATCTACCCATGAAAACATGGATAAAGGTATTAGGTATGGAGTGCACAGATCCTGTAATTTCTGCATTAATCTAAAAAGGTGAAAACCAAGCCCATTAAAAACCTCTTAATTTAAAAAGCCCTAAACTGACAAACTAAGTATAGTATAAGGGTACAAAGGCCAGCCACTTAAGAGGCTTTCAATGGGTGATTTTGGCTGTTAGATAAAGAAACCAATTCATTAATTAGTCCCACTAATAAGTACCAATTCATGTGTTAATCAGTATTATATATTGCACACATCAGTTAGCTATACTGCTAACACAACACCATCCGCTGCCTTAAGCCCCAGTTAACGTCGGTCGGTTTGATTGACACGGAATGAGATCGTCTGAAAGAAAATATAACATTTGTACTCTGTAAAGAAATCATTGCTGTACAGTTATATCCCATAAGTCTCAGCAACATATAAAAACTGACATTATACAGTGGAGCACTGCTGATAAAGTTATAAAACCCAAGATATAAAGTCTGATTTTGTTTTAGTGCCCTTTAGAGCCCCGAATCCCCAAACTTCCTCCCAGCTTACAAGAAGGAAATTTGTTTTCAAACTCGACTGTGAACTCTGCTGACAACTGACAACTGTTTCTGCGTGCAGTACAGTATTGTCCTCTCCCACTCTTCCTCTGAGGCAGAGAAGACATCAGACATGACTCCTTATGTATTTTTCTTTTTAAACATACCGGCTGAACACGGTTGACGTGACTATGAGCTGACAGCCGTGGGCTTGGAAGGTAAATGCAGAGAAGCGTTTGAAGATTACGCTGAGAAAACATAATCAGACGCCCAATCATTGCCAATCAATTTCAATAGGTCGGTGTTCCGTACCATAACGCTATGAATTAGCCTTGTTCCCCCAACTGGGCTCATTTAATGGCTACAGATTTTTAATGCCAGAGCTTTGATATCCATCTGATAATATATTATTATGGTTCAGAGCTATTGTTTGGTGGTAGACTGTACGTCACCGATGGCCTTAAAGCTGACGCCTACCGAAGACTTTGCAGTGGTGAAATCATCAACAAAAGCCATTGATGAAATAACCTTGAACATGAAAAAATAAAAAAACGTGCCTTTCCCAGTTTGACACATGAATAGCTGCTCGAATATTTCACTTTAATGGGTAGCTGCACATATACCGAGCTATAATATTGTAGCATCTGACAGAAAGTGCTGTCTGGCAAGTTGGTGATATTTTACTTTGACGAAAACATCCTAATAAAAATCTCACTTTCTAACATGAGGTGTTTTTTACAGAATGAAAGTGATCATGGAAATTGAAGATTAAAGTCCTCCATTCTGGCCATGAAGCACAATTAACAGGCTCTGGCCTGAACAATATAATAGAAACAGCTTGGAGAGAAGCTGGAGAAGTTATCACCAGGCCGGCTGTAGAAGGACACCTAGATTATATCATCACCTCTTAGTCATGACAGCGTATATTACAGGTAGTTTAAAACACCAAGGTCAAAGGATGGCTCTATGAAAGAGAACTCGGGCGATGGGAAAAATCTCTATTAAGGGTTGATAGTTAAAATCCCTTCACAGAGTGCTCTGCAGACGAAGGCTGTAAATTAAGATTCAATACGGACTCGTATGGAGCACAGCTTTTAAAGGCTCTTCCTACAAGGTTGTCCAACAAACATCATATTCAAACATATTGTCAGAATGACAGGTAATCCCATCCGAGTGAGCTGGTTGTAAAAAACAAAAAACAAAACATTTGAAATTTGAATAGATTCTTTCTGCTCCATGAGGCTGTCATCTGCTACTCAGTTTGCCCCGTCCACGTCCCTTCAATGTCCGTCCGTCTTCACTGACGTGATGGAGCTGATCTTCACATTTTTTTTATTTATTCCCCTGCAGCTGTGCACAAAAACAGGTTTCCTAATCAATTCCGCATCGTGGGTGAGCAACTGTCATCTGCCAGTAATGAAAATAAATGTGGCATGCTCAAACGTGAATGGGAGACAGGTATTCTTCAGCCTCTTACATAAACAGGCCGCGTCCAACTGTCAATATGCATTTCTGAGTGCACAATGTAAATGGCACGCGTCCTCAAATGAGGGGCCATCTTCTGCATATAGAAATACAAGCATATCAATAAAGGAGAGCAAAAAATAAATAATCTATTTTATGAATATTAAAAGATTCCGTTCATGCCGACTAATTCTGCGATGCCTTCATGAGTATTCACATCTGCTCCCCGTTGCTTCAGATCAACAGGGTTTAGAGTTCAATTCGCTTATATTTGCAACTGCCAAGTGTGTTTTAACATCCAAGGTATACACTCTGTGGCCACTTTATTAGGTACACGTGTACAATCTAATGCAATCAAATACAACTGTTCTGCCATAAAGTCCACTTTTATGACGCCTATAATGTTCAGTTCAATGGCAAAAGGAAAATAAAAGAGAAATTGAAACAACCTTCAATATAATGCGGCCAAGTACACCCTGAGGTGGAAGGAGTAGTCGGATCCTTTATTGTAGTAAACGTATCAATACTGCTCTGTGAAAATACTCCACTACAAGTAAAAGTCCTGCGTTCTAAACCTTGCAAGTATTATCAGCAAAATACACTAAACATATGAAAAGTAAAAGCTGTAATTGTGCAATAAAATGTTCCCTGGCATGGTTTTCACAGGACAGGAAGGGTTTGGATAAGTAACTAAAGCTGAGACACAAATGTAGTCAAGAAAAAAGTACAATATTTACCTCTGAGATGTTGTCCAGTAGAAGTATAAAGTAGGATAAAAGGTACCAGGCCCCTTACATTTGTAATTAGGTGCAGTACAGTAAATTAACTTAGTTACAACACCACATTTAACTAGGATCTCAGTAATAAACACGATGTAAAAATAGAAGTTGTATTGGACTGCAGGTGCACCTAATAAAGCCGCCACTCAGTGTATATTAGGAACACACAATGCAAAAAGGAATCAACATGAAAACTTAACAATTTGGGTCATCTTTCCCTAAACCGGAACCCCTTTTTCACTACCATTATTAAAACGACTGTCCCATCTTTGATCTCCGCTCTCATGAATCAGACAGGAACCCTGACAGCTGGATATAGGACTGGCGAGTAGTAAATTCAAGAGCTGTGTGGCCTTGGGTTGACATTACATCCTCTATGCCTGTAATGAGCCCTCAAACTGCTCCTATGGCTCCTTCGCTTTGCAGTATGGGGGAGAGAGCCAAGCCTCGCGACTGTCACACCTCGAACTGTCCTCAAGCCCACTTGTCTTTTATTTGACACCCCCGCCCGTGATTAAGACAAAAGCCTTCGGAGATCCCCGGGCCAAAAGGTCTCCGTGTGTATGGACGAGCGCTGCCTCTAATTACTTTAATTAATTAAATTCATGATTTCCTCTAAATTGAAGTCATTCATCAGCGGTGCAGAGCTGTGACCATTAATGATTTAAAGACATCTATAAAGGAATTATTGAGGACAGGAGGTGCATGCTCTTTGCTGCATTGATGATTGCTATGTGAGCAGATATTTACAAAGGGAGGCGGTGCAATTGTTCGCTCAACTTGCGATGAAGACCTTCACAGGAGCTGGCAGAGTAAATAAAGTGGCGAGGGTGACCCTGCGTCTCGGCGCTCGTGGTGCGAACGCAGTCCTCCTCTGTGGTTGATGTACCGAGGCGCTGTCTTATCTCGGGTTGGACACGAGACTCCGAGCCCTTGTACTCTAATCCTCTGGTTCCTTAAGCCGGAGCTCTGTACCCCCCCGTTGACAGTCGGCTGTGTAATCCTTCAGAGATCTCCCTGCCTGTGTAGTAAGCAAAGCACTGCTTCCCTTGGAACGACTCCCACTGCCACCGTGCGCCTGCCCAAATGTTCATTTTCTCTTTGAAGGTTGCAAGAAAGCCATAACACCTTTTGTTTTCACTCATTTCCATCTGTATGGTGCAAAGCGCCGATATGCAGAATGACCTTTTTAGTTCATTGTGTTTATTGGTGTGCAGAAGTGCAGTGTGCTTTAATCTACCATGCTGGTAAAACCATGAAATTTAATGAATAATTGTTTAATATTGACATGCATGTGAAAGGGGTCGTGCTTGGTGATTAACCTGCAAGAAGTTCTCCTCTGCAGCTTCCCTCAGTGTTACAGAGCTTTATGGCGTCTTTCATTGTTTTTGTTTTACTGGCCCGCAACTTTACTGTTGCGCTTCACTCTCACTGATTTTAAAGGGTTGCTCCCAGCTGCTGTTTTCAGCAAAAATAACATCTAAAAAACCTACTGAACACTACCTGCTCAGCAGCAACCCGCAGACAGACACGGTTAGCGACTATAGCTGGTGAATATCAGTGGAGCATTTAGCAGCTAAAGAGTCCACAAACAGAGCTACGGTAAAAGAGAGTGAATATTGGACAAACACTTGTCAGGTGTACAGAAATACAACTCAAAGTGAAAAGCTAATGTTGCTCCGTGTTCGCAAGTAGATGCTAACACTTCTGACATCAACTTAAAAGGTGATAGTATGTCAGTGTTGTTTCCACAGCTTGTTAGTGTTGCATGAGGTGTGCTAAGAAAATCGAATTAATCATTATTGCAAGTTTAAAAAGCAATTGAACACCCGGTTTAGCTCAAACAAGCTCTCTTTATTTATTCAAAGAAATTCATTAAAATGCAAACATCACTCTCCGTGTTCCCCCAGTTTCCACAGGCCCACTAACACACTTTTATTCTCTCCTTTTAAATTACAGTAAGAGTTATGATCGTCGATACATTTTTAGAAATTCTTGAATTCTTTAAATGTTTAAAATTGTGTTTGTACATTTACAAATTTAAATGAAATGCAACATACCACATATAAGCCTTTTTTCTGTCAATTGACTCCCAAGTTCAATCCTGCCTCCATCCCACCACTCATAGCTCACTTGTGATTGGACCACAGCTCCCAGCATGCCTGAGCGCCTTGAGAACCCTTGGGAGGAGCTGGAGGAAGTTAAGGATGCCTGTGCTGCTGTGTCTAATGGACGGATAGAAATGTATTTTTCCGGATAAGACATTATTCAGAGACATTTTTCAGCAGAGTGTTCCCTGTAAGTAGCGGGCAGTATGAACTCTGAGCCCAATTTGTGGAAAACATGCCCGTGGCCTTCAAGCGTGATTCAGACCTTAAAGTTTGCTCGAGTCAGTTTTTTACACATGCGTCACTCATCAGCATTCCTAAGCCTAGAGGTCTGTGCTGGCATATGTGAGGCGATAAATATGTAAATGTAGGTACATCAGGCTTACTTAAAGAAACCACAAAATAGCATTTTGGCAGCATTTTATGCTCAGCACCAAACATTTCTTCTTGACCAAAAGGTAGAGTTTAACTAGCATGTATTGGTAACCTGGGAAATCCATAAGAAAGACACAACAAACCTTTAAAAATAACCCAAACAACCTTTGTTAAACTAATATGATAGGTGCTATGTTGAGTTCAATATAAAGAGCGCATACACCATGGCGTATCAATATGGAGGTCACCCTCTCTATTTCGTACACACCTGCTAAGCTGAAAAGCCTCAGGATGTTGTTGTGGCTCATTTGCATTTACCAGCATTTTGAGCTGGAGCGTGACCCCGTTCTAAACCTTAGAGGAAATCTTGACCATGCAGCAAGTAGCAGTACATTAAAGGCAGCGTCTGATACGATGGCTTCCTCCAGGACTGCATTTAAAACAGACAGATAAAAGAAATATATGCAGTGATAAATGCTAATGTGATAAATGAAATTTGAGCTGCTGAGTCCTTACGACAGCTATATAATGTTTTTAACCGTGCTAGCAGAGTTGCTCTGTAAGTGGCAATTGTGGTCGGTCGGTGCAACACTTGATCCTGACTGAGATATGGTCACAAATATTGGATAGATTACGATGAAATGTTGTTCCGGCATTCAAGGTACAAGGATAAATTATAATAACTTTGAGGTTCATTTGTTGTGACTTTGGTGATCATCTGACTTCTTTTACTTTGTAATGATAGCATCAGTGGATGAAGACCTACCCATTACAGGAACAGTGTTGCTGCTTCATTTCATTGTTGTCTGTCTTGATTGCCAGGTAATGAGGTGGTTCACTTTCACACTGTGATCTCTACGCTTTAGCTTCCGTCTTTATCTCTTTAACCTGTTTTCACTGCTCAATCAGTTTGACATCCTGGATATATCCTTCAGGCGCATATTGTAGACCCTTCTGTCTGAAATATTTTTTTCCAAAAAATAGATAATATTTATTCAGGGAGTGAGAGCAGTTCGTGACAGTATGGGCTCCATGGTAGCTCGGACAGTTTGATAGAGTAGCAGCAGAGGGCGGGGCTTAGGGAAGGGTGAACCGGAACGATGCTGAATAGAAGGTAGATAAAAAATGTCTGATAGCTAAATGCAAGTAATTTCAAGTGTTGCTTATTACATATTTTGTCTGTCTCAATTCAATAAATCAAATGGAACTGATAAATAATATTGTTAAATATTTAAAGACCTAGCCCACTGCTTTTTGTTATACATAACTGAAATCATGGAGCTGCCTTCAGCCACTGCTCTACAAAAGGTATCTGTTCATCATTGCTTGTAATTAGATTTTGCCAGCTTCAAATACTGATTTGGTTTTTCCTTCTATTATTTTACTTTCAATATCTTTTGTGGAGCTCTTTGAATTTCTAAATGTGCCACATGAATGAATTACCTTGGTACAAACAGTACGATGTTTGCACAACAACACACTTTCAAAAACTCAACTGAAGGTTTTTTAAAAGCTCAAAGACCTCAAGAGGTGAAAAGTACTACTTAGTGCTTATTTATCAGCATACAGAATTAGTGAAAAGAACAAAGAAGACAATAAACCTGCATCCTCTAGATGCCAAAATCCAAGTAGTTGAACCTGGACCTCCATTGATGTTGAGCTCAATTCATGCACGAGAACATGCTCATGCAGTTTAAATTTGGCCCAATGTGATTAGTGCATATTGAGTGTTACAAAGCGAACACGCTGGATTCAAATTAATATTGCAAACTTCCCGATTCCCCCCATGACCTAAAGACTGAGAGAGATGAAGACAAATTCAGCGAGGTGGAAAATTATCAAATGCAGACGTCGGAGCGAGGGCGAGTCAAAGAGAACGTGAGAGAAAGTAAATGAATGGAGAAGGGGAAGATATACAAGAGGGAACGATATGGGATTATATCTAAGCCTAATGGCTTACCTAAGGGTGACATCTCTGGTACTCCTGCCAAGTACGGTCCATCTAGAAACTTTGGCTCATTATCGTTGATGTCCTGGACCTTGACCACGAATTCAGACCTGGGCTCCACGGGTATATTGGTGATTCGGTCCACAGCTTGAGCTTGGAGGGTGTAGTAGGCCTGTGCCTCCCGATCAAGGCGCTTGGTGGCGTGGATGTCCCCTGTGTTCTCATCAATGGTGAAGATGGAGCTGGAGCCTTCCCCAGTTAACACATACTTCACCTTGAAGTCCCCTTTGTCCACATCTGAGTGTAGCTGAAGGGACAAAATAACATCAGATTAAGGCGACCACATAAGGAATCTACTGGAGAAAAATTTTAATTTGAACTTGAATGTATTTTAGAACATTGCATATCGCTTATTTTATTTAATGCAATGTATAAATATCTCATATTAAGTTTTACTAAAATATGTAAATCTTGTTTAAAATATGTGAACTTCACTGCTGATATGTACAGCAAGCACACAAACACACACACACACACACACACACACACACACACACACACACAATACAAGCAAATACACATCATGTTGGACAAACATCTGAATCAGATCAAAGCGTGCCGCATTTATGCATGAATTCATTTTGCTACAAAATAACGGAATAAAATGAAAATGGTGCCACTTACTGCAATGCCACTGGGACTTGCTTACTAATGTAATAGTCATTACAGATGATCAAACTAGCAGTTTTCCAATAAAACCTCCAGAAATAACAAATGATGATTCACCAAATGCATCTCAATAGCATCTTTCTGTCCAGAAACCTGTAATTTGGAACTTCTAGATAAAATGTTTCCTCGGGAAACACGTCAAAAACATTTTGCCAAAGATTTAATGTAAAGCTTTTATAAAAGGTGCACTTGGAAGTGCCTGAAGAGACCCTATATTGACCCTGTCTTTGGCATATTTACTTAAATTACACTGACGTCGATACTTCCTTTTCGCCCACAGATTCAAAAAGCCTTTTACACAGCAGTGAATGAAGTCTCAGTGTTGCATGTTGTGCTTCTTTTCATTCATTTTCTGCCCTTTGGAATAAAAGGTGCACAGATGGTTTGGTAGACCCAAATGTTCTCTTGTGCAATTTCTCAAATGACGTACCTTTTTGACATAACATCTGATGATTAAAGTTGAGATATTTTCAACAGTTCCCTCTTGTTTCCATCAAGCAAAAAACGATTCTGCAGGTTTTTGCCCCCTGATAATCAAAAGTCAGTTCAGTCCTTTTTAACGGCCACATTAAACACCCTTGTCTGAAATGATCGGCGCACCAAATAACAGTCGAATGCAAATCTTCAAATCAAATCTTTTCAGCTCAAAGCATGTGGGCTTACACTGTGAAATCTGAGCTGTGTTTCTTGGAGTAAGTAAAATATTAACAGGAATTGTTTTAATGTTTGACAAACAGACATAAAGGTCTACAAAGAAGTCAGACAAGCTACATTTGTATCATTGAACTCGGCGCACTGACAACAACCGTCTTCTTATGGCAGCGTTTTTAATCTCAGAAGAACAAGTCGTGAGTTTCAAGATGACTTTTAAGACCCCTCCTCAAAGTACGACCCCAACACAAATAATCCTTGAGCAACTCTAAAGAAAGAACACTTGGAGCTGTTGGAGCATTGAAATTACCATGACAAGTAACCAACCCTGAATAATCCTGTTTGAAGTCGGAGCTGTATGATGGCCACCGACCCCTTCAATGTCTCAACATCAAAGCGATCACAGGAGCTGCCATATAGCTTAGAGGGAGGCTGTTGTTGCTGTGTAAAGATGGACAGATGGTCCATTTTCAACTGTCAGCATTTAGCAGAGTGCGTATTTATGTCTTTACTCCATCACCTCCAACATGACAAAACACCTCAATTAACAGCATGCAGAGCAAGCTTTTAGTGGGGTTTTTCTCTCTCTCTGATTCTCAATAGTTGGTGTTAAAAGTGTGCAGATATAAAAAAAAGCTTCAATTGAACCTGTAATTTCTACTCCTCAACAGTGTCTTCAATCTTCCAAGTGTTTTGCATCTGACTGCTTCGAAACCTATAAAGTCAGGTAAGGACCGGTGTGAGTATATCAACCTGTCTGTTTGTTAAAGTGGCTCTTTTCAGATAATTATTTCATGATTTATGAGGAGTATCAAGTACACCAACAATGTCCACAGTGTAAAAAGCTTCTTCAGCGATTTAGTATCGCTCTTCAATTAAGTTGGAGGACACACAAGAAAGAGATTTTGAGTCCCTATTAAGGGTCAAACACTACGAACACTGGAACCTCTGCTGGGATTGTAAACGCAGCTCTCACGTTGGTTCATGACAGGATATTTTGGGACAGAAACTCTCCAACATGATTTGCATTTTGCTCCACAAAAGGAAATGAAATAGAATGGTGCAACTTACTGTAATGCCACTTGATAGAAAGGATCAAAGACGCAATTTACCAACAAAACATCTGGTAATAATTAGCTCATCTTATATAAAACCCAACTTCAGCCAATGTTAAAAGCACAAAATGTGTTTGTATCAATGATTATTTGGTAAATGGCATTTTCCTACAAATGTAAATATAAAATGATTCCTCAGGAAACATTTATCTTTAAATTTAAGGCAAAGATTTTAAAACAGGCTTCAGATTCTCAAAGCAGCATTACGAAACACTTTCAGGAAAAATACTTCTGTTGCAGTTGAGACCCGATAGCTAGTCCAGGTTTTAAGAGATAGGACATCCTACACTACTCCCTGGCTGTGCTTCAAGATTATGTCCATGAAAATAACAAACGCCGCGCAGGGAGACGGCTAAGGTTTAGAACGAGTACGCCGAAACATCATCATTTGGGTTCAGGAGATCTTCGCTGTATTCCTAACACTGCTTGATCCCTTGTTGAGGTCAGTAGCCAACTATCGCTGGAGAAAAACTGTCAGGGTAAAGGCCAGACTTCTACACACAGTAAAAGGTACTCAAAGGCACTTTACGTGGTAAAAACAGAAACAGTAAATGCAATAACATAAACAAGGCAGATAGACGACATTATAAACAAACAAAAACATAAAGGGTAAGGAGGTGGGCGTCGGCGGATCGGAGGTTGCGGGTGGGAGCGTGTTGGTGGAGAAGGTCCGAAAGGAAATTGTAATTTTTTAAATCAATATGATTATTTTTTTTGACCATCAAAATGGAACAGAGTATTTCCGCGTTGTTTCCAGTGAAGTAGTTGGCCTCTCTTGTTGTTTATTGTGTCGCGCAATGACAAAAGCCAATTATGAGGCATTTATTTTTACTTTTACAACGCACTCCCACGGTAATATTGTTGAAACTCTTCCTTCAATTTGTCTGTAAATGTCAACATCTCATTATGGGATAAATAACAATGGTATTTTCAGGTTCGGAGCCTGCGCTGCAGGGGAGGTGGAATGATTAGGTCAACAATATATTGGTGGCACTGAAGGAGTACATGCTGAACAGTGGATACAACACCAAAGGTCTTTTATTAATGGAATCCATCAGCCCGCTTGATGGATGCTGCGTTTGGGCCGTGATGATTGCACTGCTTGTGTCCTCGAGCCTCAGCCTGCATATGTTGCCTCTCTTACGGAGCGTGCCGTGTTTGTTCGCTGTCTCCTGCTGTCAGGAGCAAACTTGAGGTAAACTGTCAAGTCGTGGAGAAAGTCAACATTTAATCTCGAGGAAGCCATCCGTGGCCGTTGATTTCCGGCAAATACCGTGGACAAAGCCGACAGGTCACAAAGCAAGCAAGCTGGGTCATAGGTCAAGCACACCATGTGGTCTTTTCAGCGGACTCTTTGCTCCGTTTCTCCTTCTCTGCCTAGCAGCGCAGCAACATGTCACCACGTATTCCATCTCTAAATCTCATCAACACCGAGGGCTGCATGAAAATGTGTGTAGGGCTTATTAGAAGTATACCCTGGTCAAATACTTCTCTCTCTCTCATTAATCTAACCCATTTTAAAAACCGTCACTGCTCATTTTCAGGTGGTATTTGAAGTTTCAACTCGTATTACTTTTACTCAGCACCATAGTTGCTTCACTTGCAAAAAAAATGCAAAGACTCCTCTGTAATTCTTTTCTCTGCTTCCCTTGAGGTGGGTGTAACACAGCATGCAGCGCGGCGGTGTAGCTCAAAGGCACTCCGAGGGATTGAGAGGGAGGGGTAGAATCTGAACACGAACCCTTCTGAAATCAGTGCTGACACTTATCATCACTTTGTATGCAGGCAGTCCTCCAGGGACCAGCATGTTAGCTTTGTGTTTGCTTGTTTACCTTGTAGCGAGGGAGAGGGGTAAAAAGGCATAAAAGAGCCCATAACAACTCACAGAAGCAGGCTTGTCCTATCACTAAGCACTGCTGCACAATGTGCTCAAATTGTTCTTGCATTTGAATTTTCATTTTTGCAATTCTACGCTACATGAGAAATCATGTTGGAAAGTGTGTAATTCCATTTAGTTCCTCTTTACGCCCATTTGGCGTGGCTCTGTGCAACACAGCAAGTAGAAAAGTATAAATACATTTGAAAATACAAATGCTCAAACCCCAAGATGTATGTTTCAAGCTTTGTATTCGCACTTCCCTTGAGGAGAGTACAAATTCCCCTATTCAATGGACTGTGCACAATCCAAAATGGATACAAAAGTCCATACCTACAGGCAACCTGTGAGCAATACTGGATCCGGTACAGCGAAACAGCCTCTGCTGCTGCTCAAGAGCCCTTCATCAACAATCGCCCTCGAGATGTTTCACAGAGCAGCTCAACGTCGGGGCTTAACGGGGTCTCTACGAGCAAGGCATGTTGCACAAACAACCTAAAAATAAAATCTGAAGCATGGGCGACTGCACTCTGACATTGTTTTCCCGACGTTGCACAAGAAACCTGCACATAATCAGCCTTCCCTCAGTGTAAATCACAAACTGTATCACGTTATTATATCCAACAGAAACCATAAATTTGCCAGCGAATAAACGTCATTACGGGAGTGACACAATAAAACATACATGGAGCGCACATAAAGAAGGAGAGCAGGCGGGGGTAAGAAGGGTCATTCTGCCACATAAAAGAGCCGAAAATGTAGAGTGTGGGGGGGGGGGGGCGCTTCGGTGCAGCTGTTACTGACATGCTTGGCTTTTCATCTATTCACTCGGCCATGTTCTGGTGAGTAGCCATGGTGCTGTGCTCTCTGAGAGAGGCTCAGCCACTCAGCCTCCCTTCTTTCATTTCACCTTGGGAGCTGGGGAATTAGCGATCGCCATGGAGAAGCTAAACTGTTAGCTGTCACACAGTGGTGTGCAGATGCATGGGATCTGTACACACATGGCCTTGTACTCATACTCCCTAAATTGAATGAATTATGTCTTTGTGTTTGACTGATAGGTCCCCTCTCCATTATCTTTTAGGTTCTTAATGTTAAATCTTAAAGCTTTTGACAGTGTGTGTTGGTGTGCTGGTTGTCGGATTCTATTGAGTTGCAAAGCACTTTGAGACTTTGTTTTAGAAAATTTGCATTATTGTCGTATTCAATCACCTAAACACTAAATAAATACCATGATTGCGTGTACTTTTTGGATTAGTGCGATATGACATGGAGTCTTTGATTTGAGGTGGATTCCAGCATAAAGACAGTTTATGAAAAGCATAAACCTCTCCGCAATTTGTGAAGCAATTTTAGAGATTTACTGACACGCAGAATTCTCTCCAACAAAGCTTCATGTATTTTTCTGAGCAGCAGTATTGTTTTTGGACTCATTTGCAGTTAATCAGTCTATTTTCCCAGAATAAACTGTAAGTTATTTACTCTGCCAGATGAAAACCTTCTCAAGCACAAAGATATCGGATGCTGGTGGAGGGTAACATTTTCCTTTTTAGCTAAACTCCCTAAAGTATCTGAGGTTTATGTGTCATTTGAAGTGAGGCAGTCTGCCCATGCTAAGAATTACGCCGCCCTAAAGAGCAAATTAGAAGATATTTCACATTCAATTGACGGTTATTTCTGCAGTTAGATGTTCCTGTCTGGAGAAGTTAAAATGTCAATTCAGTTTACACAAAGTATCGCGGCCGCAGTTGAAACATAAGTTTAAAGTAGTTAACGTGTCACAGAACAGAGCGAGCACACTTTTTAAAATGTATTGCACAATTTAAAAAAGGTGAAATTCTATTTTCTGTCCCGGATAAGATAATTAGAAAGTGAATAAGGGTATACTGACCTTTTCTTTAGCTCTACTCCAACATGGAACCAAAGTCTCCTGTCGTTACTAGAGATAAGCAGATATTTTGCTAACCTCCATGTGTTTTTAGAATATTACACAAAATGAACAGCAATGGATAGTTAATTAAGTAGGTAATAGAGTGATCTGCATCCATTCTGATTCTGCAGTATGTGCCTGAGTTGCATTTGATGCAATATTCAAAAATGTAAAAATGTTTTCTTGTTTCCACTAACGTGTGAACAACTTAAAATGTCTTAAAACGTTAATTATTTGCCTGTGAAATATTCTACGGCGCTTGCAGTTACGGTAGAATAACTTATTAAAACACTGAAAGCATTTTGAAGTGTCAGCTGTTGTTTAAGCACTGAAAGGAGTTGAGGTGTCAGTTGAACTGTTAGAAATAAAAGCAGTCAGTTTAATCACTGAGAGCATTTTTAGTTTTAAGTTGGAGACCCGGTTAGCGGTTGAATAGCCTCTTGAAGTGTAAGCAATGAGAGCGGTTGAAGGTAAAGCACTAGAAACAGGTAACAGTGTGTGCATTGTAGTGACGCTATTGAAATATAGCTGAAGTGTCACTTTAAAGAGTAAAAATATGTTGAATAGTCATCAAGAGAAACGCTAGATATTCTATTTTCTGTCCCAAATAAGCTGATTGATCAAAATGAGTGAAAAAGGCAGTTTAATAGTTAAATCTACACAAACAGATGTGTGTGATGGCTTGACAGCAGGTACAAAGGAAGCGCTGATAGCTTTTTTTAGAGAATAAATATGAAAATGCAGAGAGGCAGTTTTCAGCGAGGATAAGGGACATGGGTTCACGGCTCCCTCTCTCTCCGACGAGGGCGACTGTTCACGTACGACAATCGGCTTTCAATCAAAGTCAGAAATGATTTTCTGAATTGTGACGGCCATTTATACACTTTGTCTCCATCCGACAGCCGCAGCTCATATCTGCACCTGCTGGCTGAGTCATAACACCGAAGAGATAACGGCTCCGTTTCCATGTGGCGAGAAAGAAATGGGCTTGAACAATTGTAGTCAAGATCTCAAAGGCAAAACAATAGTATAGACATTTTTAAAATCCAAGTTCTTTATTAAATGAGTCGTTTATGTTTCCTTCAGCGTTTTCACATTAAATCAACATGGATGTGAATGTCAGTTACGTGTATTTACACAATGCAATGCGCTTTATATAACCCTTAAACATAATGCACTCAGAGCTGCCCGTGATGCATTCAAGAGCCTCTGTTTTGACGAACCGGAACAATCAGATCTGACAGGAAATAATGGAGCAGCCAGTGTGTCGTGTTGGTGAAAGTTACAGGGCCAACAAATAAATAAATAAAAAGGCTGAGAAGAAATAACTAACAGTGCACACCTTTTTAAATATTTAAAAACATATCCGCAAAGTCAAAATCATAAATATTAATAATTAACCTTTGCGGTGTTTGGAGAATAAAATAGATACATCTAGTTTTGACGAGTCATAATTTCAATTTAAGATATTCTCTCACATATCCCTCTTCAGATCCTCAATACAACTCAAATCATTAATTCTTACGAGTCAAAATGTAATTAAAAAGATCTGAAATTGAATTAGTGCAGTGTGGATATCTGAAATGTGAATCCCATCAGTATAATAAATAATACATTATAAAACATGCTTTCTGTGAAGTCATTATAGATATCTTAAAAAGATGTCTGACCGGTGGAAATCCATCAGAAGATATCTTGAGCTGCTGTTCTCACCAGCCAGAAAGCAATTGCAGCAGATAATGTTAAATTGTATTTATGTCTATTCAAAATGTATTTGTAGATGTTGTGGTCAAGTTAAGGTTAAAACTTGGAAAGGAAGCAGATATACAGGCTTTAAAAGTATAAGTCAGAAATGGAAAAATTACATTTATGATATGCAGAAGTATTAAGCAGCTGTATCAGTGCCGGTATGAATGCTACAAATAATGAAGTATCACCAAACCTCTGTGAGCTTTGTGATTTAGGTGAAGTGGAAAGTGAGTCCCATCTTCTTTTGTACATATAAAGATTTAAGAGAGTTAATGATCCATGAAATAGCTTGAAGGAACCCTGAAATAATGAATTAATTTCCATGTGTTCAAGATTTCTAACTTTGTCTCAAATAATATATCATTTAATTAGTATATATTCTAAATGTTCCAGTACTTCAATGTAAATGTTTGTGTGAGTGATTTATGACTTTTGTTGTTCTCAATGAATTGAAAGTGTCTCTGCTGTAATCTGCTCCTGGTTTTTATAAATGTACTGTGAGAAACATTGCATAAGTATGTATGACACTTTGATTGATTTATTTTAAATGCTACACATGCTGCATATACAGGCAGAAACACACGAACAACTACCTGTTTAACAGCGAGAGATGCAGCATCTATCACGTTAAAGCTGATTATCTGTCCAACATGAGCTCTTAAATACTTTTCAAATGTGACAACAAAAGTTAACTTTGATGTACTTTTGCACAACACGACGGTGTTCGATGTAGCCTTTGACACACGCGTGTTAATTAAAGACATGCTGGAGAGCTTCCCAGGTCTGTCAATCTGGTGCCCCGGTGCCGTGTGTGCCGTGCCAGCTTTGCCACCGTGCAGATTTGTCATCCACATCAATGAAAGTAATCAAGCTAGCAATCAGGGCAAGCTTTCACTTATTTTTTATTTTGCTGTCCGTCTATGTCTTTCTATGTGTGTGTGTGTGTGTGTGTGGGTGTGTAGCATTCAGCTGCCCTCCTCACAGAGATGCACATAAATGGAAGACAGGAATAGGCATCCCTTTCAAAGTATCACGGGTGAGGGAATCAAAGCTCTTTTGTCACAATAAGGCTCCTTAGATGCTATCGGTGTGACGACTGTTTGCTTTTTTTCATGTGCAAGTGAGTACAGGCTACAGCTGACAGCCTATTGAAGGATGAATCACAACCAGAACATGAACAGGAAGGAGGAAACCGTATTTCTATAGCAGGTGGCGTCAGTAAAAGAAAGCGTCTTTGCATGCTGGAGCTATAATACTTGTTTTTCCGCAGGTTAAAATGTAGAAAAATAACAAAACTGGATAAACAAGCAGTTAACTTGTTTACTGAAATTAACTAAATTACTGAACATAAGGTGGAAGTTTATATCAGTGTAAATGAAGCACCGACTACAAGATGCTAAAGAAGCAAACTGAATTTAACACTATACCTCCATCAGCCTCTCAAAGTCTCTCTCGAGCTTCAAATATGGATGTATTGCGCATGTTCTTTATCAGAATCACCTGGACTATTTGAAGATGAGTATATATTTGATACGTAGAATTCGGGTTTGTCGGAAAAAAATGTTGCAAAATACATTTTGTCCGAATTTGATCCGTCTAATCTGTGACGTCTGTGAGATTTTTAGTGAAAGTGACAGAAACTTTGAGGTTACGACATCCCCAGAATCAACGATAATTGGTGAAAAAGAGGTGAAAACAAACATTTTTTCCATGAAAACGCACGGGGTAGAGCTACGAGCAAGCATCATAGCTCATCAGAGCTTATGAGGTCATTGATGTGTTGATTGGCAGTGAGACGGACCAATCAGACGAATTGTGTGGACGAGACAGCCGGTGTTCTGCAGGGACTGAGAATGGAGAACTCAAGCTCAGCGTTTTAATAACTTTATTTGCAAAGTACGCTGCAATAAAACAGTAGAAGTTTTGTTCGGGTGACATTGCCGGGGGCTTATCAATGACATAGTTGCAAAACTACATGCAAAAAGTGACAAAAAGAGCTGCTAGCGATGAGAACAGGACATACAGTACAGAATAAGAGGCCACGGTGGGCTATAAATATCACTTGACATACTGTTCAACTCTGGTCCCAGACTCAAACTCTGGCTCATCCAGTGTCACAACCTTCTGAATCCACTGAAACAATGTGTTTCTCCAAAATCACCACTGACAATACCCCTAGGTCGTGGATTATGGATACTTTTTGTTCATTTATCACAAATAGTATATCAACGTTATGAATTCCTACTGAAATGTACCAATCTGTGACATCTGCACAGCACTTTAATAAACGTATCTGCTTTCAAATGTGCTCGGATAATATATTTCATTTGTGTTTCAACAGGATTTAAAAATGTCACTATTATAAAAGGAGTCCAGTTGACACAATTAAAGTAAAACACAAGTTGATTTTCTCATTAAATAACACATAGTCCTATTGAGAGCAGTTACAAAAACACAAAGACAAACCATGAATGTGTACATGCGCAGGCTTCGGTTAATGCATTGCGTCTCTTTTTGTCCCTGCCTCGCTATAAACAGACTGCAACGTTATTTACGCTGCTATGTCACATTGATTGATTTTAGCCTGAGCAAATAAAGTGCCGCACTTTAGCCTTCAAACATGACAAGTATGACAAATCCAAAGATGACATGAACAACAATGCATGTTAATGTCCGCTACAGAAATAAAAGCTAATTTCAAGTTTAAAAAAAAGATTCTTTGGATCTACACGATAAACGTGAATGACCTGGTGGACACTAAAAATGGCGATTGTTGCTGAAAGGCGACAGGTTTGAGGGGTGTATGAGCCTCATGGTGATTTTGCTTTTATGATTTAGTTTGAGTACTACACTTTTAAATGTGACAAAGTAAGGTGATCCTTGTTTTCTTCTTGGCTCTCTAGAGAAAACATTTTCTATCGTGCAGACAATAAAAAAAAAAGGTCAAAAGATAAAAGATGTTCGGCAGACAAAGAATCAACACAGCTCCGCAAGGACTTCAAAACCACTACAAACTACTCTATCATTATATTGTTATCCTATTGTGTCAGCTGCGTAAGGGGAACTTAGTCCGCTCACAAAAACCGCAGTGCACTTTGTGTGGTGACGTCTATAAAGTTAAAATGTTGTACAACTTTAGAAAGAGCACCACTCTGCCAACAAAAGTGACAGGCCTTTCCAAAGTGGCTGCTTTCCATCTGTCTTGCAGCCACTCACCATTGGCTGTCATATTATAAAAAGGCCCTGGCAGTTTGTTTACACGCCTTGAAACTTGCCAAAATAGGAAGGGGTGTTTCCACTCTACCGTGTAGTGGTATCCACTCTACTTCGTTTGTAAAAATGATAATAAAACAACTGCAGTTACAAAGGCCTTGTTACCTACTTGTTGGGGATGTCTATGTGTCTTTGTGTGAAAGGTAACTTTGCTCATTTAAACCCGGCCAGGCGGTTTGAGTTCAAACGGCGCTCATGAGTCGTCAAAGTCAGGTTTATTAAACTGTGAAGCGGTGTGCAACCGCCTGGGAAGGCATTTCAGGCCAGCACTTCAAGCTGATAATCACAGATCTGTCCGTCACATCACACAGAAATATCAGCACGCATCGGATGAATCGCCAAGAAAGTTGTCATGGCTGTAGAGTCTTAGTCCATCGCAAATTAAGTGTTCTTCAGTATCAAAGTAACCCTGTGATAGTTGTCTCTAAATGCACAGGTACATTAAAAAAAGAGTGTTAATAGCTATTTCTGCATGACTTTTAAAGGTGCCAATTTGCCAAATTGTCAACAAATATAAGCTTAAAGAATGGGGCTCAAGTAACTCAGAACATGGTTATCCCCCATATCAACAAAAATAAACATACGTAGTCAATGAATTGTCTGATGGCATTAGCGTCGTCATCGTGAGCACGTCAGCATGCACACTGTGCTTTAAGCATTCACAAAGCTGCTAGCATGGCTATAGAATATTTTTTCTTGTTAAGATGTAGAGAGCAACGCCCTTAACTATTCATGTATTCATCAGTTCCCATTCTTATAATGCACCCTGTGTGTCCCATTGTGCCAATAACGTCAATCAGACCACATTGTGTGGCAGCGTTTTGTCTATGACAATGTATACGCATGCTCTATGGAGCACAGTCAACAGATATCCAGCTGTGGAAAATGAAATATAAAAACATATGTGTCCCTGTGTTCATGCGCCTTTACAAAAAAAAATACCATCGACAAAATAAGAAAAATTTATATAACAGTAAAATATCACATACGGTATTCTCACCATAAATTCCTCTACTTCTCGCGTTTTCTTCGGTGATTCTGACAAATACTGTTTTCACGGCATTCATTTTTTTTACGTTATGCTTCGGGAAGCATAATTGCCGTTGTTTGTTTACTTTAGTTATTCACACGCACTCAAGCTCTCCGCAGCAAACAGGTTTGGATGGTGTTTGACACACATTATTTTGATTAAAAACCTGTTCAGCGAAGAGTACTCATCGCTGCGAGCACTCGGAGGTGACCGCCTGGTGACAGTGACATCAATAATCTCTTCTCAGGCAACATTCACCTACAATACACGGATGAAGATGACCGACAAGGACAATGGACAATCCAAATATTGGAGATGTGGATCAGGAGAATGATAACCGCCTTATTATTACCCATAAATCAGGCTCTTTCAAGAACTGGAGACCGACATTACTTAACCATTTATGACTCTAACACACAAAAACTGTTTCCCGGGGTTTAGGACATTGGCTATGTAGTCGTAAAAAAGCAAGGTTCGGGCTGGGACATTTATTGTACGTCATCTTCCATCTCTCCCCCCTCACTTCCTGTCGGCCGTCGACTCTCTAATAAAGCTGCACTTTGTAACTGGAGTGAAACAAGTCGTCACCAGTGATGGGATGGGAAGGGGAGGGGCTCAACGTTTGGATGAGTAGGGACGTGAAGCGAAAGGGCAGGCCTCCTCAGTGTTGGCAATAAATAGCGTCGGCACCAGTGGGAAATGCTCCATTTGTTTAATGTGCCGTTTTCCGAAGTGGAACCCTTGTAATCGTGCAGACATGGCAACCTCACCATGTATACCACCCCTCGGGAATTTGATCAGGGCTAAAACTGTTTACCAATGTTTGCAGCCTGACATTTATTGAAAGTGGCCTTTAGTAAAAGTCATAGCTAAAGCGTGAAGAGGTTTTCTGATGAGCTTCTCTACTCTCTGGGCCAATAAGGCTGACACTGGTGTGTTCAAAGAGCAATATATAATTCAGTCACATCAGCTGAGGAACAGGTGCAAACAATTATATCTGGATTTACTTAGACATGTGCAAATCACTAGGGCGGCTTTCAATCTTAATGCTTCTTAAGGTTTGGGATTGCACCAAGACACAGCATCACAAATGGTTGTGGAAGATGAAAAAAGTACATTGTGGTGTTTATATGCATCTGTGTGTTTTTAGCCATTGTAGTGTAATGTGTTTAGGGGTGGTCAGTTAGTTGGTCCACCACCTTGTTCCAGACTAAAACATAAATTATTATTGGATGGATTGCAACTAAATTTGCCACTTGACGAGGGTGGCCTGAGGTTATTCGGCCCCAAGCTTTTTTGAGCCGTATGAGCGGTTGGTCACCGTGAACTCTACAAGCGTTTTTTTACTAAATTCATGACAAACCAAAGTTAAAGTAATTACGTTTTAGACTTGTGAATGGGCTAGCATATCACATCTTAGTAAATGTGAAAGAAATGTCAATTGTTTTTTGAAATTGTATACCCTGTAAACCCTGATGCCATTTTCACTGTGGCCTTTTGCACGTCTGCTAACTACAGGATTTATACTTTGTATTTATATAGACTTGTTTTTCTGAACAGTCACCTCGCCTTCAACTCTTTTAACCTGTAACTGACCTTTTAGTAACGGACGGTTTCTGAGCAGGCAGCATCTTCCCTTCCTTTTTTTAACAGTCTGTCTCTAAGCAGATTACATACCAGCATACAACACCTACATCCTTCAGAGCAAAGGTGTACCTTTAATACCGTGCTCTTGTTCTGTGGAGGCCATTGATCTCTGTATGATCGGAGCCCATTTACAAATACAATAATAAACTCTTGAAAAACAACTTGGTTCTCGATCTAAATTTCAGATTTCTACCACAAAAACTTCCAATTTATAATAACGACTGTGAAACTTGCATGTTTCTGAAGCTTTGCTTTATCCAGCTTTAACCTTTCTGATGCTCGAACACCAAAAAAAACACGACAGATATGGAAACTTCACACCAGCCAAAGCCGTCGGTCAACAAAATGAAACCCTAATTTAATGGGTATGGGTCTGTCAATGCACAGAATTTGAATCATCACATTATCGACTCTCATCTCGTCAATGTGAACGCTCAGTCAAGTCATTAACATGGGACTCTTTCCCATCACTTCCATCCACCCCAAATGACCAGGGCATTAGACTCTTTGTCTTGTTAGCTTACACTCATCTAACAACATTTTCATGCAGCCTGCTGTTCGTTTGTTAACATACAGTTGAACCTGAAAATCTGGCCACTACATTGAGAGGAAACACTGAGCAGTGCAGAACACCCCCGGATATCCGAGCAGCATGTATGTTTCCTTTGTGAATAATGTGGTATTGTGGGCTACTGTTCAATCTTTTGCTCACATGACATTTGGGAATCTCACTGTCAAGAACAAGTCAGCTTTGATTTTGCCTGCCGCTTGGTGGGAAACCGATGTGTTGTACCCGTCGCCGTGTCGCTGCCTGAGGTACCCCAGACAGCGCAAGAGTCAGCATGACATCTCTGTTGTATGTGCCACAGTCTGCTGAAGAGACCCCGAAGCCAAGAGATGAACAGTCAGCAAAAGTTTGGCCAAACATTTGTTTAAATCTTTAACAAACAGACCACAATTTTTTTGTGTTTCTGCCAAACTGTTTTTTAGTACAGTACAGTTTTAAAGTACACTATCTGAATAAAATACAAAACGTTCCTCATTTAATTATTTTCGTGGACAAACGCAATGTCCACGTGTTTACAGAAATATAACAAAAGAATTCTTCTGTCGATGTGACATGTCGATGTCGGTATTAGCCTGTCGGTCAGTGTCGGTCATGCTTTGTTTAGAATAAATGAATATTTCAACTGATTGGTAAAGCTTTTATTTAGTTATTACAATGTTATTACAATGGTTTTGGGTGGTCATTTACATAATCTTGTTTTGTCAGCCCTCTGAAACTAAAGCGATTTTTCTGTTGCTAAAATCCTCGAAGGCAGTCACCTGGTCTGATTCTGAACACCGCAGTACATCCTGGGAATTTGTTTGGGCCTAACACACTTAAACAGAGCGCTAGAGATCGCCCAATCACAGTGCGATAAGCACAACTCATTTTCAACAAGATATCATTCCTAAGCGCCGAATACCACGTGGGCGAGTTCAGTGTATTATCCGTTCGGAAATCAGATGCAATCCGCCTGTAATAAATGTAATAATTGTGTTTGACAAATAAATATGAATCAGGTCATAAAGTGCAACATGTTTGCATCTCAACAACCATCACATTTGTATGCAGAAAACCCATTTCAACAGCGTAGATTCAGATCAGATTTGTCCGCTTATAATAATGTTATTTAGCCGACACAGGAGTCAAATAGAAAGTCTCGCTCTATATGTCTACAGGCCTTCATTAACGATCAGCGCGAGTGCTGGAGAACAACTTTTTTTTCCCCATTTAATCTCAGTTTGTCTTCCTCTACTTCACTAAATGAGTGCCTACATTTCCCAAGATGCACGAACATACCAGAGGCAGCTTGTATGGATTTTATGTGTAGGTGGAGAGAGCAGTCCTGATACTGTAAATACATCTCTGCAGTAAGTGCGAGAGCTGAAGTGTTTTGAGACCAAACTCAACATGTCTTGTGGGTGCACTCTGGTCTATTGATTTTATTTTTGCCAGTATCAGAGTCTCTTGACAATGTTTTAGACCTTTAAAAAAACAAAAAAACTAGAATCTGTGAATTAAATCTACGTGTGCGGTGGTGTTTTTGCATTAAATCCTGTCTCGATCAATATCCATGGAGGGTGTAGATCGAGACAATCAAGCTCGAGACAGATGTAAATAAATTCAGGAATTTTAAATCTAGTGTGTGTGGTGAGAAAAAAAGAATACGGGTTACATGTAATAACATTAGCGTATCATAAGCGTGTGTCTCATGAAGGATAGTAAAAATCATAAGAACAGAAACCACACATTTTTAAATCCATGTACACATCTGCATGTGGCCAGTGTACTCAAGGCTTGCTCCAGGACCTCCTGGTAAGCAGACAGCTTTATATGATCTACTTTAATTGATGGAATGCCATGTAAAGTATAGAGTTGTGATCATATATAGGAAAATAAAACAATAAAACAGACGTGAATGACCCCACAAAGCATTTACCCATTTGCATTACAGTCCACAGCTAATTATGATGAAAGCTTACTGTAGCACACAGTCAACACCGGCTGACGCGTGTCCACACTAAACCATTCCAGTGTGTGTTGATGCCAGTCTCCTGAATAACTACTGCACTACATCATGCTGTGCCATCCTTTCTCCAAATGGAAGACTGTTGGAGGTGTGAAAAATGCTGAAGTCAATCTTTTCCACAGTTTACAAATAAAGAACATCGGTTAATAAAGACAACGCCACTTTTGTTCTCTCTTTTTAAATACCTTCAATTTGCCTGCTAAAGGCCTTTGTGTGCATATAATTGGATTTTTTTTCTGACACAAAACAAATTGTCTCAAGGACAATGTCTCTCAGGAAACAACCAGATATGCATTCAACTCTGTGAAGACTTATTTTCATCTTAGACTTTTTGTATTTGTATTTTTTGAACAAATATTTGTAAAGGCTGCAACTAACGCTTATTTTTATTATAGATTAATCTGTCAATTCTTAATTAAATTAATCGCAGACGCCTCTAAACGAGGAAATGTCAGACGCTGATGAAAAATGTCCAAGGAGAGTATTCAAATGTCTTGTTTTGCCCAACCAAAGCCCAAAGATATCTCACTTTATGATATATGAAAAGCAGGGAATCTTCCTACTTGAGAGGCTGAAAAAAAAGCATTTATGGATTCATATTTACGAGCGATTAATCGTTTAACAAAGTAGTTGCAAAGAATGATTCTGTCGATCCACTAATTAATTCAACTTTTGCCATTTCAGCGTTATACAATGTTATCTTCATCATGTAATGCTGCTGTTAAAGGTTTTATTTGAGAGGTGAAGTATTTTCAGTAAAGTATGATATGTGTACTCAGCCTATTTCAAGTTTTTGACACATTGCTCTGCTGGACTTTGACTCAAAGAAGTCCAACTCTGCTTGTATCTACACCAACGTTCATGTCAGATGGCCATGTGGGAACCAGCCCTCCGACCAGTCGAGAGAGTACTTTTCTATGTTATTTGTATATTAGCTGTGATTTGTCTATCACCGCTGTAATTGTTATATTCTTAGGGCTACAATTAAATGATTTTATTATTGATCAATGGTATGATTATTTCCTTTATTTCAATCCATAAAAAAAGTAGAAAAATGCAAATTACAATTTGAGATTTCACAAAAAAATGTTTTGCTAAAACTAACACCAACAATACTGAGTTTACTATCATGCAAAACAAAGAAAAGCAATTCATCAATTATGAAAATATTACAATATAATATTGTCCATCGTCCACCACTGGCACTGAATGTGAATAAAACACATTCTGATAGAACTCAGTACCAGAACCTTTACAACCGACAGCTCCACAAGAATCCAACACTTCAACCTCTGGAACCTAGAAAATATCTTTTACATTTCAGTTTGGTAACTTCTAAAAATTGTCAAACTGAGGACCTTGAAATGAGCACTCATAGTAAAATAAATTACTACCTGAGGAGACAAGATTCCTCAGCGAAGTCACAAGGGCGTTGATGTTATTCGTAAAAGTGGTTCTGAGTTCATCTATTTATTTGTTGACCCGGTACTGAAGGTGGCCAGCATTCTTCCAGTTGCAGGGATTTGGAGAAAAGAAATGTATTCAGAAATTCGTGTTTGACTGAAAGAACACGGAGCAAGGAGCAACTGACCACCAACCAAATCCAGTGTGGCTAACACACAGTCCACCGTGAGACGATCGAGGACTGCAGCCGTGTTACGTGAGCTTCTTTACTTGATTATTACTTGCTATTTCCCGGACCTACACAAGTCAGTAACAGTAAAAAATGTTTACTTTGCCCCAGCTTTCCAATTTCCCTTCCCTTCTCTGTGTACATACCATCACATGCCCATCGCCCACCACTGGCATTAAAGTATATAATACGAATCCTGAGCCCTGTAATTCAAGCCTTCCTTTAATTCTGTGGGGAAAGAATGAAAAAGCCCACCTGGATTATATGATGTGACCAAAGACGCCGTGTTGGTGAGAAAGAAAAGAGAACACGAGGATAATGCCATCTCTTTTACACTACTGACAGTGCGGCTACGATCCAAAGGGATTATAAACAAGTCAAACAAGCAGTACTACTTCAAACAATAAAATACCTTATTAAACCTCAACATGAGAGGGCCTTTGGGAAGGAAGATTTTTGATGTGTACACAATCCCTCCAGTAGTGAATATATTTAGTATTGCACCAAGAAAAAGAGCAAATCACTCTCCTGCCTCCATTCTTCATCGTGAGGGATATCAGCAGCCAAATTCAATAACTTTAGATCATAGCCTAATCCATCTTTGAATCATCACATAGTCTTTGCATAGCCTTAGCCTCTCGGCATAATTTAACACTGTCAGACTATGAACTCATCTCCTCCATAGAAAATGAATGGGCTTGGTTCCAAGAACGGGATATCTTCACAAGAATCCCTCAAACCTCTCTGGAGCCACTAAATTTAACTGACTTCAGGCTGTGTCAGAGCGATATCTGCTGGAAAGACAAAAATAGAATGAAACGGAATCAAATTGTGTCGGATTGGAGGGGAAATAATTTGTTTTGCAGCTTTAATATACTTTTTAAATAGACCCTGACCAATCATAAGGCTAAGGTCCTATTGGCAGGAAGTAAAGTTTATTACAGGTAGTTTGGAAATTGTTATAAAAGTAGTGACTTTTATAGGTGTTTTAGTGGAATCAATTACATAAAGTGGGAAGAAAAGGAAAGGAAAATGAAGAAGAAAGGGATCACAGACAGGTTTTTGGCTATAACCATATAAAAGAAAATGTCCTTGCTTTGTCATTGGCATAAAAAAAACTACAGTCCACTATGAGAAAGAACAATTATTTACTACACAACACAACATTACTGCACCACCCAAGATTCACTTATCCCTGTTGTCCCTGAAATTGAATGAAGGCTTTGGGCTAAGGGAATGAAAAGAAAGCGATTTGATTCAGCCACCAGCTCTTTCCAATATGGTTATTGTGGTTCTGAATTCCATGAATCAGCCCCGAGGCTCCGACAGTTTGATCATGACTGGATCGAATTTCCAAAATCAGTCATGCGGAGTCGGTAATGAGGGGGTTAGTTCTGTTCATTGAAGCAACCGAAATCTAAATAGGGCAATTATGTTTTTACAGGCAAGCCTGTTCCTCAGATGAAGAGAGCGAGCGGCAAAGGTCACTTTTTTTGCATTCTGATTATTTACTAGATCATTTGGTTGCCAAGCTCAGGCTTTGAGTGAAATACCTTTTAGAACAAATGACAGGTTTGATTCCTTGTCTAAGATTTCTCCAGTCAACCACTTTGGTTCAGACTGAAAAATCTCAACTCTCGGATTGATTGGCACAAATGTTGCTTCAGTCGTTCAGACTCCCAGACAATAAATCCTCGTGACTTTGGAGATCCCCTGACTTTTCCTCTGGCGCCACACATAGACTGTATAATATATATATATATATATATATATATATATATATATATATATATACATAAGTTTGTCTTCCAGTACCACATGATTCATAGTTGAGGCCCATTATTAGCAAAGAATAAAAGCTTGAATAATTGTTTTTCACATTCTACAATGCAATTAGTGACTATATGCAATTAAAAGAAAAAAAGACTGTAATGTATTCTACACAATGACTCAAAACATGCGAGTCAAAGATAGAAATCATGATTAACGTGACCAAGTGCACTATTTATTTTCTATCCGTGGCCGTTCAAAACAGAAAAACAAAGTAGGCTTTATCTCTGTGCACTCCTGCTGCCAAGCCTATGTTTTTCACACAATGAACCGGTGACAGAGATCTTGGGCCGCTACCAACATGGTCTGCAAATGATAAAATACACTTCCAAGAGCAAAAGGTACCGAGGCACCATTGTGAATCGCCAACATTAGTCCGATGACTGGCCCATACAAAACCTTAATTGCCTGGTGTTACTATGCATGGATTCTTTCTCCACAGAGCAATGAGCCGCTGCACAGCCGATCGCTTTCCAAGTCACGAAACGTTAGCTGGAACCAGAACATAAAAAGTAGAAAGAAAAAAAGGGATTTGACCACATTATTAAGAAATACTTGACATGACATCCTATGAATCTTTTGAAGCCGTTACCTGATTATGTTAGCGACACCTTGTGTGATGAATATATATATTTATATATAAATGAAGAGCACTGATATGGAAATAAGCACACCACATTTACTTTCAACACAGCTCAAAGTGAGGTTTGTGTGTGTTTGCCATGCTTTCAGAGCAAACGCCAAGTAAGAAAGCTGTAGTAGAAAGGCTATACTAAGAGCTTTTCCAGTACATGTAGGTCATTTCTGCTCCCCGTGGAAATAAAGCCAGTTTTAGGATTAGGGGCTATGATTCATTACGACTGAATTTAATTACAGCGAGAGGTGGCTAATGCACCCTCCATTTTAACATATATCCATTGGATGGTAAATGTCTCGTAGAGGGTGTGGGGGTTGGGTTGTATAAAGAGTGTGTGTGTGTGCGTGTGTGTGTGTGTTGGGGACGGAGGAGGAGAAGACGCTTCAGGTTACTCTAGTAGAGCTGGAATTTGAACACGTTTACATGCGCACACACAAGCAGATCACTGACCGTAATCAAGTTAAGGCGAGAAAGTCTGAGAACTCGTTTTTTGTATTTCTTCTCCTACCATTTCCAAAAAAACAGTCAGACATCAGAATCAACCCTTAGTGCACTATTGTAAAGACAAAACAATAGAGTGAATGGCAAATTATCATTAAGACTGTCTACCATTGATATAAATCAAACAAACAACCAGTTCATTGTTATCAGAGATAAGGTAGTACTGTGTTTTTGTACCCTCAAATCTCTGTCAAATCTCAATATCAATTACAAAAGTGGATTTTGTTAAAATCATTTTAACAATGTCAACAGCACGTCTCCAGGGATAGACCTCCACTTTGGTCCAGGCTGAAATATCTCAACAACTAATGGATGATGAACTGTAATAACCTTGGTGGCTCTCTGACTTTTCATCTCGCGCCATCATTGCATCAAAATAATGTTCGATACTTTGGTTTATAACTGCAAAACTAATGATATTCCCCATCAGCCTCAGTTTTGTTTTGTTTGGTTACGTTCGCATGCTACCCGGGGATGCACCGATATGGAGTTCCACAGACATGATGTCTCAGGTCCATGCATTTTGCATTTACATGCTACCACTTGATCATATCATTAAAAAAACACAGTTACCATCTCTATGCTGACAATACACAATTATATCTTTCCTTTGACACTAATGACACCAATCAATTAAACAACCTCAACATGTGCATAGCACAAATCAATAACTGGATGGCGTCAAATTTTCTGGGGAATCATGTTTCCTCTCATCTAACATGACTTACTCCTGTAGAAACCACCTCAACTTTGACCAGCTCACTTGCTAGCTTTCTATTGCATTATGTGGCCTTAAGGTGTTAAGGTGTAACTGAGGTTAGAGTTTACTGGGGAGTTAATTGGTTGTTGTGACAATATATACACTAAAGATCAGCCGCACACCAACTTATACGTCTAACTTTATTCATAATCACATATACGTAATTATTATAAACTGTGTTCTACCAAATCATAATTTCTGCCCAGATTTTCCAATTATCAATCTGTCCGTCTTCTCCTTCGATACAAGTACCCTTCCTTGGGAATCATTAGTGTTCCTTCAGTGGTATTTTCGACCGAAGCATCACATGCAACAAATCCAAGGAACCCAGATGAGGTTATAATATACCAAGTAAGTTGGTTTCCCCTTCACAAATCAACCTGTTAATCAAATTATTCTTCTTCCCTTAACATGAAAAATGACACCAGGTTTCTCACTTAGATGGATGTCTCAGAAATTAGACTACGGCTAAAAGTGGAGAACAATCGGATTACTACGGCGCTTCGATGTTTGTAAGAGTCGATGGAGGTTTGATAGGCGTTAACCTGGGGTCCCTTAAGCAACAGAGGGTAATACAGAACCAACCAATCTAAAAAAAAAAAAGCTTGATTCTTTGAAGGAGAAATAATAGAGAGGTGAGGAAACTCAATATTGCTGCAACGATCCTTTAAGGAAACATTTATGATTCTGTCTGGTGGTGTTTCAGGCTGTATGAAAACCAATTCCAGATACACTCAGATCAACCTGCTTTAATTTCTTACAGATATGAAATGTAATTAGTCAGAGCATGAAAAATGACCGCCCTTTTGTAATGTCATTGAGGAAAAAAGTCAAGTAGCCTCTGCACACCGACGCCTGAGCAACATCTTTGTCTTGTGCCTCTCAAATCGTGTATTTTAATTTCTGTTCTCTAACCAATAATAAATACGTATATCACAAAAGGTAAATGGTCTTCCAACCTCTTATTTAAACCACAAAACCTTCTAGGAGGAACAAGTAGCAGACATTTAACGGACTTCTTTGTTATACATGAGCTGCTGTTAAGCCCTGCCATGCTTACATTATTCATTGAAATGAAGAAGAGTGCTTGATACCCCCAATATACCAAACACAATAGTCTCCGGGCCACCTGTTATCCATTTTGTAGAGCCAAAAAATGGAGAGATCTAAAAACGTAACTTTTGTGTATTCATGGTATGTATGTCTATATTCTCGGCACAGGTGGAGGACCTCTCTTGAATTATTCAAGGTCAGACCTGTTGGGGATGTGGATAATCCAATAGATCAGCACTTCAGGAAACTTCCCCATACGCAGACAAGAAAAGCATATAAAAGAGGATTCAGACAGAAAACGTGAAATGAAAAACAACTCCAATCTATCTCCCAACTCCCTCTTGCCCGCAATATTCCTTACTATTTAATTAAGTTACAGTATTACCAGCGACAAGAAAGAGTATTCATCTCACACAGTACATCCACCTAAATGCCACAATGACGGACATTTGTTTTTACGGAGCCGTAAACACACCTCCATAAATTTGAAGAATTGAAGGCGGGAGGGAGGTGAGACAAGGGGAGAGGGAGTAAATCCAAGCTCTAAATAACAACTCAAGTTTGCCAAAAAGACAAACTGCTTCTGTGATGAATGAAAACACATGTAGCGTAAATCACGGTACAAGACCAACACTCCTTTTTCAAAAATGACTCCTTTGTCGCTTGCCTACTTTGACTTGCACAGGTCTTTTTTTTTTTTAGAAACATGTTGTAAACAAAGGAGAAAATGCTGGGCTGTAGCTCATTTCATGCACTGTGTCTGGAGAACAGCACTTTTATTCGAGAGATTTATCAAATTTAGAGTGTGCAAGCTACCCACTGGAGCAAATTTGCCTTCAGAGTTTATGGGTCAAAGCAGCTGCCGACCCACAGTCTACCCACGCAGGTGTTTTTACTGATGTTCTCTGATTAGACTTTTCTCAGGACTGCGTAGGCAGGTACAAATTGTGCTTGGATGACATTTCTCTCACTCTCTCGCGACAATTGTTAAAGGTATTAGCGCAGGCACACTGTCACCATTATCATCCTTACAAAACAGTTTGGTGATCATGTATGTACAGTATATGTCTAAAAGCTCCACCCAACGTCCACCTGACTGGAGGTCAAATCAGTCTCTTGCATGGCTAAATTTAGACAGCCTTGAAAATAGAGACGCAGCTCTTGATCGGTCCCACCGGTCAAAGGTCAACTGATTGGCCATGACCATGTCGTATAATACCTGCCAACAATAAGCCGTAGAGGAACATCCTTTTGTTCTGTCCTGTAATTGGTGCAGTTTGGGAGAAAGTTAATTTAATAGTCAATGTTTTATTATGAACATACAATTGGATTTCAATTTTCCATGACATTTTTTATTTTTTTTTAAATGATAGTGTTTGCTGTCAATTTTGAAGAAAATGGAAATTGGCACAAATCTCAATTGTCGGGGCAGATTTAAAAACACTTGAAATCGGCCGGGAATATTGCAATAAGTGCCTCTCAAAAAACAAGATGCAGCTAAACAATACTGTTTCTGTTGGCTAGCCATGCACATGACCATATTTGTATGATCATTTAGTCCATACAATCAATAGTTAAACAAAACACCCTAAATGTGCGATGAATTCAACATTTAGTTGGCACGCAACCCTCAAATTTGAGATTTTACAGTTTTCTGAAATAGATAAAATAAAGATAAAATGTAAAACCCCTGTCGTCACTAAAACCTCTTATAAACTGTTTGTGGCTGTGTTTTGTTTGGTTAAAGTGTTGAACTGGCTTGTTTTTGGCTTGGTGGGGTTAACAGAATATGGTTGCTCACACGCTAAGATGAATGTGTCCAACTGTGTAAACTTGGCGAACCCATACATTTGTTGTAAAAATAACAATACAATCAAAAACAATTCTAGCATCTTGAATGTGCCATCCACATGAAGTGGAAGAAATATTTACAGAGACTTGTGCAGTTGTATCTGAGCCGATAGCTTAATTTGATCTTTTTAACACACTCCTTTGCAATTATTGGAATTCATATTTTTTTCTGGAGAAATATACAGTTTATTGAGCGTTTACACTACGTCATACAACACTGTCTTGACTTTGTCCTGACCTTTTTGCTGGACATCTATAAATTGCTCTGCTGATGTTGATCCCAGTCTTGGCCCCTATATGTGAGAGAAAGTGTAAACAATGTTCCTCCCCTGTCCTTTCCCCTACCCCGCCGATAACTACCCTCCAGTCTAGTTTACACTGCTGTTTTCATCCACTTTGATTCCCTGGCTCTGATAAAGGCTTTCCCACCATCCCAGAGGCCCCCAGGATGTCTCATGAGCTCCCCCCTCTGTGAGCTCTTGTCTCTGGGTGCCGTGTGTACGATGTCCCCTCTGTCAGCTTGAATCACCCTCCTCTCCGACTCAACATGCTGCTCTCGCCGCTCCCCAGCTGCACCGCTGTGTTTGCGGCACCAGCGAGTGTGAGTCGACGCTACTGAGACTGACCTTTGCGGCGGCGCCCTGTGCTCTATGATTCCAACCCATTTGACAGCGAGCGTCTAGTGGAATGCTAATGAAGTAGCTCGCATAGTAACATGCTATGTTGGCTCCATTGTAATTACCTGTGGGATTATCCCTGATGCCCATGATGCAAATTGTGTGATTATTAAACTGAATTACTGTCATGCACGACACCAGGCCCTTGCTGCCAGGTCACAAATGACTCATGATGCACACTCGTGAAAATGCGTAATCGCTGTTGCAATAAATCAGATCAAACAGTGGCACTGGTTGCAAAGAGGAAAAGGGAAATTTCCTGTTTCCTATGTGAGATAAGTAATTTCCTTTCTGCAGTCTCGCTTGACGACAAGCTATAAGAGATTCTACCATCAAGAGATGTTTGCCATTTGAGGTTTGTTTCTTCTGTGAGTGTGAGCCTGAATGTGGCCTGAATTATAAGGTGATATAAATCCAACTAGTACTCTGATGGTTAGCCGGATTGCCAACTTTGAAGAAATATCTATAAATAAAGTGAGATTCAGCATAAGGGCTTTGTCTGTGTGCTTGTACCTCAAAGGCATTCTCCAGTCATCTTGAATTGAAACTGATCCATGAAAAAAAAAAAAAAAAAAGGAACAAAAGTTATTGAATAGAAGAGGGGATGTTCCAAAGGGTAAAGAGAGGGAAGTCGGTGCATTAACAAAACAAAGATCCAATCATGTGTTACAATAATTGCACGCCTGCTAACGTTGCTTATTCAGCAGAAGCTACAGATTGGTGCGTTTCAACACTTGCAAATATTGAATCACATGAACACCCGGCAGAAAATGTTAATCACATCATGTTTACAAGTAAGTGTTTGTTAAGTGGATGAGTCGCTCCGGCGTTTGCGCTTGTTTAAATATGTGCGTGGCCAATTTGCAGCAGGGAGGCTGTGCAGTTTTGTTCTTTAATGTATGTTTCCGATGGCTTGATGTGACTGCAGCTGATTCCAGGCCAGTACAGTTAGCCGAGGCAGAGTGCCAAGGCATAATAGGACATTTGGTTGTGAAATTCAGAATCTGACAGAATGCATTAAAGCCAAGCAGACTGCAGATGCAAAGGGAGTAGCCAGGCCAAAGTGATGACTTCCCATTTCCTACCAACTGTATCATATTTCCCTTTGCTTCCAGCCAAACAAATGACCAAATTGTGCAGCAACTGTGCCATTGTTTGGACACAGAGTCCTATTGTTTGTCATATTAGATACCCGCACACATCTGACTAAAGCAATTACCGTTTATGTCACTCTGGTGTTTTTGCCTATAACCGGCTGGATATTTGAGAGCCGAGTGAGAAGCTTTGGTTGCATGGTTTTTATTTTTCTGTTTTCGCAGAAGCGACATAAAAAAATTCATTTCTAGTAAGGTCATTCTCCTGACATGGCAGGACCTTCCACGTCGCTCACACTGAGTCACGAGGTCAGGGTGTCCCGCCCAGACTTTGCAGCGGCGGCGGCGTGCCCTTGTGATACCGAAACAAACACCCACCATGTGACAACTACGATCTTAGGGAACAAATAACGTGACAGCCCCTCAAGCGCCCAGGCAGTCTGCTCTGCCAGCGGGGGACTAAATGAATCCGATTTTCCATATTTCTGAAAGGGTTAGATCGGAGCTTGGGCATGAGGTCAGATGTAAAGATGTTGCCGGTGTGGCTTTATACAGGTTGTCTTCGCCCTAGACTGCTAGGGCCACCACCAATACAAACACACAAATACAAAACAAAAAATCAATCAATACATGTGTTGACAAAAATGGAGAGAATTGCTGTTAGAAAAGAGGTTAGAAATGCATATATTCCTCGTGGATAAGCAGGTCTCTACACATATATGAATAAATAATCAGCATGTTTGTGTCCTGCGGGATTTACCGACAAGAAAAAGCATGTGTAAAAGATATTAAACACTTAAAATGTACTGGCCTCTCTCTTGCAACTTTCAAATGGCACACACAGGACAAGGACACAACATCCAAATCAGAAAACAGATGTTCACGAGCAAAGAAATACTCTCGCCACAAGTCAGCTAGAGTGGATATCTGGGGACACACAGATCAGACAAGAGGGGGTTTTTAAGATACTGTGGACGCCTGGACAAGAAGTGACCTTTAGCTGAACTCCAGCAGTGTCACAAAATGCACGCGCTCTGGTTTGCTTTCCTCCAGCATCCCTCCGGCGAAAAAATAGAGGAGAACAATAGGGCAGTCAAATGTATCCGAATTCCAGCTGGAGACGCTAATCCAGTGCAGAGACGGCAAGTAAAATGGGCTTGTGAGAGCACACCCCGGCAAATACATGCAGATGAGAATGATTATCCTGCAGATGAGCGGAAAGATGAAAACTAATTTAATAATAAGACCAGAGATAACAGGGATCTGGAGACCAATCCGAGACCCATCTGGCCCGCGCGGCACACACTGGAGCCGTTTTACTATGCAGGAGCTGTCCACTGACAGAGCGGTGCTGAAAGCTTTGTGTACACCAAACACTGTGATGTAAACCAGCAAGTTTACAATGAGCAACTTCAACAATTTATATTTGATTAAAAGAAGAAATCTTAAAAGTTGATGTGATTTGGATATTTAGATCAGAAAGTAACAGTGCAGTACATTTTGAGGTACTTGTGCCTGCATGAGTATTTCCATTTTCTTCTGCTTTATACTTCTACTCCTCTACATTTCAGAGGGAAACTTTAGTTACTAGTTACTTTCAGTGATGGAAAGTAACAACTTTCAGAAGGAAAAATTTTACTTTTTACTTTTGCCATGACAATTCTTTATCCGCTTTAGTAACTAGTTACTTCCAGTAGTGGACCATTACTTGGTACCTATTCAGGTTCTGTATTTAAGCACATTTGAGGTACCTGCAGTTTACTTCAACAGTTCAATTTCATAATATCATTTCAGCTACTTAACTACATTTCAGAAGGAAAAATTGTGCTTTTTACTTTAGATTTTTAAGAGGTATAGCAAAGTTACTTCCAGTAGTGGACTGTAACTTAGTACTTATATTCAGGTTCTGTACTTAAGTACATTCTACTTGACTCTTTTAAATTTATACTGTCTTGTACATCTACTTCACTACGAGTATTTTTAATCAAGTTCTGTACTAAAACACATTTAGAGGTGTGTTTGTATTTTTACTTCAGTATTTCCATTTTATGCTACTTTATAGTTCTGTCACTACATTGATCTGACAGCTCTAGTTTATTTTGCTGATTGACAACAAAGGACGACAGCCTCCTCAGCAGCCCAGCAGTATAGAAAGCAGCGTAAAACAGCTCATATAAGAGTAAAATGCTGCTTACACAACATATATTATAATTAATAGTCATTTTCAGATATCTGAATACTTCTTCAACTGGTGTGCATACATTTTGTTTCACCTGAGAAAATGTGATCCATAACAGAAAAGCGGTGTTAACATATCTCATGAATACATGATTAGTCACTTTGTCGCTGCGTCCTCACGTTAACTAGCGCCATTTGTGACACTGGGAAGGTTTCAAACCTATTTATCTGCCAAAACATGCATTACTTTGATCTATCTGGTAGAACACCTGTATAGAATACTGTACCTTTTTTCCAGGGGCTGATTACAATGCAAATGACCCTGTCATGTTGTACACCGGCATCTAAACTAAAACTGCACATTTATACGAGCACATACTTCAGCCTGGCTGGGGGGAAAAATGCAGAATACCTTCCTACACTGTCTGTTCATATTTCATTTGTTTTACATTTTATATAGGGCATTGGGAATATGTACAACTCTGTAAACCACTGCTGTGTCCCAGATTTTGCAGGTCATTATGGTAAGAGCTTATTGATATGTGTATCGCTGTACAGGTGCACTAAACCTGGTGCCAGACCTGCAGAAAATAGGATATGTGTGAATCCGTTTATCATGAGGGTTTCTTTTTCTTTTTTTTGTTATTTTATGTGCGTGTAACAACACATTGTGAAGCCGTGCTTGTACTGAAACATTAATAGTCACAGATCGCTTACCTTGCCGACATAAAGTGGATCATTTCCTGTGTACTCCTCCAATACGAAGAACTGGTTCCATACCCAGCTGCGTTTGTGCCTGTGCAGGGCCTCCCAGGGGTCTGGGTCAGAGTGCGGGGACTTCTCCAGATCCCCAGAGCTGGGATTCAGCCCCCAGCAGCCCCTCTCCCGCAGGGGACACAGGAGTGCCAGGAGAGCCAGGGCTCCGCATATGCCTGAGCAACACCACCCCATCATCTGGGCCCCCTCCAAAAAGCACCGAGGCCAGAAGAGGAGCGGAAAAAAAATGTAAAAGAACAAATAGACAGCAAGAAATGAAATGTCAAAACCCTCAAGGTTTTATCCACACAGTCCTGATCTTGTGTTTCACCACAGAGCAAGAGCAGTCAGACCAAGAAAAGAGCGCATGGGTTGAAAAAGAGTCAAGCTCTGCATTTTGCCGTGTTGCTCTTCTTTTTTTCCTGATTGGAGACTAGAAGTGGGGTAATTCCCTCCACTTAGGAGCCAGGCAGTTGACATTAAAGCTGGGTAACAGGGTCAGGGGCGACCGGGCATGGCTTCAACACACAGGCTGTATAATTGGCACCTATCAGAACAGAGAGAGAGAGGGAAGAGAGAGGGGGGGGGGGGGGGGGGGGACAAAAAGAGAGAGACAAAGACATAGAGGAGAGAAGAGAGAAAGTACCGTCAGCAATATCGCCTCTGTGACCGCAGTCACTTTAGACAGCAAGTAATGTGCTTGCTGATGCAATGATAATGACGTTTTTTCACCAATCCTGAGAAGATTGGTCAAAAAATGAATAGACAGTGAATATTGTCCGTGCAATCAACACGGCGTCCTTCACCTACACGCAGGGCGAAGAAAAATTGTCCGAGGTCGAGATGTTAATGAGGGTAAGATGGAGGGGGGGGGGGGGGGGGGATGACAATGATTTCACAGCGGCTGAAACAACAGTGGCTGCGTGGAATAACAATCAACGGCATTCATCTGGCTCCCTATTATCCGGGCTTCACCTCACCAAGGTCGTTATTTTGTCACGTTTTCTCTCTTTGTGTAAGAGCGCGGCGTAACGGCGGCGGGAGCGCGCCGCTCAAAACTAACAAGCCACATGACCTGCGCGGCGGGCTCTCATCGGCCCGAGATTAAAAATAAATCTGAGCTGTCAGCAGCATGATGGCCCGAGCGCTCCTGACCTCTACTCCGAGCAGTCTGTTCGTCCCGGGCCCGGACTCACGCGAGGGGATCTGTCTCCCTGCCGTCGTCATGCCGTGACAGATCCCCCAAGATGCCAGGACATGAAGCCCTGTCAGAGCGCTGGAGAAGAATCAGCTCCTGACAGATAATGTTCTTCATGTCACAACACATCCAGGAAGTCCCGAGCAGTTGAGCACTTACATAAACTTCCTAATGTAATATCGCTGGTATTATCCATCTAATTTGACGAGTAACAGTGACTTCCCTCAATGTATTGTTTTTGAAGGAGGAATATGAAAACATGGGAGAGCTGGCAGGCACATTTGAAGCTACATCTTTGGGATGTTACTGATTCAGAAATGGCATTTAAACTTCAGGAGGTCTTCTAAAAGCAGTCGTTTAAAAAAAGAAAGAAAGCTGAGCGCTTGACCACACATATTTATTTCCTCGCTGACCTCTCTTTCTCTCTCCTCTACGCTGAGTATTGGCAGGGCCCTGGACTAGGAAGGTAATTGCTTTGGCATAAAGTGACCTCTTTCTTCCCACACAGATTCTTCGCTTCTCATTTTACTTTGTCTCTGTTCCCCGTAGCAAAATAAAAACAGCACACCACCACATCCTGTGGAAGCGATTTGCTATATTTCTAATTTGCTGTAGCGAAAGTAATTATCCGGTGCTAATAATCAACGCGGATATGAATACCATCGGCGTGATTGACACCTTTGCAGACACCTCGGTGTTTGCAGAGGAGCACCCCAAACATTGCAAGTTCAAATTGTTAATGGAGGCATCTTGAATTATTTGTCTCCCCCCCTCCTCCGCTTTCCAGTCAAAAGGGCAGAAAGCACACAAACTGTATCCCAACTTTATCCCGGAAGCCATAAATCTGTGGAAACATCCACCCTGATCTGCTCTAACATGGACTAGAAAACTGAATGCACGCTAGGGCTGCAACACATGACTGTGGACACACACACACATTCAAAGTCACTGCCTCTGCATGACAATTTAATGGTAGAGGTGGAAAGTGGAGCAGATCTGTCTGCAGGGCAGCTGTGAAGGCAGGTTGCAGCGGTGGTATTGTGGGGGAAAAATCGGCGCAGGGTCAGTACGAGCCCGGCGCCCAGGTTAATGCTTCTCATTCCGCTAAACCCTGAACACTCGAAGAGATGGGAGTCAGATAGAGGCTGGAGATAACACTAATGTAGCTCTGGGTGCAGCAGATATTGGCTTGTTATTAAATGAGCTTTTACCGATTTGCTGTCGAGGTGATTTGTCCAAATTATTCAGCAATTCATGCTGCGGAGAAATCCATTTTTCCAATACATCTCTATTGTTGATCATTTTTAAAGATTACAAGCGCGTAGCGTCAAATCTAGCTTGAAATGAGTTGCTCTACTCACAAACAAAATACAAAGAGACGCATGTGACGAGAGTGCTTTATGAAGCGCATCTTCTCTCGACTGTTTTCCCCCTCCTCTCCTTCCTGTAGGTGTCAGGTGATTGACAGTAAGCAGAGTGGAACGTAACGCAGCGTTGATGTGAAAACGCTTGACTCGGGCACACTGAAGTGACAACGAAGCAGAAAAAGAAAACTTTGGACCCCCCCAAAAAAAAAAAAAAAAACTTGGATTATCTCACTCAGTCGTTTTTTCATACTGTACAGGAGTGTCAACCAGGCCTGATGTCTTAAAGTATAATGACTGACTGTGGAGCTACAAAACAGGAAATATGTAAAGAAGAAGAACTGGCACTCATGTTTAAGAAAAAAAAAACAGAGGCACATATCAAACCGCCTATTAAAGGCAGTTTTAGCCTTCTGATGGGTCCTGCATTAAAGCACTGGCAATATGTTGGCGCCAAATGCTCTACATGCTGTGGCCTTTAATTAACATTAACAAATATCAATGCACAATATCATATTCTGGCAGACTCAGTCTATACCAGCCTTTTAAAAAAACAGTCAGAGCCCAATGTTTGACTCCCTGCGGAGACACAGACTCATTGTGTCATTCGCGAAGACGCCAAATTAAGTGAAAATGTGAGATAAAGCCGTGAACGTAAAGCCTCCCCGTCATCCCCCGGCTCTGTTTCTCTTACACAGTGTTCTAATCCCATTTGCCAGCCTCACAACAGGATTACCAGTGCTGGGGCGCTCGGCAACCAATCACACGCTTGCTCTGATCCATATTCCCCTCAATCATTCGAGTGTCTTCACTCACGGGCCAGATCATACAACACAAACCGCTGTGAACTTAACTTCATTATGGTTTCAGACACTTCGCGACGGCTGTTTGATGGTATGGCATAAAGTCAACCAGTATGTGGATCACAACTTTTTAGTGAGAGCTCTGTTTGCAATGAAAAGAAAAGCTAAAGGCAGCAGATGAACAGTGTTCAACAATGTGGCTCTTCACTGATTTTCTCCTGCTCCTCCAGGGGAAGATCAGAGCACAAGTTCATCGACGGAGCCACAACAAGCCTGTAGCTGGTGGGTCGTCAAGGACACCTTCAGTACAGACGGGCGAGACTCTCGCTGACGCCGGAGCTTGAACCCGGTTGGTTCCCCCATTAAAGGATTTCTAATAGCTCATCTCGCATTCATTTGAATTCCTCCCTGCATCCTTCGCTAGCAGATTTGAGGCTGACTGACACTGTGGGCAAGACACAACGCAGCATCCGTAAAGAGTTCAATAATTGGGTTTTTACAGTTTGATACACATGACCACTTGCCTTTTCTTTTGTTAAATCACTCTTGAAAAAGATGCTTGAGCTGCACTATGAAGCACCGGTCTGTCCACCAAACAGCAGTTGGATAATTGATAAATGAAAAGAGGCAGAGGTGCGACACCTTATGAATCCTACCTTGAATTTGAATTCATGTTCCCCGTAATAAAAGGCAAAAAAAACCTTAATGAATAATGAATATATTTGAGATAATGATTCGTATAAAGTCATTCAACTGAGAACTTAAGTTCCACACATGCACAGACACAAACAAATCCCTCCCTGACCTCACAGCGACATGATCATATCAATTATAAATGCTGCTGATGGGTTGTGCAAATTACTATCACACTGTATAGCCTCTCACTGTGGGGACTGCAGGGCTCACAGGCAACCAAAACACATTTGTCGCTCCGCAGTCGGAGATCTCTTATAACTTGATGCATTTTGCTTCAAAATAAACTTGCATTGTAATAAATATCCATCATTCTTGGTCATCTCATTGTGTATTGATCCATTTTTTGGTCCATAAACAAGAGGAACATGTCTTCCTTTTATTCCCACTGCAGTTATCATATTAATGAATTCCCTTGAAACAGGTGGAGGTATATTAATCTGAAATAGGGCAGATTTTCTCATTTAGAAAATCCTTACTTTGATTGAGTATATGATATAACTTTTTATTTCCCCTGCTTGCAGTTTTTTTCCCCACTTCTCATTAAAAACTGATATCTTGCAGCCCAGTTCTGCACTCCGTGACTCCGTGACTCTTTGACACGCACTCTTTGCAGTGTAAATCAGCAGGTATCCCTCCGCTCGGCCTTGTGACCTGATTGCTTTGACCCTCCTGTTAACTATCAATCATTGCGCATTCGCTGTCAACACCTGCACGACGCAGAAAAAGTTCGCAGGGCGCACCTGTTCCCGACTCGATGAGAGACGGGTTGTCCGATAGAAGAAGAAAAACTAAAGCACAGCTCGCATCATTAACACAGATCGATTAAACATCTTAACAACTTCGGGGGTTTGGAGAAACAAAGCGGGAGAGGACAGAGGCAAACAAGCGCATGATGGGAATCAAGCAGCACGGAAACCAACAGTGAGATCGTCGCCGCAGGAAACCTGTGTCCACGGAATACTAATTACAGACGGGACAAAAAAAATGCCCAGAATACATAAGTAGACCATAAATTAACTGAGATGCATTATGGGAATGTAAACAACACAACAACAAAAAAGTCGGCACATGATTGGAACTGTCCTCACTGCGCTGAGAGATCTAATGGAATTACTCACCGACAGGAGGAAATGGAATAACTTCACAGCCGCGCACAGATGGTGTCTGGTGCTAAAAGTTGTGGGTGTTTTCCCTCTCTCTTCCTCTCTCTCTCTCTCTCTCTCTCTCTCTCTCTCTCTCTCTCTCTCTCTCTCTCTTCACACAACACACAGACAAAAACAGCTTATGTCAAAATAAATAGTTTAAAAGTTGTCATGATGAAAATAGTCCCGGTGGCAGAGCAAGGCTGCTGGAGATCGGCTACTGGATCGCGCGTAAATGCTTTCCTTCGGAGAGAGGGACCAGACTTACCACATCCCTCTCTCTATTTCTCTATCACTCTCCCTCCCTCCTTTTCTCTCGCTCTCTATCTCTCTCTCTCTCTCTATCCTGCGCAGTGCTGCCTCCGTGCAGGGAACCCCAGCTGCAGGGTTCGGGCATGTATCTATCTATCGCTCTCTTACACAGGCGTCAGGGGACGCGCAGCAGCGAGGAAGAGTCAGAGCGCCGCGCGAAACGCTCTCATCTGAGTCAAATCGTCGCTGACTGTAGTGGAAGGAGCCTATCTAAATAGTTTGACCAGAATAAGTTGGCCGGGAGGGAGCCAAACAAACGCACGCAGCGTTTCTGGCAGAGACAACGAGGCTCCGAATTTCCAAACCTGCCAGGTTATTGACAGCAGATGGCATGTGTACTGTTAAATCATTGCCTCGCTGGTGGGAAAAACAAACCAATACAAATTTCTTGACAGCTTCAGCCAATGAGAAGGACTGAACACCCCCCCCCCCCCCCCCCCCCCCACCACCACCACCCTTCACAATGCGAATGAATTAAATCCTGCAAATTGCAAGTCAAAATAAAATAATTACATTACATTTTGATGACAGAAACACACTTTTCCTTCATTTCACTTGCATAATACACACTTCCCAAATTTACTTTTTTTAAGTGCATTTCCACAAAGATATCTGGGCGCTCATTTCTATTCAGAGGTTTGGATTTATGTCCAATTAGAAGCAAACTGAGCTCCAGTGGTGACAGAAGAATGCAGCATGAGGCTGGCCTCTCTAAACGACTGGACCTCTGAGCTCACAGACCTTTGAAACCAAACCAGTATTAGTTACATTCCTAATTAGCGACAGTAAACATACGGTGTTGCGCCGGCGTCTCCAATTAATAACACAGACATTTGCACAGAATATAACACTATTCTTCTCCAGCCTCGCCAGTGCAAAGAGCTTGAACTCTCATTTATACATATATTACATTTGACATTATTTACACCTTTTCTCACACAAACAAACATTGCATTTCACTTTAAACAGAGTATACTGATGACTTGTCCTCCAAGCATTCTGCTTCCCTGTGTGTTTTTATGTAATATTTCTTTTCTAGAGAGACGGAATACATTACAAATGCGCAGCTCCTTCTGTCATTTAGGAAAAGGAGCACTGACCCAAACTAATAGAAAGAGCAGCCTCTGTCTGTCATACCTGGAAGAGCAGTTAGCAAAGATGAAATTAGACACAGGGGACAATGGACAGGAATAAGCTACAGTACAATGGATTGGGGGGGCAGAGGAAGAATAATGTTGTTGGAGGCAAAGGGAGCGTAAAAGGAGCATAATGCCAAGAAGATAAAAGTGGGGAAAGCCAGACTGATATAAGAACTCAACTTAAAGGGAGACAGAGTGCAGAGGGAGAGTGGGTGTGTGATAATAGAAGGAGAGGTGAAAGGGAAGGAGAAGAGGGAGGTGTATCGCAGAGGGGGTGAACACAGTGGTGGTGGGAGGGGGGGGGGGGGGGGGGGGGGGATGGAGGCTGCAGTTCAGCGGTGAGAGTTATTTAATTGGAGAGTGACATTGGGAGCTCGGCTTGTCAGCTCTTCCCCATCAATCACTCGCGGTCAGGAGATGCCCGAGGTGATGTGGCCCTGCGTCACGCTCCCTCCCGGATCCCGCGGCCGGCCCCGGCATTTAGCTGCCGTGCCTCCATTAATTCTCCAGCCCCCCCTCCCCTCCCCTCCGCTCCCTCCGCGCATCAGGATGCTCTGACCTCCGCTCACCGGGCCTACTGTTATCTGCTCCCCTGTGACACACTGCTTGATGGGTCTTTTTGTTCACAGGCTAACAAGAAAAACAGTGAAGGGTTACTGTAGCAGCCTATCGAAGTGTTAATAAAATATGACCTCCAAGGACAATCAAGTTTAGATTTTTGCATAATATTTGCCACTATAATATACACTCAATCTCAGGAGCTGGATTCAGTATTAACATTATGGCCCTTATGCATTCAGATGAGCTGGGGAGAGGTGATATTGATTTTTTTATTATTATTGCCTACAATAATGTTGTCATACAGTTTAACCATCAATGTTTGGGTGGTTTGGTCTATCACTTGGAATGGCTGAAGCTGGACTATTTTTAGCTAATGCGATACTTTTTACATTACATTGAGCTGTTTAAACTATTTATGCAATAGACTTAGCTAACCATTTTTAACTGTTTAGGCCTATGTAATGTTTAAGTTATTTATTTCAACCACTATTCTGTTCATCCATTACTTTTAGTTATATGTTTATCTATTTTAACCGTATATCCATTAGGTTACGTTTAACTATTTCAACACTTAATCCTTTACTTTTAGCAAACAGTGCCGTCTATGCTGTTTGGCTATCTTGACTGTTTATCCCATGGAAATAGAATGAGAGAGGAACAGGTATATTCCCATTCAATCATTAAGCTAGATGGTCAGATGGTCAGAACGGCGGCCATATTTATGTGTACTGTTGTCTTTGCAACTTGTTGTGTGTTCTATGGTCAATACACAAAGCTGAGCACTCAGTCATTCTAATTCTTTGGTTTAACCATTAGGCTACTGTTAGCTAACAATCTCAACCATTTATCTCGATACGTTTTAAACATTTATCCACGAGCTACTTCTGGCAAACAATTTCCAACTGTGCATCCATTAGTTTTAAACTATAGCAATATCCACCATTCATCCGCTAGTTTAGCTAACTAGTTAAAAAACGGTTTATCTATTACATTAAAGTTAACTATTTGAACTGTTTCTCCATTACTTTTGTCTAACTGTCAAGATCTCTCTGCTCACTTCACACACTCAGTAAAGCTCAGTGTTACAGCTGACTCTATTTATGTATATATTTTTAATCAAATTGTCATTTTTATCTCTAATTATGAAATGTAATAAATATGGATTGATATTCTCAAGAGCAAGGAAAGTAATGTTAATTGGTGGTCAGTCTCTGACCTGCTGAAAGACAATTGACATAATTATAATAATGCCAGCGTCTGCCTCTCACTGTAATTGGAAACAGATGGAAACAGATGATTGTAACATTGACTGGCCAATTTCAGCTGTAAACAGGGTATTGATTTCCCCAGTGGACATTTAAAGAAAACATGTCACGGTGCTCACAGCTAAAAAGCTGTCATAACATGTGTTTCTTTCTGAACAGCACAGCAGAGACAAAGCACTGAAACACACAGGCAGGCACAGCGAGCACAAGTAGAATACTGTTGAAACAGCCACACATGATCTGGTTGTTCTCATTATGGGGATGCAGATAAGAAAACCCACATTTAAAAATAATGTCCTTAAACTTGCAGTTTAATTAATTTAGATTCAAGTTTTTAGGTTCATGACAATAGAATTCACTGCACTGCGTTGGCCTTCGTGTTCTTTAGTGCCGGTGGAGCAATGATTCACAGCTGGTGACCTTTTTCACATCGTGATCTTGACAGTGGGATCCTGATTCATCATCAAACTGAATTTCATTTAGTGGTTGTTCTAATTCATCTCAGACTCCTTCTCTTCTCCATAATCGCACCGAGACACTTGCACACAAGTTAACATGCCCACTTAATTGTTTTATTTTATTTTATTCTAATTCTTGATTCATTTTTGGGCTCAGACACTTTCAGGCGCAGCGTTTCTCTCGGAGGAGGCTTGGCTAGTGCGGGATTTTGCATTGCACGTGGCAGTATGTGGACATGCATTTCTCTACACGGTGTTGGCGAGGCTGCGGAGAGCCCGGGATCAGAGGGGGCCTTGATGTTCAAGGGACAAGGCCGAGTAGTTGACGTCCCCCCTGACTCCGGCACCATGACCAAAATACAAAAGCCTGACTCATTTGCATACGATGCATCTAAACATTCCTGCTGCTCCTCTTCCAAACGCAGGGATTTGGACTAATCATCCAGCAAGTATTGAGCGATTACATTTTCATCTAATGCTATGTAAGAGGGTCGAAAGATCAAGTGAACTAATGGATGACCTAATCATGGGGGATTGGCGGTATCGATTCAGATGGTCATATCCGCATTGTCTGTCAGGCCACTGAAGCTGAAGGCGGATACAAACCCCTCACTGGCTGAAACGGCCATATTCAAGAAACCCTCATTCAGATTACACTAATTCAGCCCATATCTCCTGTTCCCCTGGGGGTTAAGAAGATTACGGGGGAGGAATGGCAATCTTGCTGAGTTGCAGCTTAGAACTTGTCTTCGAATAATTTAATGTAACAGGTTTTTTTTCTTCATCCCTACTCCCTTTTTAAGTATTTATATATATTTCTAATATTTCCTCACAAAGAGATTCTGCAGCGCCCAGTACCTCGATTTGCACCTTCAATATATAAATTGTCTTAATCGTCATTGATATACACTGTGTTGGCAATGTTGTCATGCTTGCAGATGCAATTTTTGCATGCAAGCAAAATTATGACTTGGTGGTCGGTGACAGTGGCTGCCGACGCTGCAGAGACGGCCATTCTTCAAGGACAATCTTCTGCATCTGTGCGAATAATCAATGTTTCTGAAAGTTTATCATGAATTCGTGGCATCTCTCACATCCCGTCAGGCAATATCCCTTCTGCAAATCACATCTACAAGTAGAGTGACATTCATTCTTTCTCGAGACGATCAAGACAGAAAACCCTTAAAAGAGAGAAGAAAAAAAAAACAAATTAGGTAAATACTTGAGATAGATAACAGACAAGTACAGAGGTCACTCTCAGCAATTTCCCCCCCAGACGAGTCACAGCAGGTTCTGAAAGAGAAGCGTCTCACTGCAGACAGACATGTTCATTCACCTCGGTTTGTGTCGACTGAGACAGCTTCCTGATCCGAATCCTAATGACACACCGACTTGCTCAGTGGTCTGTGTGTCACCGAGCCGTGGCAGCTCGGGCTGTGCTCTCAATTCACACTCGGTTCTGCACCTACGAAATCTCTGCAAAAGGGAAATAAGGCTGTCAGATGAGATCCTCCTTGTCAACACAACCATGAGAATATACTGTACTGTACGTACCACTCTTGAAACTTTGGGTTAAAACTCAAGAAATGCTTTTGACTGATGGCTGTCGTTCTTTTTCTCCACTGACCAAACAAAAAGGAAAACTGAAAAGCTCCACAAATAAAAAGTAAGTATTCTAAAATATAAATGGTGAAGAGGGTTTGCTTATTGTCAAATCAACTGTCCCAGACTTAACTTAAAGTTATTTTTTCATTGTTTTCTCGTAGTAAATTTAAATAGTACCAATAATCTTTTCATTTCATTCTCAATTGTGTGGCCGTTGGTCAAGTCTGTTTGAATATGAGCGCTACAAATTAATCACCGATCATCCTTCAGGCGTTTAATAATGACGAGTGAGATATCATTGTGTTGATGGTTTGCATGTCCGTGTGATGAATCAGTGGTACAGGAGCTACATATTCACAGAGGTGCGGAGTAAAAGCAGTTCTTCATCCACAGGAGTATACTATGGACATAATAATGCTCTTCTACGGCAGCTTTGACAACTTTCACAAGGCTCTGTGTCTGTGTTCTCGTCTCACTAGCCGCTGGCTTCACTCTAAAGGTTTAACATCGTGCTCTTCCACCTTTCCGATAAGGCTGACAAGTTGTTAACCGTGGTGCATAAATTGAATCCTTTCATTTCTTATGATAGGTTTCTCTACTGTCACCGAATTGTCAAAGACGCTGTATCTTTATGTCCAGGTGCTATTTTTATTGTCTCCAAGACAACAGGACATCCTAAATTCTGAGCGATGGTTGTTAATATGATTTACACATCCAGAGGACATACAATGTAAGATTTACTCCGAGTATTTCTGATGGCAAATAAACGACAGATGTTCAAAGTTCTTTTAGCTCTGGTTTTGCCTCCACTAACTATTTATGGAAATAATTAGCTGTTTAGTTGCTGATTGACTTTCTTAGCTATTCGCTGGCTTTGTCAGTTCCCAGTTTTGTGTGCGGCACAGTGGGTTTTTACTAGGGCTTTTTTTTGGTGAAATGATGGGGATGAAATTGGAATTTACAAGATGTAAAACCGAATCATGAGCTAAAATAGGCTTAAAGGTGCAATGTGTAAGATTTGGCCACATGCTGCATAGAAACAGGGAGCAGTATTTCACCACTACCGGGTTAATAAAATCCAAACAGAGTCCGGAGAGACTAAAGAAAAACCTTCAGTTAGTGGAGCTTCACTAACACTAATTCAGCGCAAAAAAACAACACCGCAGGTCTGATCCCAGCCATGAAAACATTAGCCAAAATAACTAATAAGTCAAGTTTAAGCTTTATATTCTATTTCAGTTAGTAAAAGTTCTCTTGCAGGTTTAACCTTAACTGCAATTTTGCAAATACCAGAACGACACACTTGTTAAGCATAGCTTGGTTTGTACAGGCAGCTTAAATCGTTGCTAACCAACATTTAGCTATATATGGTGCTTTTGTCTCACACATAAGCCTATTCTAGCTCACTCTCACTCATTAGCTTTAGTGTGGTGTTGCACAAATCGCGTTGTGGTCAGACCGAACTTTGCCAGAATATATTTACTTATTTAGGGTTGTGAAAAGTAGGCAGAACTGTAAAATAGCGTAGGTTAGCGTTGCTTAAACTGCAGGCGCCATCAGGGCTAGCAGGCTAACAACAGCAGTCCAGAAAGAGATTCCCAATCGAAAAAGGGGAAACGTCGCAACCTTTTCCTGACCGATATGAATGTGACCACTGCGTCAGAAGCAAAATGTGTGAGCTGTTCAGATCAATGGAAGAGCAGAAGGTAGCTTCTAGTTTAGCCCTGAGAGAGTCGTCCCTGTGCATTGTGATCAAAGTGTATTTAGTCGTACGGTATTAGTTCTAGCTATGAGCATTAAGCATTCAAGATGAAGGGCAGACAAGTGGAGTTTGCTGCAGAGAGTAGTTTGTGAAGTTGTTTGTTTTTGGTTTTAAACTTAAAAGGATTCCTTTTATCCATTGTGACTGCTATGAATCCAAGGTGACTACAGCTACCACCATGCGCAAAGGAGCTACAACTTACAAATTCAGCCTTTCATATCTGCAGCGCACACAAAACATAGATTTTGTGAGGAATTATGCAACCAAACAGTAGCCTCTTAAGCCATTCTTGTGCGGGATCCTCTTTCGAAAACGTCCCTTCACATTTAGACACTGCATCATTTAAAGAAACGTCTTGAGGTTGCATATCAGATCGCATCAGCATTCATTTCTAGTTTACACATTCGTGTTTGTTTCCTGCACCTGCAGAGCCGGGCTTTTCAATTAGGATTTCCTTGAAATGTGGCAAATGTTCCGAGCTTTTGACAGCAAGCCTAGACCGCATATCACCCAGATGCTTTTCTTTCCATTTTGAAAAGAGGGAAAATAATGTCACCTTGTGTTACACACAATGAGAAAGAAAAAGGAAGACCCGAACAGGGAGCAAGCACAAACAAGACAGAAATGAGGACAGGATGAGACAGAGACACAGACGAGGAGCAGGAAGGGATAGCAAAAGACAAAAAAAAAAAAAGGCAAAGGCATTGGCTTTGTCATGACAGTCTCCTCTCCCATGGCGGCGAAGATACGTGCTCACATGCTCCAGTAGTCAGACTGAAAAACACGGCCTGTTGCATTCACTCCAGCAGAGCAATGGCACTCATGGCTGCCTGGCTGGCAAAGAGCTTGTTATCCCCCCCCCCCCCCCCTCCCCTCTTCATCTGCTTGCTGCTCTTCTTTCCACATCCCTTTTTTCCCTCCACACCACAAGCATCTGCATTCTGTGTGCTTCAACGAGCCCCCGTGTTTCCTGGCCACCATGTAACGAGGAAACGAGCAGCGCCCTTCTTATTCTTCACCCCGCGAGCCACAGGTGAAGACAAGCAGCCCGGCCAAACAGCCTGGCCAAACAGCCCAGCTGGCGTTTGCGTCCTGATCCTGAAAATCAAATGCAGTCCTGTCAGGCTGAATGCGGTGCCCCCGCGGTGCCCCGAGCCGTCCCGCCAGTGATGTACGAGAGTCCCCCCAATCTCAAGAAAAGGAAATGAACAGAGATAATCTCATGAACTCGATCAACCAACAAGTGTCAAATGGGAATACACAAACACGCGTGAGGAGCCGGGCTGGCTGAATATCCTGGGTAATGAATGACGGTGGGAAAGTCAGGTCTTCTTCTTCTCATTGGGCATATTTCAAATCCTCTTATTAACTCCTGGAGTTGCTATTCTACCGATTAAATGTTCTTTCTGTCTTTATGTGAATGGGATTGTGTGAGCCAAGAACTCTTGCTGAGTCAGTGGGTGGAGGGAGAGCAGAACAAAATACATTACCAATATTTCTTTCTTTTTTTTTCTTGAACACAGAAAGTGAATATTAAGTGGGGCGTCGTTTTAGGCACGAAGTAAAAATAGTCTTTAGAGGGGGAGCGGAGCGTGTTGAAAATGGGAAAACAAGGACAAATATATGCTGTCAGGTGTGGAATACCTCAATTTGTTAAAATGATGCCGCGTTAATGCATCCTCATAATGGAATAAACTTTCAGGGGTATCAGCGCAATTATGAAACTACCTGTGCTGCTTGAGAATCAAGGATGAAATTGCCAAAACTTTACTTTGCAATTTGTTGATTTCCCATGAGGCCACTGGTTTTAGATGAACACCTCAACCAAACAGCTACCGTCGAATTATAGCTGAGCAACTGTAACTACATAGGCACTTGTTGGAGCAGTGTGCACGGGGCCGTGGTAGGAGCTGTGCTTAGAGTTTGCGGTCTCGTTTTAGCCAAATCGCAGGAGCAAAAGTGACATGAATGGATTAATCAGCGTACACTGCTCTAATAAAAGCTGCAGAAGTTAACACATCCGGACAACTTCCAAGGCCAAAGAGCGCTTCATACATTTTTTATGAAGTATGCTACATTTTAAAAAGCCCACAGCGTGATCTTACATTTATCCTGATTAAATGAATAATGCTAGCACTAACTGCATGGCTCTGCATTTTAATATGAGAATAATGTTTCTATATTTACGTGTTCTGTTAAGTCCCGGTTTTTCAGCATATTAATGTCAAGTGCAAATTTAGGATCCTTTTATTTTGTCATTATTTTATGTCATGGAGCTAATGTCAGCAGTTAGCGAGCTAGCTCGTCATTACAGCCGGCCGACTCAACGCAAAATGAAAAAACCTGCTTCAGTCTACTTCTGTCTAGGAACAAGGACACATTTCAAAACAAATACTAAGAATTTCAAAAAGTTAATTAGGAATGCAATTAACACACAAGTCATGGATTTTAGTTTGAACAAAAAAACGCATTTGAACTCTCAATTGTTTGTCAGCTGGAACAAATGTACACATCTAAATGTATGAGATTCCGTGCACATACAGACGAGCAAGTACAACGAGTAGGATGACAATTAAATCCATTGTCTGAAAAGTGGGTGCAATCAGTATATGAAATAAAGATTAAGCGACAATGAGCTCCGTTGATTAACAATGTGACCAGAAAAAAAAGTCTGCACAAAATAATGCTTTCTGTCCCATTTCCCACTTTAAAACTCACTTTTTTTTTTTTTTTCTGTTTCCAACTTCAAACACTTTGATTTCTCATGTGAGGGACAAAACCCCCCGTTTGAAATGAGAAAAGTTCTGCACCGGGGCGGCAGCAGCAGAGCTCAGTCCAGAGTGACACAAGTTGATTGAGCTGATGGTGTGAGTGTCTGAAGCCCCGTAACACTTTTCTAGAAAGGCCCCCAGTGGGCTTTCCATGGTTCAGGAGTGTGCCGGGGCCACGCCGGCTACAGCTGACAGGGCCCCCCACACACTCACACACTCACACACTCACACACTCTGACGGCCCGGCAGCTGCCAGGATGAAGAGAATACTGAAGACTGGAACACACGGTGACAGGAGCTGATGTGGTCGCCCACGTCAGTCACAGCTTTCATTTCCGACGCTAAGCCATTGATTCCCCGGCCGGGTGACACTCTCTTTTAATCTGTTGCAAAGACCTTGACCTGTGGAGCACGTCTCCTGAGGATGAGAACAAACTCCAAATGGAAACTATCACTTTCTTCCTGGTTGTTTCAGGGGAAACCTCATCACAGCGACTCTTCTGGACGCAGGGGTTGTTTTGCTTTCACAAAGACAGAATCCCAACGGGGGGAATATAAAGGCTGGGCTACCCGGGAAAGAGCAAAAGTGAGAAAATTGCAAAAAAAGGGGACTGGGCTGAGATCAGTGATTAGTTGTTAGAAAGAAAATGTTGGACACCAGGACTCTACAGGGAGGCGTTGGCATATCATTTTCCCGTGGTTATTTGAAACCCAAGAGCGGCTTCAATTTGAGCTTTGAGACGAACGGTGGGCTTCCTACGCGTGTTGTCAAAGACGTTTGACATATTGTTTCAGGAGCGGGAACGGGGAGGGTGTGCCGGTGTAGACACAAGCCTGCATTCGGCGAGCGAAATTAAAGGTCATTGTGAGAAAGTGAAAATTAATGTGAGCTATCAATTTCAGACTTAAAAAAAAGAAAAGTGACATATTTCAGCCTGACACATTTTAATTAGGCCATCAATAGTATGGCACCAGTGGCTAATGGTGCAGGAGACACAACCAGGATAAGTTGCCTTCACTTTAACTGTTGTGGACACATTTAAATGGCATTTAAACCGCTGTGCTGACACACAAACCGACTTTTTAGACTTTCTGCAAAAGAACTTGATTCATGCTGTCAATGTATGCTCTTAAAATATCACCATCAATACTGACTTTCAATGTAATCTGCATGCTTTTGATTTCGTTTCTATAAGTGATCATGAGAGAAAATTGGGCAATCTGCATGGATCTAGTACTGTACGTGATTTCATTAAGGTTTTTTTCTAGAAAAGCAAAACAATCTGGCCCTGGCAGATTTGGGGTTTCCAAAAGCAGGAACCTTCTTCATTAGCGACACACTCTTTAAACTGTTCCTGCTTGTGCCCCCACCGTCACCCTCCCTCCTCTGCCCAGAGAATAAATAAGATAAGGGAGAGCAATGAACACATCCATCATTCAAAGTGGAAAAGGGTAATTTAGCTTGGCCCTCCTGACAGCTTTACAACTTTGCACGCTATTCTATTTTAATTGGCAATCATGAATTAACTGAATGAAAGCCCCGTTCACTGCCGATGTCTCTCTCATTGCAGCTTTTAATTGGGTTGACTTGATGAGTTCCTGAGATAAAACCAGACAATATATTCTCATGATTGGCAACTCGTTTGTTGCCATATAATTAGGCCGCAGACAAATCAAGAACGCGACTGTTTCCTCCTCAGCCGGAGTCGCATCCTTTCATCAGACGGAGATTGAAGGAGCGCCGCCGACGGTACAGTGAAGTGTTAACGTGTGACACGGTGGCGACTTGGAGCGGGATTCAGACACGCCGCCCGCTTGACACTGTAATCTGTCATTGTTCTGTCTGCGATTATTGATTCTCCAGGAGAGGTTACCTGCTACGCTGTGACATATCTGTTTTCTCACCCAAAGCGTGATCATAATTTTACAGGAAAAGGGAATAATCAAATGCTGCAATAATATGATTTGAATAATATGTAAGTCCGCTCCAAAAGCTGCTGATTTTTAATGATTAAAACAACCCCCGAGGCTCAGACTCACCCGACACTTTTACATATAAGGTCAAATGTTCAAAGCTTTCCTCCATTCTCCCTCCATTTTAGAAATAGGGGGGAAAAAGGGAATTAAACTTTAATGGGCTGATGAATAAATATTTTGTGTCTCCAGGACTCAGCACTTTCTCCCATTCCTACAGCCGGCTTAATTAACTCTTCCTCAAGCCTTTTGTAAATTAACACATCTCTTTCAGTGTCCTTCGACATTGTTTTTCTTCTACTTCTTTTTTTTTTTTTTTTTTTTCACAGCCAAAATTTGTTAGACAGCTTTTTGTGCAGCGGTGTGCCACATGCAGGGATGCATAATTATTCGACCTTATAGTTGCCGTTTTACCTTACGGTGCAGATTTTTCACTTCGGATGTAAGTCAGATAGGTTGCTTGAGGCGAGAGCGCACTTAGGATGTTTTTGTACTCGCCAAATAGTATGCGAATCGCTTCAGAATACAAGACTTTTATTTCTGATATTCAGAGCTAACCTGATGCGCCAGATGGTTTGTTACACAGAAGTGTCTGAGAAACAGTTTGGAAAAGGGCAGGCACTTATAAAACAATATGTGGCAGGTGATTGGATGAGCCGTCGGTCAATCAAACTCTCAGTGAAGCCAGTTGGGAGAAGAAAGAGTGAAAACATGTTTTCTATCGAGAAAAGCTTTCTGTGGCGTTCTAGCCTTTTGTTCAATGAAGACATACTCTCTAGTTCTGATACTGGGTATTAAAATATAACGACGCCAACAATGCCAGTACCTTTAAAGTGATACGGATACCAACTGAGTGATTCGTTCAATACCATTCCAATGGAAGTTTACGGCACCTGAAAGCTGTTATCATATTTGACGTGCTTCCCACACAGAGCATAGCCTACATTTCATGATCCTCATATCATGATGATCAGGTCATGAAATTATTATATTGAAGCTTTTTGTAAAATACAGATACCGACTGTTGATATATCTGCAGTGGTACCGTAACAAGCCGGGACAAACTGACAATGTTTTTTACACAAAGAAGTAACTTAATGTATCTTACATACATATTTGCCATAAGGTACGAATAATTACAAATATGTTGCTGTCTTTCCGAAAAGATTACAATTACATAAATTAGATTGCTGTTGCAATAGCATCAGTTGTATTAGAACTAGGGCTGGGTATCGGTACTCGAAACCTTTACTGCTTCTCAGATGGTTCTGTGTAACAAACTATTTGGTACATCGGGTTAGCGTGTCCTACTGTGGGCAAAAAGGTAATTATCGTTGTGGAAATAAAGAACCAATGTTCTTGGCATTGAAGTGTGCTAGTCTTCAAGGCTTCTTCAGATGAGCTTCCATACTTGTTTTCACACTTTTTTACTTTACACTACAGAGACAAGGCAGAAAATTGCAGCGTAGGTTATAGCAGATAAACACATCATCTAATCCATTCCTCTAGGCTAAAATATATGCTACATACTCTCAATGCCGAATGTCGCTTTTCTACAGGCCAACTGGGAAAGCAAAAGGAGACGTCACCATCAAGTAAAGGCCTTGATCCGACTTTTTCCCCTCAAAATGTAATTCCTCGCTGTCGTTTCTTTGGGTTCCTGCCGAAGACATCTTTGGCGCAGTCATTTTGGGGACTTTATCCTGCATTACTTCCACTGTCAGTCAGAGTGCAGCTCCTCTACCCGGCTTGTATTGTTTGTTTTTAGCTTTGGCCTATGCTCGCCCCTCACATTCCGCCCTGTCACATCTGCCGGCAAATGATAAATGTGATGTTACTCCATCAGAGGATCATTAAATGTTCTGCTGTGACAGCGGAACGTCATGGCAGAAAGTCAATGGAATGGGGGAGGGGGCCGTGCGGGCGGAAGGAATCGCCTGGTGGAAAAGCCTGCTGGGAAGGATCAATGGCTCATCTAACACCCACATGCCTACTCCTGAACCAGGCGACACCACTCCACACCACTCTCACACGCCCCGCCTGGCAATGAGGTTGTCCAGCTGCTCGGAATGAGTGTGCACAGTCAGATGCAACCACTTGTGGCGATTTCGTTGACGTATTACGCGGAAGGGTCGGTGACAGAGTGAGGAAAGTCTGGAAATTCTGTCTGGAAATTTCAAACAGCAGGGACATACCAGGGCATACCAGGGCTTTAGATCTTGTATTTCTCTCGTCCCTCTGGTATCCTTTCATATAAAGCAATTCTGTGTGAAGTTTACCACCATCATGAGCAGGGTTTAACATTTATATCAGAAATCTACTTACCCTAAGTATATTTTGACTTGCCCTTCAACAGACAAATTACATCAAATGGTAACAAAGACCTTTGTTAATTGCCATGTTTGGTCTCTATTCATTCAATTAATCTGGACTTTCGCCTACATCTTCTAATGCCACCCAACTAAACTCCTGTTTACAGGATAATTTAAACGCTTGCTTGCGCTTCAGGTCAAAACGTTGTCTTTACCCGCCGCCATTTCTTTTACCTGATCAGTACCGTGAACGTGCAACTCTCAACAGAGATGAGGGGGGAAGCAAGCTGGTTCACTCCTTAGCTACTTCCATTATCAGCTCAAGAAAAAACGATGCGTTTGATTATTTCTTAACCACATGCCCGATCATGCGAGTTGCTAGATTTACTAGCCGGCATGGCAATTAACTTGCCCCGGGCAAGAGGGCAATCTCTATTGTTTAGCTCTAATATGGTCCGAGAGTATTGGAGTTAACAGTTTTCACCCACCTGAGCATCTAACATGCCCTGTGTGTGTTTGGAGGAACACTTCCTCTACCTTTTTTAAGTTATACCTTTGTTAGAAATGTAAAAATAAAGCAGAGAATACAAATTCCCCACTGTTACTCTTCTCACACCTTCTTTGCACAGTTGGTTAATGTCTTCTGCTACAAGAATCCTCTTGCAGGTTATTTTGATTTCCTCTGTCATGCTCCTGCATTCAATGTGGTGAGAAGGTAAAGAAGACAACAGATGAAGGATTAGCTTGGCAATATTTGGAATAGGCTTTTTCGGTTTCCTGCTGAGGGATAGATGAGAAGATTGACACCACTCTCATGTTTGCAGGGTAAATATGAAGCTATAGGTAGCAGCTAGTTAGCTTAACTTAGTATAAAGACGGAGGGAAACAAGAACCCATATATGACATAATTCATGAGCTTCAGAGGAGTTGGAAGGTGGATTTTGTTTCCTTTGGACAGGGCGAGGATAACTCCATGCGCTCCCTGCTTCCAGTCTTTGTTGTCTATGTTAAGCTACACTAACCCGCCGCTGGATGGTAGCTTAGCACAAAGTCTGGAAACAAGGGAAAACAGCAAACGCTGGGTAAAGTTGTATTTCTTGACTGGAAGCAGTGATGTGTAAGAGTTCAGGTTTTTGTGCAGTTTAATCAAACAAGATAGGGCTGGGCGATATAACGATACATATCGCCAAACAAGACAGAAATGTATAATCTTTAATCTTTTATATTTTTTCTGTATCATTGTGTAGAAGAACCAGTAGCCAAGCTGTGTTGCGGCAGTATTTACATCATTTGGACGTCGCTTTACGTTCCTTACACGTGGGAGCCGAAGCGGAACTGGAGCAAAAATCTGTTTTGCTTCGAGACCAGAGAGAGCGCATCATAAGGAAACCTTCTCAGATTCAGCCCAACCGAAACAAGAGAGGAGCTCGTAAGAAAGTCAGACAGGACCAGAAAACCAGTCCTCACCACAGGCATATTTGGAGTGCAGGCCATCCGTTGTCATTAACCGGCATGGCGTGCCATTTTCCTTCTTTACCTTAAACAGACAATGGTACTTCAAAAGATAGGCCAGGCTAGCTGTTTCCTCCCGTTTCCTGTCTTTATACTAACCTTCTCCTGGCTGTAGCTCTACATTTAGCGTATGGACATAAGAGATATCAATTTTGTCATTTAACGATGAAGTTCATTTCACTATGAAGTTTAGTGGCAGCAAGCTAAATGGCGGTACATTTAATCAATGCAATATGGTAAAAAAATATATAAACAGACTTAAGGTTTCTGTGTTTGATCAGCTGATGGTACATGTAGACATAACACAAACTTATTTAATCAATAAGCTCTGAGGATTTCAAGCGAGCAACGTTTCATTCATCCAGTAAGTGTGTATTGTCATTGTTACCATGGTATCGCACAATGGACAAGGAAGACAATGTTCGTTGGAAATGGCGCCGCTTTTCTTTTCTTTTTTACGTGGTAATAGTCTAGCCTATTGAAACAGTAATGTAGATTCCCCTCAAGGAGTGCAAAAAGCCAGACAGGCAGAGGAACAATAGGGATTCATCAAGCAGCCGCCTCTAAAGCCCCGGATCGTGACAGAGTTAAATGAATTGGTCTATCAGTGCGACACCTGAGAGACAGTCTTCGGGAGTCTGTCAAGATAAACTCTTAAGGATCTTGCGGAGGGTGCATTGCAGCAAGGTCATCGTCACATTGCATCAAGCAGGGCGCTGAGAGGAGAGCTTTTGTTCTCTTGTGTGAAGTCCCATTTGCCAGAGGTAACAATTAAGACTCATCTGTCAGCGCACGCTAATGTGTTCATTCCTGATTCCACACTGGAAGACTTCACTTGCTCATTTGCGGTTTCATGGCCATCATTAAAGTCCAAGGTGTTCCAGGCGAATGTTGCTCCCAGATTGCAGCAAAGTCTGTCGTCTGGAGCTGATTTTAAAGAGCTATAATATTGTTCAAGTTCGGGCTCTGCTGCCTTTGAGGCTGGAACTTCTTTCTTTTTTTTTCAGCTTGGAAATGATCATCTGGTTAAAAGGTGCATTTTGGTGTCACACAAGTTTGGCACCAACCAATCTCACCGGTCTCCTTGCTGTCCCTGGGTCGCCCACTCTTGTTACAGTGAGCTTTATCAGATGTGACAGCTCGGGTCCAATAAAGTGGAGGTCTTTAACAAGTGTTCTTTTAGTTGAATTTGTGCAGAGGGCGAATGGAAGATTGTATCTCCCCATCTTGAAGTCATTTCTTTCTCAGATTCCTGTGTTGCGTGATGTTTTATCATAGCTGAAGGTCAGAGTTGGCCTTCCAGGGTTATCGCAAAGTGAACTTTACTGGCATTTTATTGCCGTAAAAAAAACAAGTTTAACTGTGATAAAATGGCAAGCCCTGTGTAAACTAAATTATGATGCAAGTGTCACACAAGCCAAGTAATATAATAGCAATGTATACTTGAATTTCGAGCATATTTCGAGTAGCAATGGAGCCGCACTTGAATGAGAGGGAGCTGTTTGTGATGCGGGCGTTTGGGAATAACAGACTGCGAGTCAATTCCAGCAGGTCCGTTGGAGAGTGTGGCGGCGAGATAAAAAGCGAGGCGACATTGTTAAGTCCTGATCCTGATGCAGCGCTCCTCTGCTTTGCACATTTAGAATGTAGAAATCAGCCTCATCCATTGTCCTCTTGCCCCCACCGCGCAAATGCGGGGAGAATCCAAACATTCTCCCTCCATCTCAAGATTACACTTTGCTTGTTTTCTTGCCCTGCCCCCCCCCCCCTGGCCTCCTCTCTCTGAAACTCTTTCATTTCACAAACATCTGTTGGCAAAGGGGAATCCCTAATCTCCCAAGGGCTTTCTTTCAAATTCCATTATTGAGACTGAATGCAGATTTGAGTTACTGCAGATGCTGCCGTGTTATTATATCTTTTTTCATTCTTCACTCCACTTTAATGGATTTATGAAAAAAACAATCTAATGCCCACCATACACTAAATTACTAAGGTTTCGATTCTGCCACAAACGCATTTTGATGGCTTCTGTGATAATGTCACTTGATTGTTGTCTGCACAGGCTGCCTGTCGGCCCCCATTAACTTTTTGCGAGGGGAATTTATGTGTTCAATAAGGCCTAAAGGAATAGTTTGACATTTGGGAAATTCACCTATTTTCTTTTATTTTTGCAGTGACTGAGAAGAAAAGATCAATACTACTCATGTTTGTATACTAGATGTGAAGCAAGAGCCAGGTGCCTATTAGCTTAGCTTAGCATAAAAACAGGGGGGGCACAGCCCATTCCTGCCGGTGACCACAAGAAAGCGAATAAACAATTCACATTTTATGTAGAAGTAGACAAGTAATCCATAATTAATGAAGTAGATATCATGGGATTTCATGATTATACCTGCTAACTTAAGAAAACAAACAGTTGCACCACAAAGGTAGAAAGCTCAACAGTTCAAGGACAGTTTCTTTTTTTAACACTGATTTAGTACAGATGGAAAATGAAGACTGAATTGACATTCAATGAGGAAGAATGAAAGAAAAAGCGTATTCAGACTTAAATCAAATTGAAGCCGCTCTATTCTAGGCTTGTATTATTAGGTTTGAACCTACACAGTCCAAAGCAAAGCCCTTTATAATAATTTTTTGTATTCATTTCTGAGGGAATCAGCTCAAGGCTTTATATCTTGATGAAATTACCGCTTTGAGTATAAGTGGTTTTACTATTCCATCATTCGGAAATACGGTAGTTATTCACGTCATCGTACTGGTCTTTCTCAGACAACATGAAGGACACATTTGAATGTTTGAATTGATTTATATTCCTGTTAAATCTCCACGCAAAACTATCAAGACTTTCTATTTAAAAGAAAGTGAAAGCCTCGCTGCCTTCACTTGCCACCTCATCGGCTGCAACAAGGAACCTGGTGACAACGGAAACGGCAGCTTCAGCCTCACAAAGCTACGTCCGGCCTCCCACATCAGCTGCATCGCCTTAACCGGGAACATCATCGCTAAGCAGAATGAAGGAAGGATGAAGTCCAAAAAGAGACATTTTCCACTTTTCTTCTTGTTCTTCTTGCCCAACAAAATGAGGGGAATTTGTATCTGTTGATATAAAGCATAACAAAATCATTCCTGTGCCAGGATGTTTGAATATGTCAAATCATCTTCAAACTGTTTCCTCACAAAAGCAACACTAGAGGAAATCATTTAAAGGGAATATTTGAAATATCTGAAAAACTTCCCACTTCGACATCACACGGCTTTGAGAAACATGCTGATGCTATTTATGTGCCGTAGAATGATTGAATAAAAAAATAACAAACAAACTAGTTCCCTGTTCATTTTTTGTTGTTGTTGATTTGCTCATCTTCCAGATTTGGACGCATTTCCGACGCAATGAGCAGATTCCAAGAATGCAGCCCGCTCACGCCAAGATGGTAACACTTCAGATTCTAATATCGGAATTCATTTGCTTCTTTCATCTGTCAGGACCCATTGTGCCTTCTGCTGATGACTGACAGTGACAGCAGAATCTCTCTCGACCAAACACAAATAACACTAATAAAGAAAGAAGCCTAACAATAGCAGCAGCAGCAGCTGGAAAATAGCACAGCACATTATAAAGTCCAACGCGAGGAGTTCTATTTCCAAGGTGCTTTTCAATATATAATACAACGGACTCTGTGTGAAGTGAAGGTGTTTTTATTTGAGCCTCCTGACAACCCGAGGAGGATGCCAGCCATTTAAAAGATTTACAGTCACTAAGTTGGCCCCGGAGTCCCAGGACAGACAGAACCGATCGTTCTGACAGATGCAAAGTGAAAAACCTGAGACCTTTGTGGTGCCATAAGATGCTAAGCTTCAGCTTTGAAAAGTAGGAGTTTCGACTTTATCTGGGCATCATGGAAAAACATTTAGCAACATAAAGCTAAATCTGTGTTCATGGACACTTTTTTTAGGTTGATAACGTCTTGTTTTATATTACCTCACTGACTTGACACTTTTGGATACACACAGCACTCAACAAAGCCTCAGCTGGTGGAAGGCGCTACTTTTTAAAATGGATTTTCCAGCAATCAAACGTTCCCAGTTAATGGAGGATGTCTAATTTTGGATGAACATATTGTAAAATAGGAGGATTGCTGTTATATGATATATCACAAATGATAGGTACAGTAGCAGATTAAACTGCAGGACAAGCAAATGCTTTATCATTATATGTAGATATTTAACGACGCATATTGAGGTCGAGGCTAACTCACAATGCTACAACTTTCAAAACATCCAGCGCTGCTTTGGCAACACAGACCACATTTTTTTTTTAGCAACACAAACTGAACCAACTAAAAACGTTCCCCTGCTTGTGATTGGTTCATTGATAATCAGCAGGTGTTTTCCACAGAGCACGGACAGACTGAAAAATGGCTTCATGATGAATGCTTGAAGCCATGGGCGGATCAGTCAATCGCTATCGCGCCAAAGTCTAAAAGTTTACGTAGCATTTCAAAAAATAAATAAATAAAAGGATTTTATTTGCTTGACCTGAAAGTCCGCGTGGAGGTGGAGGGCAACAACAAGTAGCTGAGTGCAGCCCTGAACAGCAAAGGTAGTAACTGTGTAAGGTACCGACTGAGCAGACTGACATTAAGTAGTCAAACTTCCTTTAATGATGTTTTACAGGACTGCAAAAACTGTTTCTAAATCCCCGCAAGGAGAACACATGTATCCTCTTTTACGGAGCGCTTACGTGCTCTTAGAGAGTTCTAATGAAATGCATATCTCTCCTCACATTGTTATTGTTGTCATTTTATTGAAATTTGTATTTATTTTGTACCCTGCTGTGCTAAAAATAACTAAACGGTTTCATGAAGTGAGTTTTGTTGTCATCGTGTCACATTGATAAACAGCTTCACTGTCAAAGCGATTTGGCACAGATTATAACGGAGACAGTTCAGAGAACTTCATCCTTCTCTGATGATTAACAGCATTTCAGCTCCTATTAACTGATATCTCCTATTGATTCAAATATATATCTTGTATTTTGTTTTCATGAGTTTTGATCTGATCTTTAAAGTAGCACTTCAAAAACTAGAGCCATGCTGTAAATGTATTTCCTTCTTTATCATTTACATTAATTATGAGTACTAAAAACAAATCTAATACAGTAGATCAATTGATTGTTCTTGAGTACAAGATTGGTAATGAGAAGAAAAACATGCTCGTGTCCACTTAATATTGCAGTTATGAAATGGAAGGATTCATAGTATCACATCATTAATATCTAATACTTTTTCATCTCTCAATTATCGTATGTTTTATAATGCCTTTAAGCTTAATTAGTGGTCTATTACTCAATGATCCCGTGGTACCAATTTCCTTTAATATTAGTTTATTATACGTCACTATCATTATTTGCTTAGCTAAAAGCATTTGCTGATATTAAAATGCATTACTTATTGAATAAGATAATTGAGCACAAAGGCCATATTCTGAATGCAGAATGTGAAGCACGGTCCAGAAAACAAACACTGGCTCGTGTATATATTTTGATTTCAAAAGCAACAACACAATTTGATCCCCCCCCACAATATAAATATATATAATCAAATATATATATACAACTGCTAACTTGTAATTAGCCGCTGTGCAGGCGTCAGCAGTGGTAACATGCAGCTGCTCAGCACCGAACACAATGGAGAGGGAGTGTATTTACTGTATTCTTCTGAGCAGTGGACCGCGGCTGTGCTCATTATACAGTGTCACGCTGCTGATGCAATCATTGTAACCGGGGAGCAGGGGGTGTATCTCCTCGCGCTGTGCCCATTCCACTTGTGCGAGTCAATGTGCCGGTCGGCTTCAAATTACGGTACGTTGTATTGATTCATGCTATGTGTATCTTATGGTCAATTGCACGGACGCTGGGGTAATTGGTGGCCATCCAACAGAAAACAACGCAGCTGGGTGGCCTATCTGGTCCCAGAAAGAGGGGAGGGGGGGGGGGGGGGGGGGGGAGTCATAACAAGAAGTAATTGCTTGTAGTTTAAATTGGCTCCATATAGAGTACAGCCAAAGTTATCTCAATAGTGTCTCACCACCGCACATTCCCCCTGTAAAGGAAGAAGGAAAAGAAAAATCGCACTTTGGTATGGAAATGAAAAACAAAATTACAGTTAAAAGGGAGGCCTTCATCTCCTAAGGGGCAGGTTTGGGCGGAGGGCTTGGGACAGGGGTGAGGCAGCCAAGCAGTTTAACCCCTCTCCAATTAGCTGTGAAAGTCCTTTGATTTGAATGCAGCGCTACAGACCGGCAGTACAGTACATGTCCCTCAACCCTCATTATTCCACAGCCTAATTTTCTGACATAGCTCGCAGTATCTCCCCAGATGTAACGAGGCTGTTAATTACCGCTGCAGAGCCGGAGACGAGCGGTGTGAAGGACGGAGGGAGTGAGTGAGAGGGCTGGAGCGGAGGAGTAACCGGACTCTTTCTTTTATTGAATACTGTGGTATACGAATCTGTGGAAATGTATCGGCGTGCAAATCACCCAAACACCTCCGAAGGGACTCGTGCAGTGGGAGAGTATGCTAATCAGGGCTGTGTTCCCAAAATAAGAGCACATAACTTAGAAGATGTTTCTTGTTCTACATTAATGATCATTGGGGAGGGTGTCTCATCCGACTGCTGCTTAAAGGATGAGTGCGGCGCGCCTCTCTCTGTGCACCTGAAGTCAGGAAATGTATTTCTTATTGTTAACTGACACCTTACACGACATCAAAGTGCTGAAAACAACGCGGCGCGGTGACTCCCAGAGAAACCCTGAACTCCCATCTTGTGATTCTGTCAAGGTGACATTGCATGAGAAAAAAATAATTTCCATCTTCGTCTCCGCTGTGCAGTAGAGTCCTTTGTGACAGCGCGCTGGTGATCCAAGCACTCTTCTTGTGCGGCTGTGATGTACAGGAGCACTGCTAAAAGGCAAAACACAGGAGTTTCATTATTTAAATCATAGGAAGGAATAGACAATGTAAAAGGGCAGGGCAAGGGGATGTCTGGCCCAAAGTTACTGGAGAGCTCATGAAATAAAAAACACCACGAAAAGTATTCTTTCCCACACTTTCTCTCGCACATCCCCACTTCATAAAAGTGCCAAGTGCAGCTATTCTAGACCGACCTAATAGACCATAACTCTGCGCAATTAGGGACAACTTAAATGGAGAACGCTTTTCTGATAAGTGCATTGTTATGGGGTTATTACAGGATTTTATTTCATTATTCTAACAATGTAAGAGGAGATAGTTGCGCCGGAGAAGGTCAAGCCATTATTTTTTAATTACAAAGGTCATAAAAATAGCAAGATAAGAGTGAGGCGTTGTTCTGTAAAAAGACTGGAAGTACATGAAGTAATGGGATCTGTAACACGGTCTACTATTTACAGTTTGCATTTATTTATTTTTTAATAAAAAAAGAAAATTTCTTGGGTCATAGTTTCAGTGTAATTCTATAAAATATGACCTGTGTTGGACATCACAGTCATGGTGCGTTTCCCTCTCTGCTCTGTTTTCTTGCATTATGAATCTAAATGGATATTTCTGGCATCACACAGTTTAATTATTCCCTATTCTGTCTGGTGCATTTGTGTGTAGAATAACTTCCTAATGATATATGACACAGTGCTACGCTTTGGAGAGAATATATAAGCCTGCAACAATACAAATCCACTGTGCTTCATCAACGCGGTGTATATTTTAAGCGTCTTATTAATGATTTTCTTTGTGACCTGTGGTGCCGGGATGGAAAACAAACACAGCGATGATCGCTGTGCCGGATCAGGCAATCTTAGAGTCATAAATTATTGCAGTAACTTGCCCAAAAGACATGGCCGACTACTCATTGGATCACAACCTATTGTATCTTGTCATCTTTATGACTGGGTCCGACTACTTTCTATAGAGATAGAGCCCATTTAAGTCCTGCCCACACCGGATGGGACAACAATTCATCGCTCTCCATTGACTTTGTATTAGATCCGAAAACAGTGCAAACGACGGCAACAGGGCTATTGCAACATCATTGTCACATAATCTCCTCATAAGCGCAGTGCAGAGCTATTAGCTAGCCACACACAGGACTCATGTGCACTAAAATGTACGCAATGCCGGCCCGGCTGTGCAAACAAAGCATAGAAAAGTGTTGAAAGGGCGGCAGCTGAGGAGGTTTTGCACTTCCGTATGTATGCCTCCCTTTAAAAGGTTTTCCCGGGCACGTCGAACTGATCAGAGGACCCGGGGTAGACCCAGAACATGACGGGAAGAGCTGGAAAACGTTGCTGGGTGAGAGGGACGTCTGCCTGGTGCCCCCACACCTGGTCCCTGCATAAGCAGAGGAAAATGGATGGATTGATGCTTTATTTATGCTCTGATTGGAAAAAATTCAGATTAAGATATTTTCAAGCCATTCGTATCGAAGAAAAAAATAATAAATGGGTGCCATGAATTCTTAGAAACGGAAAATGTAAGTAAGAAAAAAAGAAAACTGTCTTAGACTTGATGAATATGAGAATCCATGTGAGATTCACTCAAAGCCAGAGGCAGCAGTAAAGGATTGACAAGTGTCTCAAAGGTATATACCACAAGATATATGATTTAAATGGGTCATCCTTGAAGCAGATTCTATCGAAATGTCAGTAAAACTTGTTGTGTAGAAACTATTTATCTATAAAAGCTTTTATTTTCACGAGTTGCAAATGGTTCACAAGGTCATTTGCGTCTCCTGATGTACAATAAGCATGTTCCTTGTGCTATTATAAAGAAGTATTGTTCATGCTGACCTGATGGACACAAGTGGTTCTCCCGTGGCTCCCTTCTCTATAGCGGGCCCAGCAATACGCTGTACTGTTCGCAAACAATGGCCCCCCTCGAGTTACAGTTGAAGGTCTTTCTGGTGGACCTGCATGAACTAATGTGATTTTGCGCAACATCCAACTCGGTGGCACAGATAACAAGCATTAAAATAACGATAAAGAAATAGCAAATCTTCTTGCTGATGGTCTTGTTTACTTATATAGGTCATATAGAAGCATCAGTATTACATTGAGACTGTTTCATAACCAGTTAAAGGTGCCTCCTCACTCTAACATTACGGCTCTGGCCTCCCCAACCGAAGGCCACAGTGCCTCGCCTCGTTACTATGCTAAAGCTCTGTAGGCTTACCCCATCATTTCATAATGTATTGTTTTCACTGTCTTGTTACCAGGGCTATTAAAATGATACATTCATTAAGCCAACTGCCCATTATGGCCGGCCTGCACATGTAAAGGTTTTGAAGGCTGAAATGGATGTGAAGAAGGTAAAGCCCGTAAATGAAGAAGTGGGTGTGTGAGCAATAGAAGAGGTGAGCTCGCAGCGGCAAGGTTACCAGTTTCCAATATCTATGAGAGGCCTGTCCATTTATGTGATATTGAGTTTTCACCGCGAGGCCCATTTGGGTCCTGTTCCACTGCTCATTTTATCTGATTTACTAGGCTGCGCGTGTGCTATGGCATCTATTCATCTGTGTTTAACATCTCCAGGGCCACGGGTTCACCTGCCTCCCCATGTTCCCACTGGAGCTTATTAACCGTTGTCGCTAACGGGAGCACTCCCAGTTAATTACATGAATGGATATGTACACGCCAAAATGTAGCACATCCTGGTTTTATCTCCTAAATCATTTCACATAAATCTGACTCAATGTCCCCCCAGCAACGGCTCCCAACGATGATTGCATAGTTCACTCCGGCTTCTTTCAGGTTATTTTCTCAGATTGGACTCCTGTTCGAAGCTCCCATGCTGTGTGTTGTATGGAGCAACGGAACATTATCATAAATCCAAAACACAACTGAATACATCAATAAATAATACTGTTAGTTAAATAACGAAAATGGAGTTTTTAAAAATATGAAGCATTGTACTTTTTCTTCAACCTCTAAGTTGGTAAGGAGAAAAAATATGTTTATTTTCTTCTTTAATCACCAATCAACGGATACAAAATATTGTATTTTACTCTTCTATTCATTTTTCTCTTAACAATTTGGTTTCCTTTTTTGGTGGGCACACAATGAGATAATTTGCATTAGCAGGTAAAGCATCTTTCTTGGCCACCAAGCTAATTCTAACAAAGCTAGCTAATGCGTGTAAGTTCACAGACATTACACTTCTATTTATCTTCATTACGTTTTTCACTTTCAAGTGCATGTGTCTTGTCTTCATCAAGGACCACAATGAAAAATATTTTTTGAACTACAAGTTTTGTATGACTGTGAACTCTGTGGAGCTGTGGAGCTAGCTAGCTTGAGTAAAAGTCTTGGTGGCTAACCACACTGAGCACCAGTCTTTACATCCAGCTGAAGCCAACGTTCCTCATAAAACTACACCAACCAGTGCACGTACTGTTTACCATCCATAGCCAGCTTACTCTTCAACTCAATAGGGTGCTTCGGCACTGCGTCACTTTGTAATCGTACGTCCGTTTTAGAGCGAAAGTGTGATTACTTTGCTCAGTAACGCAAGCTTTAACTTCCGTTACTTGCAGGTTATTAACTGTTAATACATTTTCAGGCAGGAGAGTAAACATGTGGATTCCCAATGTGTAATCACTTTATCCAAATACCTGCTATTTGAAAAGGAGCTGCTGACTATGTGAGACCGGCCGGTCCATGTACAAAAATCACATGTCCACAGTGTTTTTGTAATTACTCTAACTACCAGACACAGGTCGACACCGCATGTTTTTATGATAGGGTATTCAAAAACAAAATAATAAAAAAATCAAGAACCACCAACCGGCAATAGCAAGCTTGCTAACTACTAGCTAGCAGACGGACAGGTTGGTTTAATTTGCTCTCTAATTGAAATAATACATAAAATAATTAATGTCAGCTCTCATTGCCGACCTTTTTCAATCCTTCTGGTAGTGAGAGTATTTACAAAAACACTGTTGACGTGCTTTTGCATGCCGAGTCTGACCGGCAGGTGTACCGAGTAGTCATCTACTCCAGGAGACACTACAAATGAATTCAAATGTCCTCATAATGTATTTCAGTAGATTTTCACAAGTCGTCTCACTGTAAAACCATCCTATCGTCGCCGTGTAGCAGCTGAATGTTCCCAGATATCGTTCATTGTTTACACTACTAGCGCAAAACCTGGAAGAACAAATATAATTGCACTTGACTTGGGGGGTGGAAAATGATCCATCACAGAAAATGAAAACTTGAGAGGTGGAAGGGTTCTCACCTGAAGCACAAGACGTCATAATGCAGTAAGTTCTGTTAGAATAGATGCACGTTCGTCTGCTTACCACTGCATTTGGATAGCTATCTAGAGGGACTTACTTAAAGCCCATAACGGCATGCAAAGTGACCAATAGTGAGACAGTTATTAATATTTTCTTTTTATGTAACTCCCACTTCCCTCTTACCCTCATATAATTAAATCCACAACCCGATGTAATAATCAAAAGTATTATAAATATGCTGACAAAAGCCTTTGATGCTTAATAACATATGTTGCTAAAAAAGTATAAATAGAAGTCACAGGAGATGGCATTGTGAAGCAACTTCTCTAATTCCACCAAAAGTTGCACTTGCTTTCGAGGTAAGAGACAAAGAGGGAGCTAAAAATATCTGTATTTGATGTTAATGCCAAAGGAAATATGTGCGGTTTTTAAGAAAATACTTTTTCTGATAGTGTGAACACACTTCCTGAGTGCTTTAAATTTCCAGACAAAAAGACAGAAGGTTGAATTTTAGGGGTTTTGTTTGACATGCTGTTTGTGCTTGATAATTTCCACTGATTCCAGGCAAACAAGAAGAGAGCTTCCTGAACACTTTTCTTTGCAACTCAAAACCTTTAATTGGCAGACTGCTGGGCATGTGTAAGGTTTTCAAAGTTCACTTTTTCTAACCTTGTCGGCAAAAATCAATTATTTCCCTTCAGCCCTGAGGTGCTTAACACGTACTGCACCTCCCCGCAATCAGCAGCTGCATCTGACTGTTTTTCATAAATCCCCCAAAAAAGAAAAAGTCCAAATAAATTGAGCGAACCCTATGCACTTGACAAGTAAGCCAAGGTTGGGACCCAAAGCACCAAGGACCCTGTGGGTGGGAGGAGTAAAGATGGAAAACAAACACAGCTGTTTGTGACCACGGATTCATCACAGGAGTTGTGGTAAATGGTTAAGAGTTGGTGTTCAAGGTGCTTTTTCTTTCTTAAAAAGACATAAACAGGAAGGAAAAAGCATGAATATGAGGAAGATGTTATTAGACAGTCGACGACCAGCTGATGTCCGTCGCCCTGCTCCATTTCACCCCGTGAGACTGCAGGGTTCCTCATGCAGAACACCTAGCTGCCTTTGTCACTTTTACACCTCACCGGCTCAACCATTAATATAATATAATATTAATTTAACATTAATATTAAAATTAACAATAAATGGTATCAGCCGGGACATCATATCGCCGCGTAGAGGTTGAATTAAAAGCATCTCCTGCACATCTCGCGTTCTTGCTCTTCACTTGCTATCTCGTGTACAAAGACGGAGACGTCATTCATCTCATCAAATGTGGTGCAGACATTCGAGCAGATGCGAAGAGTTTACTGACGGCTGTGAGGAGACAGGTTCAGAGAGTTAAATACAGTTCATGGGGGTGAGAACAAAGAGCGACGGAGGAGGGGGTTGTGTTTAAATACAACACACACACACAAACATAGCAAAAGGTAAGCAAAAATAGCTGCCTTCGCAAAGAGCTGTTATTCAATATTCAGAGTTACTTGATGATTTCCACCTCAAAGAACGCATCCGTTTATTATTTCATGCGCACGGAGGAGGGTACATTGAACCCACACATGCATGTGTCCAAGCTCAGAACAACACAAGCATGAGATTGTCTTGTTCAGGTGCTGAGAGGTATGAACGCATGCAAGATTCAAACGGAGAAAGCACAAAGTCACACCCTCTTTTTCCTCCAAGATAGCCCCCAAAGGAACAAAGGAGACATCTATATCCTTGGTATATATATTTCTATCATGTCACAGACTTAATGTCTTTCTTTTGTAATTGCAAGATAGTTGTTGCCAAAGGAAAGCACTGATCCACTTAAGCCCTGGAGATTTTCTGTATAATTCTGTCAACTGTTTATGAGCCCTGCTCTCAGTGTGAAGGGATTGTCAGAAATGAAATAATAATAATAATGACAATGACTGTGAAGTTAAAAACAAACAAAAAAACAACCTGCAGTTCTTCACTCATTGTCACAAATGTTAAATCGTTGAGTATAGATCGATGGCTTTATATGAAAGTGACTTCCACAGGTTCTCTTCCTAAATGTCACCTGGACCGGCATGTTCGTGGATTTTATCACATCTGCCGAAAATGAAAGCCTCCAAATCCTCTTCTGATCGAGGCTTCATAAGCTTCGCGGGCTGAAAATATCAAAGAAAATGTTTGCTCCCGACATCGAGAGCGGCCTCTTTATAGTCCGCCGCCTTCGTTCAGACTCCACCGCCAGTGCCTTCTGTGGGAGGCTTGGCATTTGCGGTTAACACCTGAAGGGAATCTAATTAACAAGGGACCGGAGTATTTAATCACGTCTCACGGGTTTTGCAGTGCACCCTGTTCTTCATTTATTAAAAGTATTATGATTTTTTAAATAAAGCCATCATTCACTGTCATGGCTCGGGGCATTCTGTGCACACTGAAGGTCTGATCGTATATATCGTGAAGAGTTTTCACAGTGAGAACGTGGAAGTGTTGGAACATGCACAATTCCAGGTTGGAACTAAAGAACTGTTTGCTACTGGTGAAAGGTAACGAAGTAAAAGTATTTGAGTACAATTCACCCGTCACAAAGTCCCACCCCTTGAATACAGTCTGGCCATAGTCATAGCGTAGCAAGCTCCAGCCGAGGCCCGTCCACTGGCTGGATCTGCTCCATAGACTCTTATACAACCGTTTCAGATTTCCTTCATTTTGCAGGCTAGTTTTCTGCCTTTAGAGCTGGTTAAACGTTGTGTTGTAGTGAAACTCGTTACCTGGAGAGGCAGGAAGGAGATACACGTATCTATCAGTTTGACATGCTGGATATATCCTTCAAAAACATGTTGTAGACCTTTCTGTTTGCTTCTCGCTGAAGTCTTTTTATTCATATTCATTTTTTTAAGTAGATAATACTTATGGGAGTGCAGTTAGTGACAGTATGGGCTGCATGGTATAGCTATGACAGCTTGATGGAGTTGCAGCAGGGGGCGGGGCTTAGGGAAGGGTGAATTCCCCCTCTTGACTTCTCACATGTTCAAGGCCCAAATAGGTAAAAGAATTCCACAAAAAAGCAAAGATTATAGAAATGTCCCGTTAATTAATCCAAATTTCTGAAACGAAACTTCTCTATCTTATGACCCCTGATAATCATTCTGTGGCCCTTTGATGGGGCCTGAGCCTTAGGTTGGGAGCCACTGGACTAAACCACCTCCAGTAACTGTAATAAGGTAGCTAACTAGCTCTACCTCGACCAGCTACAACTGTTCTATTCTGCTTGCAAACTGATGCATCGGTATAAACAATCTAGCAATAATATTAATAATAAACATTTTTGTGTTTTACTTTTTATACTTTCAGTACATTTTGCTGATAATACGTCTGTATCTTCACTTCGAAGGATTTTGAGCACTTGTAATTGATTATTTTTCCTGTACTTAAGTAAAGGATGGGTGTACCTAATTTACCCTGACAAACAGTTTTTCTGGAGCATGACTTTAACGTGTGTGAAACATGTCTTTGCATTTAATTACAAGATTTAGGAGGTACAATTCACGGCAGATTGAAGTAGATATATGTTATATGCTGTATCCATTAATTATATCCAGTAGGTTGGTTGCGTGATTACATTTGATTAGTTAGAGTGGCTCCTGATTTATTCTCTCCTGTTCTTGTACCAGATGTCTAATAATCGGTTCCAGAGTCGTAGTGATGCAACCGACACACACGCACAAGTCTTCTGCTGGTAGATCTGCTCCACAGATGCATGATTCACTTCAGGAATTAGTCTAATCAGTGCACACACGCATCTGAATCAAATGTGGCAGAAAGCTGGCAAGACTGTGTAGATTTCTACTGACATATATAGCCCACTTCTCATCTGCAAATATATAGTATATGTTGACTAAATCCATCAAATTAGCATTTGTTCAGTAGCATTAGGAAGGGGATTTTGCAAAAGAAATATTTTGCTGATTTCTTCCTTTTTTTAATGGCAGATGTGCAAACATTGTAATGGGATGTACTCAGCATGTTGTGTAGAGGAAGAAGAAAAATGGAGAATAACAAACACATGGTCCCTTGATTATTGTGAGTGGCAGCAGATTTGTACTGCTGGACAGTCGACACACACACACACACACCGTGGAATAAATGGACAAAAAGAATACAGTGGAAGAAATTATTATATTATTTTTCCTGAGCTCAAACTGTGCAAATGTGTGGTCGAACAAACAAAAGCAAATTTGTTGCAAATGCAGCTGGATGTTGTGCAGTAATTGCTTAGAAAACAAACAAAAAAGGCAAAAACTAATCAAAACAAATGCCATGCATTAGTTACAAGTGCCTGGGCCTTGGCGGGCATGCAGGATGTTACAGCCCAATGACTTCTTCATTTAAATTATGACCGGGCAGAACAACAACAACCCAAGACAGGACCTCAACCAAGACAAATCAGGCCAAAGTCCAAGGCAAAACAATTCACAGGATTTCACAACACACCGCTTCAACTCTTTTCTAACTACGGTCGCCTCATCGCTGCAGATACGATGGTTTGATTCTGCTAACATTAGCAATGATCACGGGGAGCTCTACGCTTGAGTCCACGAGATGGACTTTTATTGGGAGCAATTATGAATGCTGCATGAAAAGAAGGTGAAAGTGGGACGCAAGAAATAGCCATTAAAAAAAAAAAGGGGAGACTTGAAGTAAAGCAGGAAAATTCCACACAAATCTAAGGGTAAGCGATTTAGTGACTTTCAGCCCTTCCTGCTTTAATCTCTTTAGAAATTAAGATGATTAACAGTGGTGGTAGGAGGCACGTAGTGCAGCAGTTCCCTCTCCCTGCACAGCCTATTCTTTGATGTTGTTGTTGTTGCATGTTGCACCGCCCCGTCATTTGAATATCACACAGAGAGGGGGCTCCTTCTCGGCCACTCGCTGCGCCTTTGTTGCCGTGATTAAAGCAGGTGTCGCGCGGGGTTGTGTTTGTTAATGACAGTTTGCATTTAAATAGCTGTCACTCGTCTGTCAAGGGGAGGGGAGGAGGGGAAAATGTTTGTTTCCGGCCCTCCGACGTACTCGGAGCGCATCTCGTTTACATACGCTTAACCTAGCTTTTGCAAATGAGCTGGCAAACTTTTGCAGGAGTGTGTACCTGTGAAGACTCCACTGATGCCGGCAAGCGAGAAAAGTCCAAACTTTCAAAAAGGGAGGCAAAGTGAAAGCTAACCCAGTTGAAAGTGTTGACTTGTAAATATTTGTTTACAGCATGAAGACCTGAATATATTTTATTTAATGCACGTTTCTGTTGCACAACATAGTGAATAAAACAAATCTCAAATGAGGGGGAAAGAGAAGGGCTTCATAATTGGAAACGATGGCAAGATTTGGATTTGTCCATCAGTAAAAGCTACACATTGGGCCCTATCTGACACAAGGAAGCGATTGCACCGATTAAGAACTTAATCCGAAGTCAAGCCGCAGTATTGTCCTGCTATCTAAAGGCTGTATTATTCAGATAGTAAGATGTGCCTACAAATGCAGGTTCACAACAGACATTTAGAGCAACAAACACTTAATTTCCTGCATTCTGGTGAATTTTATGCATCTTTAAATCTTTATATTTCCTAGCAGCACTAGCTCCAAAAGCTGCTAAATCTAGCAAGAAGAGACTACGTTGTTTCTTTGTGCCTTCCAATGACACAAATGGCAACGTAGAGCAAGATCGTTGCTTTCAATCTCCAAATGTTTCAGTAATGAGTATAATGGTTCAAAGACGTTATTTCATGTGAACAAATAATGTATTGTTTTTATGTTTTTTTTACTAGATGCCTTCAAAAAACAGAAGAAAAGACATTCAGCAGATACAGACAAACATTAATATGAATTTAAAGTTGTATATCAGGTGTCCTGACGAAAGTAAGTCCAATATTTACTTTGAGCTCTTTTTTGGTCTCCACCAACTCCCTTTGGGAAATACCTGCTTAATTCTCCATTATGTTCATGTTGCTCGTGTTGTAACGTTAGTATTTAAAACAATTTAAAGCTAAGCGTATCTGGCTTTATTTATCATTAAAGAGTTTGTGAAGAGAATTTTTATATTTGCCACTGTCACACATCTCAGTATTTCACAATAAGTTGGGAAGCCCAAAAGTGTGAGATTTAATGTGCTGGGCTATGTGTCATGTTTCCTAAAGTTTTCCTGCATTTTAATACACCATCTGAAAACAGAACCTGGCCCACAGAGACTGCATCATGGCACAGCGTAGCCTCCTTTCAGAGGAAAGTGACAACCAGGAGGCAAACATGACATTTTCTCAACACTAAAACAGGTGATATTCCTGGGTTGTATATAAAGTCTATCTTACAGGACACAGGGAGGCTCAGATTTAAAAAGAAATAATGCAAAATGTCAACTAAAAATCTAAAAAACAATGCCTTGCTGAGGTATTAACTCTAATCAAGGCATGAATGGTGTCAGACCCGCATGTCAAGAACAATTGTCTCGTCCTTGAAGAGCAAATTCCTCTTCACAATAATGGCCCCGCAATTTCACTTCTGGCTGTTTAGCTGCCCTTGATGGGTCAGCGACACACAAGCAGTCATTCATTCATTCATGAGCCGCTTTCATCATAACAAAGTTGGTAAAGCAAAAAGGAGGTGGGGGAGGGAATTGCCTTCTGGAAGTAATTAGCCATAATCATGCTGTTCCGTAGCTATTGGTGGCATTAGCTTACCTTTCGCTCTTAATCACTGTTTGTTTATAAGCACCCAAGGGTCTTGAAATTTTTAAATACAAGCACAGGACTGAAACTTCAGAGGTGGCTTTATGGATATGTATGCAACATTTTTCAAGCAACAGAACAGAGGGGCCTGAAAGGGCTTTTGTGCACTTTTAACAACATGCTACTAGCTGAAAACTTTTTTTGTGTTAATGACAATAATAATAACCTTTTCACGTGTGCTTCATAGCATGTCAGTTAAATAAAAAATCCTGGAGATATCTGCACCTCAAATCCTCCATCAATTGCATTACAAATCTGTATCCAGTATAAATCTAATTCTATTTATTAGCACTGAGAGACCAGGTTGCTCATTACACTCACCTATTGATTGACTCAACCTGAGAGAAGGAAGATTAGCAGTCAACTTTCAACACCCCAATCGATAATCATCTCCCTAATTGGGTATTAGCACCAAGAAAGTGGACTCACTTGTGACACAAACAAGGAAAGAAAAAGCGAAAATTCTGCATTTTGAGGCAGCTGGCTTTTGGCCGTTATTCATCCGAAGCTTGCTCTCGTACTTTTAATTTGAAATTAGGGTGCTATTCATGTCGAGGATGTGCAGTTCTTGCTGTCTGTGAAATATCATAATCCAGGACTTACTGAATAATGGTACAAATCCCACAGGACGGAGGCTCGTGTTCTCGTTAATTTGGAGACTTTCTTCTAGAGAGTTCTGGTCAGGAAATGTTTGGTAGACATTTCCTGGATATACTGGCCAATTCTGGAACAAAAGAAGAGATTGATTGCAGTAGAGAAAAACAACAATGTGTAAACACAAACGTTTGGTATTTCATATATGTCCTCTTCCCAAGGTCAGTGGCTCTGCCTCTCCACTTGACTCCAAAACTACCGAGATGGCATTTATCTGTAATTGATTTGTCTCAGCCACTGTGAATGCCATACACCATGAGCACATTCGTGGTCTCTCTCTCTCTCTCTGTGTGTGTGTGTGTGTGTGTGTGTGTGTGTGTAGTGCTTCCCATCTGGCGTCTCATTGAATCAGAGAAAGATTCATGGAAACCATGTTGCACAGCTCTATCTGGATAATTGAAATAAATGCCTGATTGAAACCAAGAGTGTCCGCTTCATTTACAGACAGTATAATTCCGCAGCACAACTCTCCATCAATGAGTCCCGTTCATAACAGCTAAAAAGCGTGGCGGCGCTCAAAGCCCGGTGGAGGAGAGCATATAACAGATTAAGATTCCCACGCTCCCTGAGAAACTGACAGGTAAACAGAAAATTGTATATTTCTGTTGCACACACAAATATACAATCCAAATGTCTTCAATTCAGCTTCACCATAGCGACAATAGCGCTAGCATTACAGTATTTTATGTTTAATGTTTTTAACACATTATTAGCTATTTGATTGCTTTGTATATGAAGTGTGCCATACAATGAAATGTGCTTGCCCGATGCTTTTTGTTTATACATTTCTTCTTGTTTTTCTTAAGCTTTGCCATCAGTGTTTTGTTCAGTCCTCCTCTTCTTCATGCTAATGCTTACTAGTGTTTGTTTTTCTTCCATTTCCTGGTAGTGTGTAGTGTGTACCTGACATGAACTCAGAAGAATTTCTATTTTAACTTGAGGCTAAAGCCAGTTTCCCGACAAGGCACTGCGGGGGGACAGTTACAAGGCCGTCCATGCCGTGAGCCGGAGCCGATGGAAGGGGAGCCGCAGCACCCCTTCCCCTCTATCGGTTCATCCGGTTCCCCGAGGACCGCTGGTAAACACTGCACTTCAACCCGGAGGCCAATTAGCCTGTAAGAGCAGCGTAGTGAGAGGCCTGCTGGAGAGGGGAGGGGGACTTAATTCAAAGAGCAGACTCTGTGAGAGTTCAGCTATCCTAATCACTAAAAGAGCTCCAGTCCCAGGAGCAGCATTCAGGCTTTCAAGGAAAATAAAGGAGTTTGTTTGCAAAAAAAAAAAAAAACGGGTGAAATAATGCTCTATGGTGATTTTATATAATCATGTGGTGTTAAAATACGAAAAATAACAAGCAAGAGAGAGGTATCTACAGAGAGGTCGTTGGTCCGTGACCCTTAAAGGCAGGTCCACCTACAAACTGATCTTCTGGCCACAAGTCAGCGCAAGCGCACATTGTGGTTTTGCAATTTAGTCAATGTTTTGAGAAATGGAATTTTATCTCCAGTTTAGTTTAGCGTCCATCGCGACAACGGTTGAGGTCCGTTAACTGTAATGGTGTGGCAAGTGTGAGAAACGGAGGTTAACGGGAGAGCACGTGTATTACAAAAACTGTTAATTAGAATCACACAGTATCCAAGCAACAGCACCAGGGCACCAAGTTAAATTAGCTGTTTAGTGGGGCACCATCCTGCTGGCTCTCCAGTTCACCTCTGCCCTGGACACTTACTCCGTACCCATCATGTTTTACTGCCAAATACTGAAACCGTGATAGCAAGATGTGTTGCGTGGGCGACGTGTGTGAACAGCTCTGAAAGATATGACAACAGTTTGTTTGTTTTTCGTACTATTATTTAATATTTGTTTCTCAATAAGTTTATTTCTAAAATTAGTAAATTATGTGAGATCCATATCAATTCTTATTTAAGAGGTACTTAAAACCATACAAACTACCCTACTTAAGACACTTACAATTGTGAATAAGAAATAATTGTATATATGCTATGTAAGCGCTTCGTTTTATAGTAACTGTGTACATTGTAAGTATACTATATAGTCATGCTACGTACACAACTAAATATTATTTATTGCACACCAACCTCCACCCTGCATTTAACTGCACATATTGCTCGAGCATGTGACAAATAAAACCTGTGAATCATGAATCATTTGAGATTTGTTAGGAACAGACTCACGAGTTGCAAAGAAGGGAAACCTTAGTGGTACTAGAATACGATATTTAAGACAAACGTGTGCTTCCAACTTCGTTGCAACAGTTTGGGAACGGACCTTTCTTGTTGCAACGAGACGGCCAGAATGCACCAACGTGGGCCCATAAAGAAGTTGTTTTTCCCCCAATTATATGTGGCAGAACTCAACTGGCCTGCACAGAGCCCTGACCGCAACCCCATCAAACACGTTTGTGATGAACTGGAACGCGGGACCTTATCGCCCACCTTCAACCTCCGCGGCCAAAACCTCACTAATGCTCTTATGGCTGAATGGGAGTAAATCCCTGCAGCCAGGTTACGAAATAGTGATAGTGAAGGCTGTTATAGCAGCAGATTACTGCAAATGGATTTGGAATAAGATGTTCCACAATCGTAAATGGGTGAATGTTGTCCGCATAATGTTGGCCTTAGGATAGGATGAACTGGTGGGGTGTACACGTTATCGACTTGTATATTGAAACTGTTATTCTGATCTTTAGTTCATTTCTAGTTTTGCTCTTTTGTAGCCCTTCGTTATATACTGTAATTATGTCGTTCTCCTCTCTCATTCTATGGCGTGCAGGGAGTTCTTCCTCATCCGAATGGAGGATCTAAACGGATTGCAAAGCCCTCTGTGAGCAAGTTTTGAGTCCGAGCTATAAAAGTAAAGTCGACTACCCTGGAATTGATTTGACGACCCACTGTGTCAAGTGAGAACTCGGAGGCCCCGGCTCTTATTCTCACCTCCAGCACTGTCCTGATGTGTTGCTCGATGTCATTATACGGAAAGTTTCGGGCAGCTCTTCAAACACACTCAAAACGCTGCTGAGAGGATCCATCCAGTGTAACATTTTCCTTTTTTGTTATCTCCCGTGTCACGATAGTTGATTGTGGACTTTCTGCTCGACACAGGCCATAAACCTTCACAGACACGAGCAGCCTAACAAGACTTAAGCATGTCTGCTCCGAGACGCCGAAACAGTGGCTTCTCTCTCTCCCCCCCTCTCTGTCTGTCTCTCTGCTTCAGAAAATGAGAGGAGCTTCTCAAAAGAAATGCGACTATAACAGTAGCCTGGTTGTCCCCAAGGATACTGAGCTAGCACGGTCTGCCAGTCTATCACACAGGAGCACAGCGCTTTTGTGACAAACTGGCAGACTAACATCTTTCATTCCTGTAGCTCCTCTGTGCTCTTCTTTTTCTTCCAAGACAATCCTCACAATAACCTCGGCGGTGAGAGCACGACTACACAGCGCTCCCCGTTGCTTCTCCGTTGATTCGGTTCAGCGCACTGGTGGATATCAGCGCTGGAACACTCCACATTAATTTAGGAAATGAGTGGAGTATACAGCAGAGAGCTGTCAAGACATCACAAAAGGTCAGAGTACAGATTTAAGTATTTGTTTTTTATCGTGCATGCGTACAACACTGAGGAACCATCCCCTCCGACTCCCACAGCGTTTGCTTGCAGCAGAAAAAAGTCATGCTTTGTCAAAGTTTTCCAGAGGATGAACTCGCGCGCAAGCTCCATTTTAACAGGTGAGCAGCCGGGCCATCCTTAAATCCTTCAGAGGCTGTATCCATTACAGCATCCATGAGAGGTGGGTAAGAGGCAGAGAGCATGGAGGGGCTGCTTCGCTGCACACCACACACACAACCTCTCTTTACACTCTAACTGGCAATTGTTAAATTCACACTCGTATCAGTCTTCTTCACAATTTAGAGCCCTGTCAGGTATCTCCTTGTGGACAAAACTTCCCCGCAGTCGCTGATGTCTCGGAATGAAATAGCAAAGTAATTCTGCAGTCTGATGGCGTCGCTTTCCATTTTTCTTTTTCTTATTACACAGCGGCCTTAAAGATTCATGAGGGGACTTGCGTTCAAACAAGCTTAATATCCATCCTGTTTCATACTAGTAACAACACAGCCTGGCAGAGGGAAGTGAATCATAGTGCCCCAGTGACTTGGAAGTGCCCAGATATGCAAATGCAAGAGTTGGTGCAATAGATTATTCAAATGCTTAGACGCTTTGCCTTTGGGGTAGCCCCCGCTGCCCGGCCGTGGTCACTCCCCGTGCCTAATGACACCCTTCTCTCCGGATTCGGGAGGGGAGTGGTGACTGTTTCCAGTCACACGGGTGACACGGTCTAGCCGGGGGGGCCACCCACACAAGAGCGGAATGGATGAGTGGCTGCTTGACATCCTTTTTTGAGGATTTCACAAGACGTCTAGCTTTTTTTGGAGATAGAAATCTAGCTCAAACTCATTTTGGAATTTAATAAGACGCTTCATGTTTGCCACCAAATGCTGTGTTGTTTGTCAGAACCCAAACAGAGGATGTGGTTTAAATAATGAAGCTTAAATCCATTTGCAGCCCTTACTAATGCATCATCATGTTTATTATTCCCAGAAACATCTCGGGATGTAGACGGGAGGTTACAAACTCTTGATCGTATTAAACGTAGGGGTCTAAGCGCTTGACAATTTGAGAAATTAGCTTATCCGCTTTCTCCACAAGAGTAAGACGGAACCGGCAGCAGGTTAGCCTAGCTTAGCACAAAGACTGGAAACGGGGAAACAGCTAGCTTTGCTCCGACCGAAAGAAAAAGAAAACTATTTCCGGTAGCTTTTAAGCTCACAAATCAATACATATTATCTCTTTTGTTTAATCAGTACATAAAACTCAATGTAGAAGCAACAACTCGCCATTTTAGGGTGAAATATGCGCCGGATTATTCCTTGGCTGGGACCACAAGCGTCCCAGTTTGTTAGCCGGGTCTGTCAATGTCTAGGTGCTTTGCTCAAGTTGGCATTTCCTACTACTCGGAGTCAGAGTGTCTCACGCTGGACTTTTCAGTCATTTATACATTTTTGTTAGCTATTTCAAGTATTTATCCAAAACGTTTAGCTTACCGTTTTAGCCGTTTAGTCCTATCCATTAGTTTTCTATGCATGTCCACTATACTATACCTCACCTTAACTACAGTAACAGTTAACAGTAGACCTCTATTTTTCATGCAGTCCTAATCAACATATGTCATGTTCAAGCATTACAGCCGACTCAAAATGTGGATATTTTGTCTATCAAATTGTAATTTCTTTTTTTCATTAAATAAGATGTATCAGGCTTGGCTACACAGACAAATGCAACAATGTCGTTCCATATCGCCAGATGTCTCCTTTAACTCCCCAATTAAGAGTTTGAAACTTTCATGAGATCTACCACTCCTGTCAATTAAAAGTGCCAAAGTGCAAGGTGAGGCTGCTACATTCTGCATGGTTATTTGTCAAATTAGTGACTAATAGGAAAAACCTTCCCCCCTCTGCAGTTTGATCCATCTGCCACCGGTCTGAGGCTGTAACTGCTAATTACTAACGCCTACGCGAGCACCAGGCGAGGATATTGATTCCTCGCCCTCACATCGCAAACATGTTGAATGACACCGAGAAACCAGTGGCGATAGACCGGAGCATTACAGGGCGTCGCGCTGGAGGAGTGCAATCTACTGGGACTGTGTATATACATGCACACGCTGCTGCACTCAACACTCCAAAACTACTTAGGACTGTAACACATGAGGACAGGTGGCAAGTGGTTATTGCGAAGGAAATGTGCACACTTAGACGAAAAGTACAGCGTCAGCAGAAAAAAAGCAAAGATAAAGTGTGTGTTTAGTAGATCGATAATGATGGGCAGAGAAGACAAAGGAGATTAATAGAGAAAATAGAGCACTCAGGCAAACAATTACTATGTCAGGGAAACCTCAAAGGGACAAAGAATCCGTTAAAATAAATGTAAGAAAGGCTTCGAGCGCTATTACTTAGGATTATCACTATTGATTTTGTCTATATCTCTGTGTGAGTGTGCTGTTAATATCGCCATTGATTTCCCACTTTTGAGCAGCTTTTGATAGACACCACTCACACGCCGCATCTCATAAAACTCGCACTTTAAGATTTCATTACAGTGTCCGGACCGTTCCCTCATTTCCTTCAAGGATTGTTATGAGAGTCGACCCGCTCCAGACAGAAAGCAGAAGTTCAGCAACATGCTTTTGCTGAAATGTGTCTCAACTTTCTTCTTTTTTTTTCCCCCCCATGAGCGTGATACAGTAGAGCATCAAAAACAACCGGGACTGGGAGCCCCCCGAGTCAATATGGCTGACGGCCAGGACAAGCTAATTTCTTTGGCTTTGGTTCAGATGTTTTGCATAACATGACTTTAACTGACAAAACGCAGGAGGAAAAGAAAATAGAAGCAGAACAGATAGAAGCAGGAATGGAAGTAGAGCTTACTGTGTGTAATAATCCCTTCAAATCACCAGAAGGGTACTGAACTGTACTTTGTATTACTGGATGCTATTTTATCGTGCACTTACAGCAACCGCAGGCCTCTATTACCTAATGATGACAGCTAATGCTAACTAGCAGAAATTAACGGCCTTTTTCCATTTTGATCACGGTTATTGTTGTTTACTGTGGTTTTTATTTGCTGGACCCACAGGATTCCCAGACTCCATCTTCGGCAGCCTGCTTTGTTTCTGGCTCTATTGAAGCAGAAAAGATGGACTCTTAGTGGATATCTGGGGGGCTCTTGTGCTTCTGATGGCCCCCGTGTTCAATTCCATTACACTTACTGACACACTTAGACGTTAACTGTGTGGAATCAGGCATTCAGGCAGCAATGCTATCTCGGACCGTTTCTTCGCTCTCTTAAAACTCCCAGCACTATTGATTCCAGAGTATAATATATACTCTGCGTTATTGATCGCTGGATATATACATTATAATCAAGCTGTTGCATCATAAATGATTTCTACAGATTAGACGATTGCCTCCTCCTTTCCGCAAACACGAGAGACGAGCTCGAAAAGTCTCCTGCCGGTCAGAAGTTGAGAGCCTGACATCACTGCTGCACTTATACTTCCTGTTCTTGTAGTGCGAATAAGAGCCAGAGCCGGCCTGTAGTCGCCTCCACATTTCAGCTCTCCTAAGTTTTAACAGCAACTTCTTGGTCTTGCTCCAGCCACTGTTTCTAAACTCCCCCCGTCTATAGACACGTCTGCACATTTCCCTTTGTGAAGGCACTTAAACGGAAAATGATGGAGGATCTGTCAACCTGGTCCCTCTTCTCTTGTCACGATGATGCATGCAGTGGCAGCGGCAACGCCGGTGCATAAAGAGCAGAGTTGAAACGCTCGGTCGCTCAATCAATTAGTTGATCGGCAAATTACTATTCAGCAGCTACATCAACACAATTGATTTAAGATATATGACGAGCAACAATGCCATACTTTTGATTGACCCTGCCTCTCAAATGTTAGCGTTTGCTACTTACAATCATCTTAAATTATAATAAAATCAATATCTTTGGGTTTTGGACTGTCGGTTAGACAAGATAGGAGGATATAAGCTTGCCTTCTATAAATATGTGTATACAACTAAAGTGCAACAGCAAATAAATAATGTTAATCAACTTATCTGACAATACACAAAATATCCAACATGCAACATAATATACATTCCTATTGACTACATCATTACTACAGCTTTTGTTATGGTGCTGGCAACACTTGGCTAAGGACCATAGTCTGGTTTTATCTTTAAGAAATAGTCTGCTCTGCTCTCCTGACTTCGGCCTCTGCCATAGAAGCGTTCAGGCCGATGCAGCATCCTCAAAAACTCCAGGAACCAACTCTGCTTAAATGTATTAATATTAAAGTAGTTCCACACCATCACCTCTCTACACCTCTGTTCTACGTCTGGTCCGACTTAAACTGCTACAGCTCTGCGCATGTGCAGGATTTTGATTGAATCCGACAGGACCTGAAAATCAGCTGATAACGCGAGTCTCCCCGACTAACAGCAGCTTCAGCCGGGCAATCAAAGCACCAATAAATTACCCACTCGGCTTAATTTGGTAGAGATTGTGCCTGTTACAGTATTTGGCCAAGGACAATTGTCTATTGATTTTTAGCCAGACTCAGTTGATGACTGAGAGAAAAGTTCCAACGAGTGAGAAAATGATTGGAATAATAAAGCGAACATGACAATGGAAGTTGAACGTAACCGTCAAGAAGCGATTTATTGATCGACGTTAACCGTGGTTTATGGTCCCATTTCATTAAGTCTGTCAGTGTCTAGTTTCTATTAGATGTGTTCAGACTTTGTGTGTGTGTGTGTGTGTGTGCATTTGTAAACATCTTGAGTTGGTGTTAGACGGGTCGCTGGGGTCAGGCGCTCATTTACACACTGCTCTTTAATTGCCTTAACACCTGCTGTTTTTATTTGTGTGCTAAGCAGCTCTCAATTAGCCGTTGGAAACCTTTAGCTCTGCAAACTCACCAGATGTAAATACTGGTTAGACCATTTTAATGGTCTTGTAGAGCCGTTAAAGGGTTCAAGGTATCATGCTTCCATATTTAAACTAACTTACTCTTTAAATGGTACTTTTTCTATGGGTTGGGTGCAAAGACTACAGTTTTACACTATGCAAATGCAGCATTTTACTTCAACCCTTCCATCTATCGTTTAGTGTTTAAGATGGTGGAGCAACAACTACTTTGGACATTAGAAAAACGATTCACAATTTGAAATATTGTGCTATTTCACATAGTTTAACATAAGTGATAATCAGACTGGGTACATACCTGTTCTCCTTAACTTTCTGTCATAACATTACTGCTCAATCCCTCCTACCATCCTCCCCCAATAACACACGCAACAATAAACGTGCTCTCTGACAAGCTCGCCGTTAATATGTTTAACAACTCATGTTGAGCTTGAGGTTTCATTCTTGTCCTCAGAAATTGTAGCTAAAATGTGGTGTATTGCATTGTGTTACAAACCATGTCTTCATTCCACATTGCTTCTAAATATGCAATCGGTTGCAATGATGAATGTAATATCCTACATATGTAAATGATTTCTAAGAGAATATAATTTAGTGGGACAAATAAAACCATCGGATTCATTATAAGAAGCCATTTGGTGTTGTGAAATTACAAGTCTCATCTAATTTCCCTTTGCATCCCTTCACAATAAAATGATTCAGAGGTTATAAGATACTTGATTTGCTCTAATTGTTACACGTTATATTACTTATTTAACTATGTAAATAAATTCACTTCATGAGATTGCATCCATTTAGCCGACACAATGCATCAAATATTAGTCAACTCAACTCCGCTATTTATGATCAATCGTTGAAATGTGCTTGGATTGAAAAAAATGTCCAGGATGAGGAAAACACTGCTAGTTTCGAGTAAATATGCTGAATGGACTTTTATGACCGTGTGTGTGGTCCTCTGACCTCCGTGGCATTTATTGCTGTATTGTCCTACAAGGCAAATTCCAGCCATCTGGTACCCTGGGCAAGTTCAGGCAAATGTTAAGATGTACTGTATTTGCAACTATAGTATCTGGCCCCCGCTCTACTGCAACACATCATCTCACCCCATTCCCCTTACATGACAGTAAAAAAAAAAGAGCTCCATATTTCACATCTGATGCTCAAAGTACTGTGGAATTAGATGTTTGCCGTTTGAAAGGCAGACAAACAACATCTCTATTAGAACATCACACACATCACGCACCACAGCAGTGGCAGATGTATAGTAGCATAATTATACAAAGAAATTGCAGTTATTTATGTTTCAAAGGCCCAGTTCAAACACTCCTCACCCCCCCCCCACACCCCCCCCCCCCCAACCTCCTGCTGTTATTGCTGCTGCTGCTGTTGTTGTTCCTGCTGTTTGTGTTGCTGCTGCTGCTGACGCTCCATTCGCCTTCGCTGTTAGTTTTTCGCTCTCTGTTTGCTCATCCACCTTTGCATTCTCCATGTACGACCGATCTCATAGCCAGCTGTTAATTTGCAGATCGGGAAAAAAAAACAAGAGCAGAAAAGAGAAAAGGGGCCTCATCTCTTGGGTGGGGTCGTTTTTTTTCCTCACTGTTTGGCTCGAAGAGGTGTTGATGAAGCACGAGGGGACTTCAGAGCAGGCTGTCGTACAGTCCACAATATATACTCATAATAATTAAAATACATATTAAGTTCCACCACTAATGTGAAATAACAGCATCTAGGATCCCATCTAATTGCTGATGCATTACTGGCCTCTAGTGGTGATGGGTAATATGAGTGTAATAAATAGAGTAAACAGAAATAATGCTATAATAGAGGCTCTCGGGCAATACGGGGATGCGCACTGTAAGTTATTTATATGACACTTGACAGGGCCAGTGTTTATAAAGTCACTTCAACATTGACTTAACTCAGTGCTGAAGACTGTTGCCTCGAATGAGAGTAATTACCCCGGCAGAAATCATCTCATTCCCATCAGATAATTACACATTAGCATCACAGCAGACTGAGGGAGGAAAGATGCATTCAGTGATTGGAAATCCAGTCAAAATAACCATCAGACTCAGAGCAGCTTCTCCTGCAATCCAGTTCGAAATTGGGCAAAAATGAAAACCAAAAACAATGCAGGTCTGCAAACATGCACAGTTTATTTCTGATGTATTTCAAATGCATACTTGGGAAGCTGCAGACAAAAGATATTTGTGCAAATTACAATGAGCTGGTGTACAAATTACAGCTGTTTCCCACTTCAATATGTTTGATCACAGAACATAAGAAATCAAATGTAACCTGGGGGTCAACTTGACTTGCTGACTGAATTGAAATGATTTCCTTTAGTGTAAAAAAAATGTGCAGCCAATGAAACACACCCAGTATGCAAATTAAAAAAAAAAAATCCCTTTATTCAGGACATACATCGATAGACTGGGCTTGTTCCTCTTGTACTCATTTTAAAAAGCATTTAGATATTCTCATTTCTTCTGCACTGGAGCGTCGTCCCTCTCCACTGGGAATATTTCAATTTCCTTGATGATCCTCTGAGCAATAACATCGTTGTTTGCCGACATCATCCTTCGAGACATCAAATCGAAGGGTCCCCCTGAATAGTCAAACAAAGTCATTATTAAGAGGGGTTTCACCGAAAAACAAATCCTGCTTTTAGTACTTATGACCTCCAATCATTTATTTAAGTTTGTAGTTTATTGTGGTCACATTTGAAAGCATACGCACCATCAACATCCAGCACTAGTCCTCCGGCTTCCCTGACGATAACCACTCCAGCAGCAATGTCCCAGAGGTGGATCCCGATCTCAAAGAAGGCCTCCACCGCCCCCGAAGCCACCAGACACATGTTAGTAGCAGCTGTACCTGACCCCCGGAGCCTGTCAGGACAACACCAGTTTGAGTTGAGTGAGTAAGTAAGCTACACTGTACAGTAGGCTAATTATAAATAGAGTTTGCAGTTCCATTCCAATATAATGATGGAGAAAAAAAAGGCATGTTAAGACCACTCACCCATGCACGGGGATGCAGAGAATCTTCTGCATGGTGGAGAAGATCTTGGTTACTTTTGCTATGCTCCTGTCAGTTCCGTGCTCCGAGATGATGATGGACTTGTGGATATCTGCAACGACAGCACGGCAAAGCGGTTATTGTTATGTTATGTATAATTACAGGTGTGACAGTGACTGTAAAGGTGCACACACACATATATACACACACACACACACATAAACCAGTCTAAAGTCCTCCAGATTGAATGTGTATAACCGTTTTTTTATGATTCCTTTTGAATATTTTATTATGTTCTGAAGGTCCTTGATGTGAAAGTGCTGATTGTGTACGGGGACGTTTCCAGATGGTGCATTTTAAAAGCAAAGCAAAGGATGGCACACGTTTATGTTCGATGCAGAGCTCCATTTGTGTTGTTTCCGACTTTCTGTCATTCTCAAATATGCGAGACAGGAAGACCAAACCTCTAACTGATGCTGAACAGAAATATGAGAGTGGTACCTTTGACATCGGACACCTGAATCTGCTCATCGTCGCAGAAAGCTCCCTTCCCCTTTCTTGCTTTGTACATTTTGTCTTCCAAGCAGCTGTACACCACACCAAACTCCAGCTGAAAACAAAGGTCACTCTTTCAGCTTTTCACATACCAAGTATGGATAAAATACTTTCATAATGACCGTTGTTAGATGGGACATACCTCCTTATTGACAGCAAAAGCAATAGACACAGCCACGAACGGGAATCTGTAGAGAAGTATGTGCATCAGATCAGAGTGTGTGATTACGTAGCATGAAAACACTTCTACTGTCTATTAATAGGCATTCTAATAGGAGGAGGTTTTGGGAAATAAGGCTATTCGTTTCCTTTCAGAGATGAGAAAATCGATCCTAGCCTACTGTTAAAGAATTCATTTCTGTTGTAGAAATATGAAAGTGGAGCAAGTTAGCCTGGCTAGCAGTTTCCCCCCTACTCCAGTCTGTATGTTTGTTTGTTTGTTTGTTTGCCAGCAGGATGACGGAAAAAGAACTGGCCCGATTCTCATGAAACTTGGTGGAAGGGTGTAGCATTTTTCATTAACGTTGCCCTGACAGGGCATGGGGCTCGGCAGAGGTCTGCGCTCTCAGACTGCCCCTCTGATTAAATACGGTGAATATTTGCTGCTATGTAATAAACCGTATAGGTGATTTGAGGACCAAATACACTTCTAATGCTTCTTGTAATAGTACAGCTGTTGAGTTCAAACTGCTCCCATACTGGCACTTTGTCTGAACCCTTGGTGTCAGCTTAGCAAACATGTGGTTAACGTTGAGGATTCAAACCAAACACACTTCATGCAACAAAACCACTTGGTTGGTTCAGGAGACACATTATGGTTGGGCTAAAAATAACTTTGTAAACTAAGTAAAACATAAACAACATAACATAACGCTCTGATTTTGGCGGTGAAGATGACCCGCTCCACATTCAGACATAAAGGGCTCATTCTAAGCTAATAAAAACACAAGAATACTTAGTTTCAGGTGGTCATACGCTTTTAAAAACGTAGTTATGAATATTTACAAATTGTCAACACGCACACATCTGGCGTCTTACCCATGAACAAAGTTGGTGGTGCCGTCGACCGGGTCTATGATCCACGTAGGTTTATCAGTTAAGATCACCGGCTCCCCCTTTGAGACGGACTCTTCTCCAATGAAACTGCAGCGCAGAAGGACCGATGACAAATATCAAGATGTGGAACAAACAGTGCAAAGATTCATTTACAGGTGTGTGTGTGTGTGTGTGTGTGTGTGTGTGTGTGTGTGTGTGTGTGTATGACTCACCAGTGTGTGCCATCTCCAAATCCTTCTTTCAGAGAGCCGATGATGATTTTCTCCACCCTCTCGTCAGTCTTGGTGACCAGGTCTACAGTGGAGCTCTTTGTCTGGACCTTTATTTCTTCCTCCCCGGCTTTCCTAATTACCTAAACAAAGGGCCAATCATTGGCACAATTTAGGGATCATGTGGATAAAGTAGGGCGTAGTTCATATTTTGATCATTACAATATCTTCCTAAATATTCAAGCCAATGTTGCAAACAGCAGAGAAGAACTACAGTCACAGATGGCTCGTACGTACCGCTCCAGCCGCTCTCGCAACTTGAACAGCGAAGTCATATTCATTCTGCCACAGGTCCTCCATTTCGAGTGTACGGGGGGTGCTTTACTGAGGGGAGCCTGTAAAATGAACAAAGCTTGTAAAAGTGCAGTTATGACTCATAAATGCATAGAAGTGTCATTTATCATTCATTAGAAACTCAATAAACTTAAATAAATACAAAGGTATTAGAGGCTTTAAAAAAAAGAAAGAAAGAGTTATTAGCAAGTTGTCTCTGAGGACCCACAATGCAATACTTACAATAGAGTGAGTTATGCAACACTTCCTATCTTACAGTCCTGCATTGTATTAAATCACCACCAGGGGGCGCGGGTTTGTAAAGAAACGTAGGTTCGGGGGGGGGGAAGAAAACGAATAGAAAGGAAACGCATGTGAATGCCGATTCCTGCATTATATATTTAAAAGGCAATGCTTTATTTTGAAATTTGTCATGTCATGCGTTAAAGATTAGTGGCTGTCTCAGTGGTGGAAGTAAAAGTACTAACACTGCACTGTGAAAACACTCCACTTCAATTAAAAGATTCAAAACCCCACTTAAGTAAAAGTGTGTGGGTATTATCAAGAAAATGAAGTATAAAGTAGCCATTGTGCAGTAAAATGTTCCCTGTCAGTGTTTTACTGTTATATATGATGTTCATGAATTAATATTGCTGCTGCATTAATATGTTACATGTAACTGCTGTAGATGTTTTTAACTCCTTTGTATATCTTTGGGTAGTTTAATCAGCAATGCATCATATTCTATAACATCTTCTGTGAGAAACACATATTCACATCATTTTTATTTTATTTTTTTGGGCAGAAAGTCGCATAAAATGAGAAATATTTTACCTAAGAACAAATTTGAGATACTTGTACTTACTTGAGTATTTCTCATCTACGCAACTTTTTACTACTACTCCACTACATCTCAGAGGCAAATATTGTACTTTTTACTGAAATACATTTCAGATTATAATTCCCACCTCATAAAGAGTGTTCGGTGATAAATTACACAAAAGCGACAAAACGTTATTCGACAATTATCCATCCATGATAGAACACACCTTTTACACACACACACACACACACACACACACAGGTATCATCCATGCACTGTTACAAAAGGAAAGAACAGCTTACCTTGTGAAGACAGATGAACAAGCTGTCAGAGGAAGCTCCAGGATGCTAGTGCGCCTTCTTTTGAGAAACTTAACCTTAAGTTCCTTTTTTTGGAGCGATTAAGCAACTTTTTTTTTAAACTGGCATGACAGTATGGGAAAAGTACTAGCACCGCCCTCCTGTCTTTCTTCATAGCAACCCAAAGGAAGACGCATACAATGAATGCAGACCTGCAACAACATGATGTGCAGTGAGGGCATCAATGTAAGCAAGCGGAACATTTTGTCTTCGGAATTTCAGGACGACACACCCTGCTGTGTGCTTTTCTGTGTCAGATACGTGCATGCCAAAGCTGACATGGCTAGTGATTAAATGTTGCAGCATAAGACATTTCAGACTCTTAGTGTTGATGTCAGCTATTCCAGCTCCTGACTTGGGATTTGGCGCGACAAACAAAAGTTTCCTGTCATTTGTTATATTTCCTGACGCTCTCACAGCTATTGTGCTTTCCCTTTTATGTCCTTCACAGTATTCCACTTGTGAATAAATACTTTGAAAGATCCCCTGGTGATCCAGCGTATGTGTGTGTGCACACATGCCCGTTTCTCATTGTGCAACATCCTCATGAACTGAATGAAAGTATTTACTGCGGATACACAGATTTAGATGTGTCCGCATCTCCAAAATACACGTCAAAATATTTATCAGTACTGTTCGCACATAAAAGCGAACCGTTATCACAACTCACCGTGAGGTTACTTGGATGCTAATTTATTCTCCTCCTCTGGGAGAGAATAAGGAGTTACTGCAAACAGCAAAGCTATGATAGTGATTCAAAGCAGCATTTTCACAATACAGTATAATTAGCTACCACAGACACAGTAAATGTGCAATTTTAAACCTCTTTCATTCAAATGCACGATGCCCTCAAGTCCCGAGGGAGTGTAGAATACTACTCTCTAAAATCTTCAAGCTACTTCCCTTAAAAACAACCAAAACGTTACGTTGCAGGAAGTCATACCTTGCTGCAAGACGGATTGTTCAATTACTGGTAAACGCTGCAAGTCTCAATATAATGACGTTGGGCCTCTTTACTTGCTTACAACCTAAAATGTGAGGATAGTGGCGATATGTGGCACTGACCGTGGTGATCGGGGTGTAACGATGATTTAATATCATCGATGCAAAGTGAAAACATCGGCACATACAGTTATCTTGAAGCAGCACGTCGGGGACACTTCATTTCCATCAAAGCACACCTCCGTCCTACAGAGCCCAGTAATATTTCAGTTGCCTCTTTTGTGAGTTGATATAAATGTAACGGATTGTGTTAAATGGACATTGTGTTAAAGTCTCATATCGATCGCATCGTGGCAGACTTTGTGATATCAGCAATTGAATTAATATCATATTGTGATGAAACTTGTGATTTACGCCTCAACATGGTGAACTATAAGTGACTCTTGTTACAGTGTTTGTGTTACTGAAGACACTCAATTACAGATACACACAAAAAGATGTACTAGGTTCTGCATTATCCCCATTTGTGTTAAAAAAACAAGAAGAAGAAGCAGTCTGTGGGTTTTTTCCGGGGCTCGTTCAGACATGATGTTCTTCACGGCCACACCTTGCATAACTCAAGTCTCTGTGGTGACATACCTACTTTAACTATTTGCTCTACTGCGTCAGCAAAGACAGGATGAGTGCTTATGCAAACGTTGAATTATTACATTAGATCTACTTGAAGCAACTTATTGATCTGATATGGATAATCATATGATAACAGCTCGTGGTAACACTGTCACCCTTCTTTAAAAGTTGCCAGATTCACTAGAAATACGGATTCATGAGCTTTAAAATAAGCAGACATCCGTTGAACAGATCAGTGTGTGTGGTGACGTCTCTGTTTGACCGGGAGCAGCAGGAGAGCAGTTGTCATCCTGTTGTCCCTGTTGTGCACTAAATATAAGGGCGCTCTCTAAAATGTTGGGAGACAGGCTGAGGGAAGTGATAGGACAGGCAAAACAAATACATCAGTGCTGCCGTCTCCCTGGCAGGTCTGTTATGAATAATTTATCCGGGATGACGGATGTTTTGGATGTTTGGTTCCCTGGAATCACAGCTGTAACGGAGGCCTGCCATGATGCTGAAGTTGCTGAAGGTCAATGGTACAACCTGAAAGATGAGCAGGCGCTTCAGACATGCTGCTTCCTGTCTAGAGTCCTTCCTAAGTCCCCTTTGAGTTTCGAATTTGATCGTAAAGTATTGTACAAACTGAAATTTTGAACCTGATGGTGGCACAAGATGAAAAGTCAAATCCATCCTCTGGGGACCAGGAATGCCAACCTTTATGTGAATCTAGCCAGACATTGTCAACCAGCTGCTTGCGCTAGAGGATAACTCAGGGGACCACCAAAGTCTGTAGGCTTCATCCTCTGAGGACCGTAAATAAATGTGAATGCAACTTTCATGACAAACCATCTAAAAGGTGTTCAGATACTTCAGTTTGGACCAACGTTGTGAACCACACGTTCAACCTACAGAGGTATAAGCACAACGCTAACGTGGCTAACATGAGTAAGACACAAAAAAAGACACATTGGGGTATTGAAACAGAACTGAGAAACTCACAGGAGGCGAACATTGTTCTAAAACATCTCCGGGGAAACATTTCTGGGCTGTAGCAAGAAAACAGTTTCGCCAGCTTTTCAAAGAACAATGGTTGGTACTTCCGAACGGCAACCAGGACATAAAAATCAAAAAAGACTGGGAACCGGCAACACGAGCAGGTGTTGATGTAGAAAGGTGGAGTCGACAGAGGAAGACTTTGCTTTCAGCCGGCTGACTCTGGGAATCATTCCCTGCCTTGGCGATTACGTCTCAACCCCCCGCTGCAGACTAACATGGACCATTGATTTCATCGGAGGGGGCCCCCAGCAGTATAGGACCTGGGTTTACTCAAGTAAAGTGTTTTAAAACCATTTGTTAGTCATCAGCGAACACAAGCTGGGGAAAAAAAAACAGAGACGACAGTCCGTGGAGAGCAAAACTCAGGGCTATTTCATAGAGCACATCAGCCCAGGGGGGGGGGCTCTGCATGTGCAGTATGCGCAGCACTGACTGAAAGGGCAGGGGAAATGCAGCAGAGAATTTTACATGGTATGATGGCTGTAAATGCTTTTATCTCTCTACTGAATTACCACGGAAGCAGTCAGACTGCGTTTTTAGTGTCTGTTTTCTATTCGTTTGGTTTTCTGTTTGCCACAAGAGACACTTTCTTTCTTCATATTTTCTACTTTATAGATTTCATAAAGGAGAAAAGACAGTTTATCAGTTTTCTAGGTCAGAGCAAATAAGGACGTGTATTTATGTTGTGAACACACGGCTGATACAGGCCACTGTCAGAGCGTCGGGTGTTTAGGAGCCTTGCTGGTGAGCCAATACAGAGGAATTTTCCATTCTCCAATGCAGCGCTAGATGATATCAGATTTCAGAAGATATGGGCTGGTGTAGAGGCTTTTGTTTTGTCACGGTGGATTGCAGCATCGGAGCAGTCTTGGCAGATTTTATTACGAATGTTTTCCTTCTCTTTTTTGTGTTGGGAATGGTATATTTACAAATTTTCCATTGACAGCAAACTCCCACTTTTAGTCGAAGATATTCAGCATTTCTCTGCACAAACGTTCGCCCTCAGGTTTTACTTCTTCTGCCAATGGAAGTCTTCATTTTTACGAGTATAGCCGTCATGTGGATGCATGCTGACACCTGTCTCTGCACGGCTTTAATGACATGCATTTATCCATCTGTCGCGTGTCAGAAAGCATGGCAGGAGGTATTTATAGTGCTCTTTATTCCATCCCTTCATTACAACCAGTATTTCAGTCTGGACTTGAAGAAGTTATAAATAAAAGTAATTACATGCAGACTGTTTTTGATGTTCTTGGATCAACTATGCAAACTAGTGATGGCCCTGAAATTAATTTACATAAATATATATATATGTATGTATGTATGCGTTTATTTTTTTTAGCTTTGTACATCATTCAGTTGTTTCCCAGTGCTGTTCCTTATGTATTCAAATCCAAACTTAGTCCAGCCCACACCGGAGGGGAAAACAATGAATCGCTCGCCATTGTCTTTGTATTGTGTGAGTGTGCCTCCATGTCACTTTCATCTGCTAGCAAACAGAAAACACCTAGCATTTCGTGCAAATGTGCACAACTCATGTTGCAGTGGAATGTAGATAACGATACATCAGAGAGCAGTATTATGTTTGCAGGTGCCTTAGCTAGCTACAGTAACTGGCTAATACATAGCTAACTGACAGCTAATTTGTCCCATCATCATTTAGCATCAACTGCACCCCTGGTAGACATGTGGGCCCATCGCACAGAGACGCGTCGCTAGAAATGCGTCACCCAAAAAGCCGTTGTTTTCTTACGGTATGGCGCGCCTGACGTGCCCCCTGCTGGTCAGTAGAGAGAATGCACGTTTTAAGACACTTCCGTGTTGGCTTCACTCGGCAGAACCGGAGGTTGCCGCCTGGATGCAACGCGTCTCAGTGTGATCGGTGCCATAGGGTGCAAAAATCATCATCACGCAACACATACAAGTACACACACAACCCCACTTAGCAAAGCTAACATTGACTCAGATAAAATCCTACATGAAAAAGCAATAATATTGGTCAAAACCTGAACACATTTACAAAGACAAGTGTGTATTAGGAAACACAGGCATAATTCCTGCACCACACACCATATCGTTAAAGTCCAAATAAGAACAAAAAGTCTAAATCTGTGAAAGGCTAAATGCAGAAACACAACAATGACTTACAAAAGAAAGCAGAAAGAAGAAGATCTAACACACTTCAGAGGATTTCTCTCCAGAGGTAAGTTTATCGCTTTGGTTCTTAAGGCAAAGACGGAATCGTGACTTGTTATAAACAAAACAGTTGGGTGATTAACAAAAAAAACAAAGAAAACTGTTCAGTCGGTAGAAGAGACGATGGAAGTTTACTATCCATCTGTGTCGTCTCTCCCAACGTGGAACTCCGTTATCTCTTTGGCGATGCGTTCTGCTATCGCTCTGCTGCTGGCGATGATCAGCCTCCGAGACATCAGATCAAACGGTCCACCTGGACGAGACACAGAAGAAGAAGAAGAAGAAGTCACATTGTGCTGGTACAAGAATGTAGAAGTTAACATTCCAAAGGTTTGTTGCGTAAACCTGAATAAACCAGCTTATTCTTCTGCCTAGTAGATATTTTCACTTCTTGTTTTTTTAAGAGATTTGCACTGTTCAAAATGTCATTGTGAGCAGTGAAACTGCTGCTGGCGTACACTGACTGACCAGGTAATTTAAGGGCAAATAAACTGTTTAAGTCAACTCTCTTTAGTAATACGATTTAATTTAACACCAGTCAAAGACAGAATAGAACAATACAAGTCATTATAGCAAACAGTTGAGCACGTTTATGCCAGCGGACATCTTCTCCTCCATAGATCTGGCTTATTGCACCATCCAATCGATGGAACAGAGATAACGTATTCATTGTGAGACGCCCGTGTTGTGGAAGAACAATTGCTAAGTACTCAGCTAGTCACAAGAGGGGAAACGGTTATATATCAGATGGGGAAGGCGTGGGAGACGGATTTCCAAGATCACGATCCTGCTCATTATAAAATTCTACACTCCGCAGGATCAGAGTTTTAAGCGGGAGAGAGCCGATCGGTGAGTTACAACCTTCACTTATTGTCCAAAGAGGAGAGGATGAGCTGGAGGGAAACTCGTCACTTTACATGAAGTCTAATCCGCCACAAACACACACACACACACACACACACACACTCCAGACGTCTTTTGGCAGAAGTTAAGAATGCGCTTACTCTTTTAATAGCGCTGCCATTGTCAACTGTGCAGGTTTGATTTGACAGCAGCTTCCAATAACCCTGAATATCTCAGCTGTTGCCGAAATGTAACACGACATTTTCTCAAATCCAACTGCTTCCCGTTTCAAGTGCAAAGCCGCCAGCTGTAACTGTGTTACAGTCATTTGTGAGTAGAGAGAGGGATGATAACCAATAACAACCAGCATTTGTAACAATAAATAATTCATAAACGTTTAATAACTTCCGTTGTGTTTGCCCTGAACCAACAGCAGACTTTGTCTCTCACTGCAATCTCCACCGGTCCACCACCCCCCCCCCCCCCCCCGCCCCCTGCTGCCCGCTTCCTTCAGTTCATCCAGTGACTCAGAAGCCTCTAAAACAATAAGGAGAAGAGGTTTAGCAAAGAGAGCTCAAGCCCTCCCAGTGACTCACCTGAAATGTCCATGATAACTCCTCCGGCCTCGGTAACAACCGCCGCCCCGCCGGCCATGTCCCAGCAGTGGATGCCCATGTGGTAGTAAGCGTCGGCCGAGCCGCACGCCACCAGACACATGTTGACAGCTGCGCTGCCCGGGGAGCGGACGCTGTGGATGGAAATGAGATGTCTGCTCTGCATTTGACTCACTCTTAAAAAACTGCTGGTGGTGCACTCAAAGTTTAGTCAGCGTATGTGAATGTTTTAGGTTATAGTCCTGAAGATGTTCATGTACTCAAACCACATTTGGGATACTATTTATGGTTGGTTTCTTTGTGGTGTTTGGTCATTGCTTCTCTCAATTTGGTCGTTTTTTTATTTGTATTTTTGCACCTTAACCATCAGGCTACCAGGGCGTCCCTCTATTGTGCTTTCAGACTGCCTGGAAACCATTTTTATCAGTGTCCATTAGATGATTTGTATTTATTTATTATGGAACCAGAAGGAGCCACAGAGAGCTGAAGGCGACAGGCTGCACCACCTCAGTCACCAGATCAAACAGGACTGAAACGTTAAGGATTACAACACTTGCACAAGTATTTCTTTATTTGTTTACCCGTGCACGGGGATGGTGAGGATTGTCTTCACGTTGGCCAACATTGTTTTGAAACTCTCGGGATCCTTGTGGAAGTTCATTTCCGTCAGTACCATGGATTGGCTAATATCTTGGAAGACACACAGAAAATAGCAGTTAATACCCGAAAACACAAACACTGCCTCTGAGGTGCCTCTGTGTACAGATGTTGGTGCTAGCAGAGGATCAGGCTGTGACATTGCCTCCACCTGGTGGATTTGTTGAAAACAGCAACACTGAAGAAGCCCGACGCGATTACCAATGTTTACCTTCCTGTCCGGACACTTTGATGGGGTCTCCGTTGCAGAATGCCCCCTTCCCTTTCCGCGCCGTGTACATTTTGTCCTCGATGCAGCTGTAGACGATCCCGAACTCTATCTGAGACCGACAAGCAGCACAGAAAACAGCTGTGATGAGAGGAGGAGGGCTAAGAATAGAACAGCAGCCATACACTGCTGATGAGTAGTACTACTGTACTACTCATCACTCTCTGGGTTATTGGGGTAATTACGATCTTAAGGAATCGTTTAATTAAGATGCTACAGTGTCAAAAAGAAACGCTTGACTCACAAACAACAAAGCATACCTCTTTCTTCACAGTGAAGCCGATTGATACGCACACAAAAGGGAACCTGCACAGAAGGAATTTATAATATAAGAAAAGCATTCCTTTAATGAACTCCCTTTAGGTTTAAGCTCAGAGGATTCAATTTCTATTATCAGTTCAGTTTCATCTACATTGTCTAATTATCCCTGACGGAGAGGACAATCCGAGAGGGAACCCAATTAAAAGATAAAAATAGATAAGGAGCGACGAAGATAAAAGAAATCCAGTGGCCTATCGGGCCTCTCAGTGGTTTGTATAAAGGGGATAATGTACAGAGAGACGGTCATTACTGCGAAATGAACCCAGGGTTCAGAGGGTGAGCCGGACCCCGAACGACAATCAATACTTTAATACAATATATTCATTTTAATAATATTTTATGAATTAAAAGAAAAACACGAGTCTTCTCACTGAGTGCGGAGATCAGAACCGCATCAACAACGACTGTAATATACAGCAGCGGCCTGCTACGAAGAAATAACAGACAATCGAGCATTCGACACACACCTGTAATGAACAGTACCTGTGAACAAAGTTGGTGGTGCCATCAATGGGGTCGATGATCCAGGTGGGATCGTCCGTCAGAACACTGGAAGCACCTGCTGCTACCGACTCCTCCCCTATGAAGCTTCACCATCAGAGAGACATAAGCTATTGATGCCGTCCACCCGCTGTGTTTACTTTGAGTATTATGTCATGTGAGGTACAGTTTCCTTCGTGTCCAAAGTACTTTTTCTTCGATGTCATTATATAAATACTATTTAAATTGATTGTGTCTAATCTGGGTTTTATTGTCTGTTTTTTGTGGCTCGTGACAACAGTTTTTTCCAAATTCTTGGCTCCATCGCTGTCCAGATTGGTGATAAAAGCAATATTGTGTACAATCTTCATGACACAGCCAAAGTATGGAAAACTATCATCCACGTTACAAACAAAATAAGCAAAGTAACGTTTGATTAATGCAGCATTAAACACAAGGAAACAGTTGAAAGCATGAAAATAAGGAGCGAACCCTGAGAGACTGAATACAAACACACGGTCACATGTCCTGCAGTACGTTCAAGCAGCTCAGCTCTCTAGTCACATACCTGTGAGCGGGGTACTTCTCCTTGATGGAGGCTATAATGAGCCGTTCCACTCTCTGGTCCGTCTCGGTCACCAGGTCAACCGGCGAGCTCTTCTGCATGACGGCGATGTCCTTCGTGAGCGCCTCGCGGATCATCTGGCAGAAGCACAACAATGACAAACTCAGCTGAGGGGACTTCTTGGATGACTGACTACATCTGCTGCTGCGATTAGACCCCAACGTGTCCCGTGTGATGGTGACAGTGACGGGTCAGTGACGGGTCAGAGACGATGAGGCGCAAGCTCCAAAAGTCTTCAATGTGTTTTATTGTCACTTTAGGAAAAGGTAGAGGGATGGCAATACTTGCTGTTAACCTTTATTTTAGATTTAAGAAATGTTTTCTCTTTGCTGCAAGAAAAAGTCTTGTTTAGTCTACTTTATATCTACAATGTATTTTGAATTTTGTATCACAAACTCATTGTGATTTAAGGATACTAGTTGAATGGTCCTAACTGAATGTTCATGTGTACCTCCTCATCCTTAAATACATGTTTTGGTCAATTTCCTGTCAATATCTTAAAATGCTTTCACCTGTTTTCAAGAGCTCCCTGACAAGAAATTCAAAATGCATAATATTCAGTCAAAACTTTGCATTTCAAACCACTGTTTTAAAGAGTCAAACTCTCCCCTTTATGCATGTTCTTGGATCTCATTTCTATGATCATATCATGCACCTGCAAGTCACTTGTGCTGTGATACAGATACAAGTGGATGCATAACTTAAATAAACTAGTTTCCAGACCATAGCATTAAAAAAGCAGTAGTATTTACTCACCTTCCCAGCCTTTTTGGTGACTTCCACACAGTGATCCATACACTCCTGCCACGGATCACTCATGTTGATTTCAGGGATTTAACGTGATATTCCCAGATGATGACAGATTGTAACGTTATAGGTTCCTGTTGAGAAACAACCCGACACAGTTACAGAAACATACAACCGACGAGCTACTGGCTGAAAAGATTAAGAAGCAAGTAAATCCGCACGAGCGTTGTCACGTTAGCTCTCTATGCTAGTTAGCTTTTAAACAAATAAACTGGCACTTTGCGTAATAACAGAGACAGCTTCTAACCTAACATTACCGGTTTAGCCAGACAGCTTTGTAACGAGTAGTTATAAACTACAGTAGTGAGTGATTCAATGGGCTAAAGCTAACTCAACCCACCTCCAGACTCACTTCTTCTATGACTTTAGCTAGCTAATGAGAGGGCGGGACTGTTGGTAGGGCTCACGATCTCATTGGTCAATAAATACCACCGGAAGTGAAATCGCTGTTCTCATTGGCTCAGAAGGCTGTCATTTGTCCATACAGGAAACCATTGTTTTTTACTTGTTGACAGAAGCATGACAATGAGAAGGAGACAATGAGAGGCAGCATTAATGGATGATTTCTGCATCTGTGATTTTTAATGTTATATGGTGTTTTAGTGTATATGTATTTTAGATCAGCAGCTTACTGATATGTTATAATTGCACTCCTAATTCTCACTCTCTCCTACTTTACACATCAACTGCTGCACACTAATTCTTCCCCTCGGGATAAACAATGTTACAGTTGTATTTTATCTTTGTCCTGTTAATCTGGTACATCTGTAGCGTTGCCTTTCTGTAATGTGGACTGAACCCTATGTTTTAAATTACATTTGGGTTCAATTAAGTGTCTTGTTCTTAAACACAAACAACAAACAAAGTGAACAAATGCGTTGGTGGCAATACAAAAAAACAAGAAAATGAGACTCATGTACTTTAAATGGTAACAGGAAGAATGTATGATGATTTATGTATCAATCATATCGAATGACCTGATAGCCCCTTCTTCAAATATATAATATATATATTTTTCATTCTACTGTTTGTATCAGACTGGAAGGACCTCACTCTGGATCCAAACACTGCCCACCCTGTGACTGTGGAAAGATTCGCCATTTCGACACGGTTCAAGATGACGAAGTTGAGCCAATTTTGCTTTTTGAACTGGTACTTTGAACTGTTGTTGTTAGGTTCAATATTTATCTATAAATCCAAACAACAGCATAGCCTAACACTGCTGATAATCTTTGCCTAATATTGATATAAGTTCATGCATGACACATACTTCAAATCAACCTTGTTTGTGTTTTTTTAGGGTATTTAAATAAATCATTCTTCTAGATATCCATGGTGTTAATTTTAGCATATGTAAGTTGTGTGATAGAGCGTGGGGGAAATCTGCCTTGTTTTAACAATGTAAATATAATAAACATATAAAACCTTTTTTTGTCCAGAAGGTGGCAGCAGCAGCACTCTATGGGATCTAATGCACAAATATATCGGCTGTCTTGTGTAGGAATCTTTATTGCTGCAGGGTGTTGTCGTTTAAGGGAATCCATGTTGAAACCTATTTCCCTAAAGATTAATATGCACATTCTTCGATATGCAATAATATAAGACTTTGCATATAACTCCAGAGCTACAAAGGCACGCTTTGTCACTTTAGTCAAGTAAAATCAGGAAAAGGAAAAATAGGAATTGGTTGCTTTTCTGCATTTTTTGGTGTGTGGCTGCCTGTGTCATTAAACACGTTTAGGAATCATCATGAAGGACTTGTTCATGTATGTTTGGACTACATCTCTTGGGGGTAAAACTACAACCCCCCCCCCCCCCCCCCCCCCAAAAAAACAAATCAAGAAAGCCCAAATTGCAAAATCAATGAAAGTGAAAAGACATTTTAAAAAGAGGCAAACAATGTACAAATTGTTGACTTGTAATTTAGATTATAGTGAAATATTGATTGGACTTAGTGTCTTAACAGAAAACAGAGAGTCTCATGATACCTTTCGAATATTCAAATTATTTCCTCTACTTTGCATGTCTGTGGAAATAATTTCGGTCTTAAGTTATTTTAACATTAAGCTTCCTTTTACTTGAGTTCATGATTCATAAACTTCCCCTAGTGGCAAGATGTTGGTTCTGCTTACAAGAAACACATTTACACACATCCTACTGTATACTTTACATTATGGGGAAGTACAGTATGTCATTATTATATTAGATATTATGGCATTTCCCTGACGCTACATTTCAGTTTGTCAATGAAGTCATGAATAATGTATGAAAACAGTGATATACGCCTTGAGTCAGATTTTTGCTTGCTTTTCATATTCGTTTTATGTCAAACTCTGGCAGTCTTGTGAAGACCCTCTGTCCTCCTGCGCGGAGCGCTAAAAATGCAATTAGCTTTTAAACAAAAGGGCACTATGATCCAAACTGTTTTACAGATTTACCCTCAGGCGGACTTAATCACACGAAGTGGTGCAGCCAGAAATTCAAAACCATCACAAGTGGTTAATGAGAAGACAGTTTTAGGCATCCCTTAAATCTAAACTTCAAACTATAGAGCACTGCCTTTTCTTTATTTTAGGACAAGGCAGTACAATGAGAATCACATTCAGTCAATTCACACTTTCTGTATTTGGTGAAAACCTTAAGTGAAACTATCCGAGGTCTGTTAGACTCCATATCATTTATCTGTAGATACATATATTAACAAAACAAAAGTAACACCAAACCAGGCCACTTTCTACCCCCCTACTTCCAACAGATCTTCAAACGCAATCTACATTTTTATGTCAACTATCTGTAGGAAAGTACTCAAAACTGTTTCTGTGGTAGTTCCTGCTACAGCTGGTGTCTGCAGGATCACATTTGGACATGATGGACAAATTACCAGCGTCGCTGTCACTCCTGGAAATCATTTTCATTCATTCGTTTAAACCTTTATTTAAGCATCGAAAATCATTGAGGTTCCTCTCATTTGCAATGATGATAAGAAATACACAGAGAAGATAACAAATGAAGGGATAGCAGGTGTGTGAATGTTCATCCTCTTATTTTGGAGTGCTATGCCAACATTTTTTCAAAGTTAATGGACAATGTTTCCCTGATGTTGACCTTTTAAGATGTTGGCCATATCTGCACAGAGAACTCACCAGTGCCTTTGTTGCAGATGTTTACTTTCCTCCCAATGCAAATTTTAAAAAAAATCACTGAATTGTAGGAGGTCATTGGCAGAGACGTGACAAAACAACCAGATGGTACTTTTATTATAGCTGCTGATTTTACCAAGCAAACCTCAGATCTGGTGTTCTTAAATTCCGCAACGAGAGGAAACAATGTGCCAGAATCGACACAAAATAAAAGTTCCTTGTGGTAGCTTTAAGCATTGCAAGTAAAGTACCAACTATGAAGAATGAAAGAAAACGACTCCTGTGATTGATGCATTATCCCGTATGAACACTTTCCTGTCGTCAGTGTACGTTTTTCCCGTAAAACCTAAAAAATGAATAAAAAGAAGTAGGCTACTTTACAAAATAACATTTACTTTTTTCAACAAATTACTCCTGACTCATACTGTACACATTTCCCTATAATTGATTTGATAGTGATAATAATAATGATAATGCAGGGTATTCAATAATGAAGACAACCACATATTCGTCCTCCAGCCTGTCACACCATGACCCAGAGAACAGCGTACACTCTGTGTGGATACATTCTAATTGGTACCATGATGGGAGTCATGTGGATCTACTCTATGCGTCAGGACGCTGGAAAAACAAACATCTCATCTGTCCTCGTAGCATGTCTCAGTGGGCTGTGTTTGTCGACATGTGAAGACAAGTCTCTCGGTCATTTCAACCATTATCCCTGAGAGGAGGGGACACATCCGATCGCACCACGACGGGACTCACGACAGAAATCTGACCTGAGCATCAAGTCATTTATTGCAAGTTCACCTTCTGCGTGGAACCAGGTGAGCATTTACTTCTGCGTTTTCTCACTGGATTATAAAACTGTTTACCTACCTTCTCACAGCATTTTATGATTGCATGTGCTAACTACTATCATTTAAAACTAAAAATGTGTATCTTTTGTGTATCTCCTTGTTGTGCCGGGACGTTTATTGTTTTCTAAAGGTCAGCCATCATTATGTGTTAATCTCCTGGAAAAGCTGCCAGGTTCGAAAGAAAAGAAAAAACGTGGGAGGAAGTTTTTGTAAATGCTACCAGAAAATATCAGTCAATCAAGCAGCAGCAGCAAACACACACCTTGTTTCCTCGTGAGAAAGTAGCTGCTGGCCTGGAGTCAAATCAAACACTGATCACTGCTTTTGATCTACAGTAAAGTGGATTAAACCGTGTACCGACAAGAGGTGGAGGCAGTCCAGGGTCTCACTATCATGAGCTCCACTCAAACATCTGTTTACTTTGTAATGACCAGCGTGACAGTATGTAAGTAACTTTCCTCTCCTTTGATGTGCCCCTCCCAAATGTGATAGATAAAGTGTTCATTCCTCCGTCTTTGTGTCCACTTTTCAAAGGGTTTATTATGTTCCCGCTCTGCCCCGTTCAACCGAGCGCACAGCTGGGGACTACCCCCAACATTAAACACATTGTGGTTGGAAGGTGCTACAATTACATCACAGTAGTTAACCCCAGCTTGAGGTAACGTATACTGCCCGAGGACTTATACTCATGTTATAACTTTCACAATCTCTCGTGAGACTCCTGTATAAATTACCTTTGACTTTGTCACCTGTGACTTGATTTCCTCCCAAAGCAGAAGACTCTTGGCTGGCAAAAAGTCAATAAACCATCAGGCTGGCGTCGAAGCCCATGAAGGGCAGTGGCGCTTGTCCTGATATAATGCTGAATGAGTTGTTTTCTTCTCTGCGATTCTGTAGAAAGAAACATAAATGGTTACGATGTAATGAGGGCATGTTGTTAGGCTTTGAATGAAAAGACGTTTTATGTCATGGGGAATTCTGGCTGCAAAACTCTCATATGTCATTTCATGTCTAGATACAGTCAGTTATCACTTTTGTTGGATCCCAAAAGGGCTTGAGGCTTTCATGGTTTACATCATGAAATGTCATTCAATTTCGTTAAGAACATATTATGGCTTGTTTAGGTCTTTTGCTTAACAACGACTTTTCCATACATGCATCAAAAACATTAGGGCTGCAACGAATGATGATTATCTTTATCGATTATTCCATGGATTAGTTTCCTGAGTAATTGTTTGGTCTATAAAATGTCCATCTTAATTTTCCCAGAGCCCAAGGTGACTTGTCTTTAAATGTCATGTTTTGTCCAACAGTCCAAAAAAACAAATTCATCTCAGTTTACAATCGTAGCAAAGTGGTAAACCAGCTGAAACAGTTGGATTTTGGCATGTTTAATGATAAATAGATTAATTGCTTGGCCTACAAAATGTAAAAAAAAGAATCAGAATCCAAGATGACGTCTTCAAATGTCTTATTTCTCCAACCAGCACTAAAAAACAACAACTTTTCTTTTGATTAAGCAAGTGTAGCGATTAATTGATTGGCAAAATAGTCGCAGATTAATTTTCTGTCAATCGACCAACTGACTGACTGCTCTTTGTGTGCAGGTTTGACTGCGAGGACATCTGGAGACAGTTTGAGGAGTCGGTTGTCCGTCAGTCCTCTTTCAACGTGACGGTGGATTATCATCAGATGTTTCATGCGACTCCACAAACGTGGCCTTGTGACAGGGTGAGAAGAGCTCTGAAATGATATTTTTGTTGATCGTTATTCACCGATACCTCATTCGATGGAGGACCTTTGAGTTAAGCTGCTTTACATTTCCCTTCCCTTGTGTCTAGTGTCTCTTCTGGAGTAAAACCAGGAGGCTGGTGCACAGCTACACCGCTGTTGAACGTGACTTCTGGACCCTGGAGGACACGCTGGTTGGCTACATGTTCAACGACCTCGTCTGGTGTGGACAAGAGGAAGACTCCGGTAGATCGTTTCTAGTTTCAACAACGACGAGACAACGCAAACAAAATAAAAGAGGGAATTGTCTTTTCAAAAACATTCACATGAAAAAAAGCAAAGATTAGAGAAACATCTGGCTGTAGCAGAACAACAATTGTCTTCTTTCCCGTCCGATTAATTATTACACAAACCATCAGATTTATCTTGTGATCCATTGAAGAGATAGTGACCTCCAAGTTGGTAAAACACTAAAGTAACTCAATCATGATGTAACGTTTACCATAAATTCATTTGTTGGAGTTGAGGTACAACCCACAATTTGAATATGACGAAGCTAAAAAGCTCCCAAAAAGTCGGTAGGGACCAAAACATAGCTAAAAGACTACGAGTATTATGTGAATATTGAACAAAAACACAACATCAAATGAATGATAATGTTGTTCTGTAACTGCTAAGTGATATGTCAGTATATGTTGTGTTCACAACTTGTTTCTGCTGCCCCCAGGTGGCTATAAAGTCAGTTAATGCATCTTTAAATTGTTTAAAATAATCCACATGTATACCAAGTTAACAATTATATACTAATTTTTCCATTATCATTCTTTTAAAATCTTGACAACAGACAGCTTATTCAATTGTGCTTTCATCCAGATGTTTTTACAATCAAGAAATGTAGAGCAGATCACTTGGTAGCACCGGGATCCAACTTAAATATCACGGTTCAGGCAGCTGCAGATGTGCTCCTAAATGTTTCCATGTGCCTGTAGGGTTTTATTTTATTTGTATGTCAACTCAACACCTAAACTTGTTTTTCTCACCATTCATTCATGTCTCATTTGAATATTATCAAGGTGATGACACTTTTTCTAACTGATAGCTGTGAATTTGACACACAGGTTTTGATTTCAGTTCGTGTCCGGCGTGGGCGGCATGTAGACATCACCCGGTGTATTCCTTGTGGAGGCAAGCCTCACAAAATGTGAGTTTACTGTCCAAACTGCTGAAATGTTTCAGTTCGGTGCACACAGCTGTGTCGTTTATCATTCATATGCAACATACTGCTCCAAAAACAGCAGTGGAATAATTGCTCTCACGTGAATTTCTTCACCCGTTTGTTAGTTTGCAGAAATGGCATGTGGCAACATCACTGTGTTACTGAACGGGTCTATTTCCAACGCCTTCAATAGGAAAAGGTATATAAATAAATTAAGAAGCAACTGTTTTAGCAACGGTGTTTGTTGAGTATGTATAAAATATATATTTCTTTCTTCTTTTCTTTCTTTTTTAACTCACAGCATGTTTGGAAGTGTTGAACTGGACGGTCTGGACCCACACAGGCTGGATTATGTCAACATAAAGGTGGTGACCGATCTAGAGGGACCTTTTATCTGAGCATATGTTGTGTTACAGTAAACACAGTAAAGAGCGCAAAGTTACTTTCACATAAATCATTACCACTTTCCAATAAGTCACCCTTTAATGACTTTAATTATTATCAACCATTTGTATTGCTATTAGTTCCAGCTTTATAATTTTTGACTTAACAAAAAGTGTTTAATATTTAAATCCACAAGTCCCTTTTTCCCCCTCTTTAATAGAGAATCATGTAGTCAGGGATCCGTTGTAGACCTGATCCAGATCCTCCGGTCCAGAGGTTTCAGCTGGACTTGCACAGACAACGATGAGTAAGTGACGTTCATCAAATTAAACAAAAGTTGTTTTTCCTCTAGAGCGACACACAGATAGATATAGACAGGCAGATAAAGTGTGATACAGATACAGATGTTGTTTACCGGTTAATAATGAACTTCCTGATGAGTAATGCAAATGATATTTGTCCACAGGACCCTGATGATCCTTCAGTGTATCCAGAACCCCAAACAGTCCTCATGCCAGAAATGTGCAAACAGCTTCTCCCTCAGAAGCAGCCTCACGTTTAACTGACTCACCCACAGATGATGCATGTATTCTGATCATATTTAAAAGTGGACTAAATCAAACTGGACGCTCAAAAGATTTCCTAAAATAAAGTGTTTTGGTTTACACCTCGTTCTTTTCGTTGATTCTATTTCATTAGCAGATTAGGTCAGAAAGCCTCCTGAAGTGCAACATTGATCTGTTTTCTGCAGCTGAGAGATCCTGCTGGATTGTGCTTATTGACATTTACTCTAAAGCAAAATATCAGCTGACGTGATGATAGTCTTACGGTGTGTTACCTCATTTTAGTCCTGCTTATGTCAAAATCCAGTTTCAGTTTTGTGCTTGTGATGTATTTTTTCATTTTAAATCAGTGTGTTTAATTAAATCTGAGCACATTTGTTGGATGAACTGAGGTTCATTTTGCTGGATCAGCTCATTTTTGTCAATCTGGTCATACATGTCCTGCTGTCTGTGTTCATGGGTTCAAAGGACACGAGGGAAAATGCTACACAGGCTGAACTTCTTCTATGATGTAGAAGAGTTGCAAGTAATTTGTTTAGTGTTCTCTGACACAACCACATGCAGTGTGCTCTTTTAACTTCAAAAGTAGATCCTAGAATGAAAACGGCAGCTTTGAGTTTGATTTGAATATTTAGCCATAACATAGTTATCAGTGTTGGAAGAAGATACTGAGTAGGGCAAGAAAGCTTGTACCTTCTCTCACCCTGGACACAGACTGTTTGAGTCCCTTCTCTCTGGCAGGAGGCTGCGGTCCATTAGGACCAAGACCTCACGCCACAACACACTGTTTCCTCCCGTCTGCACTTGGGTTCATGAGTTTATATGTGTGGGGTCGGCGGAGGGAAAAGCCAGGGGCAGGTGATTGAGCACAGGTGAAGTGAATGAGAGCAATCAGGAGACACACACACACACACACACACACACACACACGAGGCCAAGCCTCACCGTGATAGGTTCATCAACAAAGCCCCAGGACAATTACTTACAGTTACACACCTTTGCACAACAACTCTGCTACACTCGACACTTCAATAACATACTTGTTTTAGCATATACTCTTAATTTGCTTGTTTTGAATATTCGAGTGTTCGAGTGTTCATTGTTTATTGTTACGCACCGATCACCAAGCCAAATTCCTTGTATTATGTAAAGTTCTTCACAATAAAACCGTTTTTGATTTCTGATTCTAAAATATACTTAACCAACCAAAAGGACCTATTATGCAGACAGGAACCATTTCCGAATAATATATATCTTTTAATCATAATAACTGATGCGTTAATGAGTACATCACTTTAACGTTGCCGCTGTTAAATATGGGGCTAATTTTGATTAATTTACATACTGCTGGTTAGCTTGTGAAGTTTTAAAAAGTCTGATGTTAACCTTTTTAGTAGAAAGCAATACTATTATTGTACTTAAGTGCTGTAATTCTACTTAGTTATTTTCCACCACTGATCACCGTGCATGTCATTTATTGATGCTACAAGCTAATTAGCGCAACAAACATCCACTAAATGATAAGGCTGAATTATTGAATCGTAAACTAAATAATCATCCTGCAAAACAGAAATGTGGAACCAGTTTATTGGAGTGGTTAACATTTAGTGTTGCTGACACTCAAAGGTCTGCGCATTTCACAACATGTTCACTCACGTTCTGAAAGCTCCTGCGTGACCTTTGAGTTCTTTCGGCAGCTGATTGTTTCATTACAGGAACTTCACCCAGATACTGTAGCACCTCCTTGGTTTGAATATCTCTATTATTAATCTGCCAACATTCCTTATATAAAAGAAAGGTGAAAGAACAAGAGCCAACAATTTGGAAAACCACAAAGGCAGAGGAGATGCAAATGATGAACCGTCCAAACTAGTTTATGCTTGCACCACACGTATATAGCAGGAGCTGTGGCTGCCATTGATGGAAATTACAGTAGTTCAATAAAAACAAACACATGGCAGATTTATTGTAGGCTGGTTCCATATATTTCAATATTACATGTTTGTATACATATCATATATGCATTTCACTGATTTAGGTCAGCAAAAATAAAGACGTATTCCTGCATGAGAAGAAACTGCATAAATACCTTCATCTGGGCTTTTTTTCAATAGAAAACAAAACTACAATTTATTCTATTTTTTAACTTCATTATACGATATTCTTTTGTGATTTGTGGGCACAATGAGTGGGGCAGAATAGGGATCTATCTCTAAACACGTTACACTCCAAAGCTAGTTTGAAGATATGTTTTGGGGGGGATTTCGTACTTGAGTAAAGGTAACACCAAACTAGAAATACTCGTGCACAAGTAAAAGTAAAAGTAAAAGTGTTCACCAGCAATATATGATGACACATCATATATTGCTGGTGATATTTTGTATCAACAATCTGAATCTGCAAAGTAACTTTATATAAATGTAGTGGAGTAAAAAGTACAATGTTTGCCTCTGCAATGTAGTGGAGTGCAAGTATTAAGCAAATGGAAACACTCAAGTGCAGTACAAGTACCTCACAAATCGTACTTAAGAACAGTATGTGAGTAAACGCACCACGTTACTTTCCACCAGTGCTTAACGGTCCTTTTTGTGTCCCTCGGGTCTCACTTTGGGCAGCTCCACCTCGACCGATCCCCGATTGGAGCCTACAAGCCCACGAGCCAACGCACGTGCGCGCGCTCAGCGAGTGCGCTGCTGCGCTCCTCCACAAATAGAAGAACGAGAGCGAGCGTCATATCATTGACAACAACTAACGGGGTCGACCGCCAGGTTTCCGCTGTGTTAAGACTTTTTTTCAAGCGCTTTTTAAAATGGAGCGTGGAGAGACTCGTTCTCCGGAGAAGAGGCGCAGGAGACGCCGTATTATTTTAAGTGTCGTCGCTGTCCTGCTGCTGATTATTGTCGTCGCCGTTGTGTTGGGACTGACGGTCCGGCAGAATACACGCACACTTAAGACAACATTCATTGAGAGGTGTGAGAAGTTCAAGGGGTAAGCGTTTTAAAAGTTGATGTAGGCCTACATGTCACGAATTGAACCACACAGCTTGGAGACTGAGAATAACTCAATTTTGAATACAATTTAAGATAAATGTTTACAGTAAGTCTGAAAACTCCGATTCTAACTAACAATGCACGAACTAATGCAGTCTAACACAAGGTTAATGTGGAGGAGAATGTCGTTTGTGGTGCTGTTGAACTGAGAATGCGTTACACTGACAGGTGTTTCTTGTCCACCCCATTCATATCAATGAGGGTAAAGTAAATCACAGAAACAGCTTTCTGGATGGAGGAATGGATGGATGCATAACCTTATTAATCCCCGATATAGGGAATTAAATGGTCATAACGGCCACATACATTGAAATACAATAAAGTCAATAAAATACAAGAGAATGACAACAGGTGCATGAACACAGCTAAAATGACACCAGAATAAATAACCATATAAGTGTCCTGGTAGTCTATATGTAGGCTACAAAGGGCAGGGTGTTGATTATACTTTCAAACAAATATTGCGAAATAGTGATAAGTTAGCGTGTGTGCTTGCAATCTCGAGCAATATTAACATGTACCAGTGAGTCACAGAATAAAGAGTGAAGGATCATTATAAGTGCTTTCTGGGAAGTGAGACACTAAATGTAATGTTTGAGTTGGAGTTCAGTCCAGATGTTTGGTCAGTTTGGTGCTCTGATCAATGATTACTTAACTGGCCTCCTCTCTGAACGCTGTTTGTGTCGGTCCGCTGTGTAATGAGTGGTTCTCATGTACTTGTAGTTTTTGTCTTATTTATTGTAACTAAGCCAACGTTGACTTGAGATAAAAATTGGACACGTTCAACAATGACCCAGTTTTCACATCGTTTCTTTACAATGATAATCAAGCACTTTTTTTTTTAAACAAAGTGCTTTATAAAACACATAACTCCAACTAGCGTAGAGTGAAATAAAACATCACATAAGGGAGGGAGTAAATGCTCTGTTTCTGTTATTCAAATTCATTTATATTACCAAATGAACTGTACTTCAAAACATATGAATCCCCCCAGCATGCTGATTCATAAGCACATTAATATTCGTCACCATTATGCATCAAAACTAAGCTGAAACTGCTTCTCAACCACGCCCAGTTCTTACTTGAAATAGTTTATTTTCCCATTTTCCAAACAAATATACTAAATAAACTGTAATTCATACACAGCATCTACCAGACTCTCCATTATTTTGCAGATACGACTGTCAAAAGCTTTGGGGTGTGTTTGAGCGAGCCTACGTAGGGCTGGACCCGTGTGAGGTTCCCATGGAAGCCTATGACCCTTTGATGGCCGCGGTCCCCTTCAAGCCTGAATGCAACAGAGTAAACAGCTCTCATCACAAGACCGCGTGCACATGATCCGCTCTTTAATAACGCAGCACAATACATTCAGCATCTGTGCTTTTTTTTGTGTGGTGGGGGGGGTGTTTAGAAGATATTCTGGAGCAAAACGAAGGATGTGGTCCATGACTTCACTGAGAAGAGGGATTGTTTTTACACCGTCGAGAAAACTCTGTTGGGAGCGGTGCTGAACGGGCTGACCTGGTGTGGAAAGGAGGGCAGCAGTGGTAAGACTCTTCATCCAGTCGACAACCTCACAGCAAAGTGTAGTATCATCATCTACCAAATAGATTAAAAGATAAAGGACACAGAAAGAAGGGTAGCAGCAAGGGCTTTCATGCCCTTTGGCTTGCAACAGATCCCAAATTAGCTCAAGCTCTCAGAAAAGAGAAAGAACAAAGTTTACATTTCTCTTGGAGGTATAATGCTATTTTATCCTGCTGGTATTGAGAGCATCCTCATCGTTGCAGTAATAGCACCAAAAATATCATCAAAAATCATCAGCAGTTAACAAAAAAGGGACATAAGCATCTAAGAAGCTTCTTCATCTGTTCTTTTTAAAGACAATTTATTTATGCAATTTTTGTTAGACACAATATTGATATATAATAATAATAGTAATAATAGTAATAATAATCCCACAAATCCAGTCCCCCCACCCAAGACAAACATAATACATTTGGTGGATTAAACACAAAATGTACACACATTTGTACACAGAAATGTAACTACACAGATGCATACGTATGTCAAACATATCTCGTAGTCAACCCACAACAGCTGTCAATTTCCAGAATGAAGCAATTTGAGGAACTGCAACTTGTTTCTTTGGGGCGAGACGGGTGTGAGGTGTGTGGCCCAGTAAGGCTAGTTTAGGTGAACAACCCAATAATCTCTTTAAGAATCTCCAATATTGAATTGATTTAATTTCCAGAACATGTGAATAAGATTAGCTGTCTCAGTTTTGCATCTTGGGCAAAGATCTGAAATGTATTCCATGATATGCATCATAGTTGTTTTATGGTGCTGATAGCATCTCTAGTTGACGTTTGTTCATTTATACATTTTTCCTTTTTTATGCACAAAGTTTTGATTTTCTGACTATGTCATGTTTGTTTCTACCACTTATTTTCTGTCTCAGTGTGTGATGTCCTGAGGTTTCTGTTTTGTTTTATTGAAATGCAAAAAACTTGTCGACTCTGCGTTTTTGTCGTTCTAGAAACGTTCACTACCGGCTGCCCGGGATGGACCGACTGTGCGAACAACACTGTTCGCTCCTTTTGGAACAGAGTCTCAGCCTCTGTAAGTCATCAACAAGAATTCTCTCGTTTTTGGCAACAATACGACAGTTGTGGGATCAAGCCGTGGTTTGAATAACACGTGTGGAGCACGAGGTGAAACACCTCCTGTGCTGAAGCGATGGTGGTGGAGCGGAGGGAAGAAAAAGGTCAGTCAGCCCGGTCCTCCGTCAATGAGGCTTTGTGTCGGTCTCCATGGAGCCACATTGCGGAGCTCTCTCCTGAGCGAGCGGTGGCAACCCACGCACTCAGAGCAGCCCTGGTTTGGTTTGTCTTGGGTTTTAATCTGTGATAATACTAGCAACACATAAAACATGGACACGCAGAGACACAAAACGAACCATAGACAGCATAGAAAACAAACACAAAAAAAGGGTTTTGCATAAAATTGAAGCATGAGAGAATAAAAACAGTAATAGTTGAAATGGCTTTAACATTAGCTGCTGCTGGCATCTTTAAGAACGTACAACAGATACACAGTTAGTGTGATATGAAGCAAACCCAACCTTGCGTCACCCTAGAAAGTTTAAAGTGCAGCAAGACACATTGTAAAATCTTTTCAGCAAGTTGCGTTTATAACCGATATCTCTACAATAAAAATGCATCAAAAGACGCTGTGGAAAACAACGTGAGAGAGGGTTACTTGTTATGAACCTACGGAGAATCATCACCTGAATCTGCAGCTCTGCTTGGCTTTACAGAGCTTTGTATTGAGTTTCAACTCATTGTTTAGCGGTTCGCTCTCACAGGGTTATTTTCAGCTGCTGCAGGCGGCGGCTTTCACAAAAACCAAAAACAAAGTTAAATATTAAGTTAATATTGGACTTACATTCATCAGGCGGACAGAAACAAAACCCAGGATAAATCATAATGATGCTCCGTAACTGTTGGATGTCTAAACAAACAACAAAAGTTCACTCTATCAAAATGAAAAAGTGATGGTATGTCAGTGTTGTGTTCACAGCCTGTTTCTGCTGCCCCCAGGTGGCCAAAAACAGTAATCAGCTATTGCAGATTTAAGAATAACAACAACGATAGTTGTTCATTTTAATTCAGGAAAATTAGGCCTCATGCTAACAATGACATATTATTATGTTCATCACTTTGTTGGACTAAATAGATAAACATAAAAAATAAAGAGTGTGTCTGTTGTGTGAATCTAAAGTGCATTTTCTCATGTGTGTAGTTTGCAGATGTGGCCTGTGGTGACGTCACAGTAATGCTGAACGGATCCATCGCCACACCGTTCCATCCTGCAAGGTGAGTTTCTCTGCACCTCTTGTGTTGTCAGCCAACAAACAATTAGCATTTCTTTGCATTCTTATAAGACTGATTTTGTGGATTACATACAGTATATAGTATACGTGGTTTTGCTGAGTAAATTGTGCTCTTTCATTGTTGTTGTCAGTGTGTTTGCGAGCATCGAGGTGAAGCGGTTCCACTTTCCCAGGGTGAAAAGCCTGAATGTTGTTCTGGTCACACAGGAGAACTTTGTGTAAGATCGTCCTCCTCATACTCAAGACTTCTGCAACATTACCGTCCTCTTTGGTTGTTCATTTTGAGTGTGATAAGTGCACAAGTGTTCCGTGCGTTCTTCCGCAGTGGCTCAGATACAAACTCATACTGAGACAGTTCATCCTGAAGTCATGTTTTCTGTTTCCTCTTCAGGACAAACTGCACGAATGGATCTTTAAAGGAATTGCAGAAAGAGCTGGATCAAGGAATAACCTACGACTGCAAGGAAGTGTCTGAGTACGTTCAGCATGTTTGTGTGAGAGGACGTCACCACGTGTACATGAATGTCGACGTGTACATTATCTCTCTCTCTCTCTCTCTCTCTCTCTGCAGAGCTCAGATCCAGGAGTGCAGCTCTCATCCAGAGAAACCCTGTGGAGCCTGTTGGTGAACTAAATATCAGATCATACAAGACACAATAATAACCAGCTGTGAAGTCTTTGTATATTAGATAATGTGCTATTATTATGCAGGGACTTGTTTTTGTACCTGTGGACCAGTTTGATTTAATGTGAAATGTTTTGTATGAATGTCACTCACATGTTTTTATAATATGACAGCGCTCCTTTTCTTTTGATCAAATCTTAAGAGTTGTGGTAAAGTGTCGTGTACCGTAGGGCGAACTTCCAGTGCTGCTTTCTAACTCCACTGACCTCCTCACCTGGTGGCAGAATCTGAAATGTTTTTAAATAAAATGTTAAAATACGAGGCTGTGAAATCGTCTTTGGATTCTGAAGGGTGATATGATTGTTTGTGTTAATCATATTTCATGTCACTGCAGCTGTTTTCACAAATACCTTAAGAAAGGGACCTTCGTGTCATGTTGTAGGAAGGTGCACGGATATCAGGTTGTACAATGACATGTACATAAGAGATCATAATAAAACCCTTTAATACAGTTATTCCTTATGGCTTGACAGAGATCCTACATGACTCTAAACCATCACACATGTCAGACATTTAAAAACAGACACATTGAAGGAGCCTCACATCCATCTTTATCAGCATGGAGTCTGATCTTGTTTTCTAGTTCTGCAGGTGTTTTAGTGCACTTATGCCAGCACCACACTTCACCACCGGGATGGTGCTGTGCAGATGATGAGCGGTGCTGGTTTCCTTCAGACGTAATGCTTACATTTATGGTCACACGGTTCAATCCTGGACTCAACCGAACCAGAGAATCTGAGTTGCTTTTATCATTTATCTTTCATGAGTCTTTCACTGAGGAGGGGCATCTGTCTGGCTACTCTGACATAAAGCTAAGATCAGTGGTCACTGATCACTGATGGTTGTTTTCTGGAACTTCCTCCCATCTATAGGATCTCCAGCTAGAGGGACCATCAAGGCCCTTCTGCCCTTCTTGGTCAGTTTTTTTAAATTAAAATGTTCTAGGCCTAATTCTCATTTCTATATAAAAAATATAATCTTGGTTTCTGGTGTTTGAAGGCAAAACTTGAAATATATTTGTAATAAAATGCTGAAATATTACATGAAATTATTATTATTGTGTGAAATGATCTTTAAGTAACATTTTTTGTGAGCAAAATAACGAAATGTGCAAATAAAAATCAAATAAATAATTTGAGCAAACACTGAAACAGAATTGTTTGATTTGTTTGATTTGATTCAACCAGAAGAAAAGTGGATGGTGTGTTTTATTTGTAAAAAAATATTGAAAGCTAATCCTGAATAATGATTAATTTATCTTAAGTGTTACTTTCTATGAAGCAGTAGGAGCTCTTCTCTCGAACCACACAGAAACACAAACTTTCAGACATGTACGTGTACACTTTGAACCTTAGTTGAGTTTCCATTATTTTCCTTTTCTTTTTGATTCACATGAATCTGGGGCCGAAGGTCAGACGACGATGTATGCAAATAAACCCAACCACTGAACTACGGAAGAGAATAGAAAGTGCTCATAAAAACGCCACCTGCTTTTGGTTTTACATTTGGAGATGCAGGCCACAAGATGTCTTATCTGTGATGTGTGTGAACCGGAGGCGTGTGCGTGTGCGTGTGTGTGACACAGAGTGTGAATCTTTTAAAGTGAGATTGTTGTGGCAGGAAGAAGAAGGAGCTCAGTAATAACCTCCTCTTTCCTTTCTAGGGACTTGCTGCTGTGTCACACGTACCGTAAACGGGCTGCTGTCGGTGCTGGGAACATACAGGTGTTACATGAAGAAAGGCCCCTTCTGTAAAAAAACACAACATGGGGTGCTGTGACAAGTAGCCTACTGTAATCATCGTCACACTTTCAGTCACTGCCACCAACACGACGCTACTAATGGTGTGTGTGGCACTTGTTCTGAGACCATAATGAAGTGCTAATGTGACGATTCCACACAACTATCTGGAGCTGGACTTTCAATTAAAGGGAATTTTAACTATTTATTTGTCTTTTTTTGGGGGGGGGGGGGGGGGGGGGGGAGTGCCTCTGATTTGCATGTTTTATATTTTATTGTGAATGTGTCATCCTTTGTGTGACTCATATGGATCTGGCCTTGGTCTTGTCTCGGTCTCTATTCCCTCTGGTCTTGGTCTTGTCTCGGTCTCTATTCCCTCTGGTCTTGGTCATGACTTGGTCTCGGTTTAGGTGGTCTTGCAGTTGCATAATATCATCAGACTACAAATAAAACTGCCTCCAACCAAAAGTAGTCTATAAGTCGCATCTATTTATTAAGTCACATATAGTGTGTATTTTTAGTGAAACCTAATCTTTCTAGAAAGACACCTGTTAAATGAATACGTCTTTGGCGTTATACTTTAAAGTTACATTAATGATTTGCAACTAAAGTCATCAGCGCTGGCGTTGGCCTTGGTTTTCTCTGCCATATAGCTGAGAGTAGAGAACATCCTTATTCGGGAGGACTTTTCTTTCTCGCTGTTGTTGAAGTGGGATATCCCACAATACTCTGCTGAAACCTCCCCAACATCTGCTAAAAGCAATAGAAGTGGAAGCTCCAACTTCAACGTCAAAAATGTGAAAAATGTAAAAAGTAATTACTGGTGTCAAAAGTGTCACATGGGAATTTTGCAGCCTATTTTCACGTTGCATCGCGTTGTCTTTTTATTTTTTAAAACAGGAGGTCTAAAGAAAGAAAAAGCTGGGCTCACAGCTTTGTGTGGAGAAATATGCAAAACAGGCTTCAGAAACACATGTTTCTAGAAGAATAACGGAGCCATGGGTCGACTCCCCTGCACCGAGTATCGATTACTGGAGGAGCGGCGGCGGCGTGTTTTCCCCTCTCCTCCTTCCCTGAAACCATCCGCTCTGACTCAACACATTGAGTAACATGATCAGCCTGCGAGATGTGTGATTTTCCCACAGACCCCCCCACCACGTTACTTTCTTGTGTGTGTGTGTGTGTGTGGGGGGGCAGTTTCATTTTGACATGTTGTGTCTTTGAAACGATTTCCGGCTTCTAAGTGTGAGCAGTTCAACAATCCAGGAAGAAAACACGCTGACGAGTTCGTGAAGCAACCTGCCGGCTGCACACTGTAAAAAGTGACGAATTGAGGGCTGTGGTGGTATTTTGTTTTCTTAATTAAAGTGCAAACAAGAGACATAGTAAAAAACAAGATCAAACAAGTATTATAATAAGTAAATAAGTAATAAACAGTAAAAGAAAATGTAAAAATTCACAATAGTTAAAATATAAATAAAAAACCTATAATTATGAAGTAAAGAAAAGTAAAATATTACAAAGAAAGTATTAAGAAACACCAGTCAGCCATATTGCCATACTAAAAATAAATACAACTGTGTGTCATTTCTTGCAGTGCGGAGTCAACTATTTCTCTTAGTCATCGATCCATACCATAAAGTCATTAATTACCGCTCGTGCTGCAGATCAACCACTTGTACTTTCCTTTCCTTCGTTAAAGTCCGTCCGCGGCTCTGCCCCGGAGGTGACTGGGCAGTTCTGGTTTTTCCACGTCACTCGGGATCTTCAATATAACTTGCGGAGCAATCTGTTGCTTCAAATAGCAGCTGTTGTGGGATCAGAGCAAGTCGAGGACTCAAGAAAGTAATAAGATGGTGAGATTTATATTTTTATTTTATTTTAAATTGTGTCTCTGTATATTTTAGATAGAATTTTGTTTTTTATAATGTAGAGAAATCCTCAAACTCAGGTGCAGTGTAGTTCAATATTTATCAATGATATATACTCATGTTTAATCTTTAGCTTCCACGTCTGATCGTTTATTGTGTGAAATGATGTTGGTATGAAGACATGTCAGAGCTCCACGTGCAGCCCGAGTTTATAGTTGATCGCGTGACAGTGTGAAGATGCTTCACATCCTCTGTGTGGGCTTTGAGTCAGCTGTCACGTTGTGCCGTTTTGTGCGAGATACACACTTCAGTACATCAGTACAGCATCTCCAAATATATCTCGACAATTTCAGACGTGCAACAAATTATTGTTTTTGAAGAATCTCTATTTGTATTGATTAATCATTTCATCTATCTGAGATGCAAAGATCTGAAAGTGACATCTTCAAAGTGCTATAATACAATAATATAATAAGTATCATCTAAGGAAGTTAAACCAGCGAATGTTTGACATTTTTACATGATAAAAAATGTAAAAAGTTAATTAATTATCCAACATTCAGTTGATTCATCTTCCATTAATCCACTTATTGATATTCAGCACAATATATTATACATTTTCTTTATTTTTGGGGCATTTTGTTTTAGTGTTTATTAGATAGATGTATTAGAAATGACAGTTAATGAAGTGGAATTACAAGAAACAAAGGTCCAGACAATAATTTGATACACTGTTGTTTCCCTCTAGACCACCACAGTATTACTTACTGTAATCTACAGAGAGAATTTAGCATCATTATACTGTTATAAATAAGGATTTTAAAACAGCTTTTAAGTTCAATGTATGTATTGACAGTCCCTGTCAATTAATTAAAAAGAAAATCATATATTTAATTTAATTTATTTTAATTAAATGTATTCATGGGTTATTGATTTTCATTTATTAAAATATGTATTAATTAAAAATGGCTGTTATGTATAATGTATGTGCTCGTCTGTGTTTTGACAGTCACAACATGAAAGCACAATGGACAGACCACCTGTGGAGAGATCACAGACCACAGACAACAGACAGACACACAGACTGTATCCATCACTGCCGAACACAAACAGGTGAGGCACATCACCTCATTGACCTCAGATATCATTACTGCATTTAAAAAGTACTGCCTATGATGTACTGGCAGTGGTGGGAGAAGTACTCAGATCCTTAAGTAAAAGTAGAAATACAGTGGGCAAATACTGCATTACATTTGAAAGTCCTGACTTCAAAAATATGTGTTTTCATGCAGTTTAATAAAATGCAAATAAATGCCAAATGTTCATTTTTGTTTATGTGATCAAATGTTTTCAGGTACGAGGTTTGTGTGGCGGACCACTCCACAGGAGAAACGCTTCACACAGCAGCAGTCTATCATCCCGACAGTGTCACTCAGGTAATATTAACAGTTGCAACATTGGAAGATACGTCCGAGAGGATAATATCCACCCTCATGTTGTCACCGTCTGATTCCCTGAAAAAAAACATGTTCTTTGTGTCTTTATGACTGGAAACACTTCACAGCAAAACTTCCAGAAATATGTAAACGGAAGTTCTTGTATAACAGTTATATTGCATAATTGGATGTGCAGTCACAGATGGACTTACCGTGTGCCACATTTTAATAGTTCCTCTTTTTTTTTTGCTCTATTTGCTTCAGTCAGAAGCGTCAGCTGGCAGCCGTGACGTCCGAATGAAAGCACAGATAATTCTCTTGGAGGAGCAAAGGCAAGAGGTGAGTACATTTCAGAAGCGACATTTATATTCCTCCCAAAAAACACACACACCTGTACTTTTCAGTACTTAAAAAACAATCCTGTTCTTTCTATTTTTCCTCAGCTTCTTTCTATTAATGAGAAATGGGCGAAAGAGTACCGCACCATGGTACGGTACTACAAAGAGAGGGTAAATTCACAAAACCTTGTTTTATTCAGCACATGTCAGCTTTTTGATGATTTTATGTCGTTTCAGTGATTTCATGCCTTGTGTCCTTTTACCTAAACGCTCAGGTCCAGGACTTAGAAGCATTACTGCAACATGAGACGTGTGAAGAGGGAGAACATAACATCACATCATCCAAGCAAGTCAAAGATAAAGAGAACGCTTTGGTAAGTGCAGCGTGCATTCCAATTCCAGATTCAATGCAAGGTATTTTCATTTTAAAAAAAAATGTGTGTAATAATTTGATCCCTTGCGTGAAAATTCTCACAGACGGGAGACGAGCTACTAAAAGCCGAAAAAGAGGCGGTAGAGCTGCGAGCACGAAACAGCACTTTGACACGAAAAGCGCAGCATCAGCACAACGAGATCAGACGATTGAACAAGGTGAGGCCTGGAATGGTACACATCCGAGAGAAGGCGTTTTAAATGTCTGTTCCCCCACAACAACAGTGGTGTTATAGCTGCTTTGACATGTTTGTGCAGGCTCTAGAGGAGGCGCTTCAGACTGCTCAACCTCTCAGTGTGAGCAGTGAAACACTACAGGATGTCTGGAAACATCAGGTGAGCTTCCTTCATATATGTGCATTTTCAGTACGCTTTCTCGCCGACAGTTTGGTGAGAAGATTGATGCCAATCTCATGGTTGTTTTTACCTTCAGAGAGAGCCAGGCTAGTTGTTTTCCTCTGTTTTCAGTCTTTGTGCTAAGCTAAGCTAACCCGCTGCACGAACTCTCTGCAAGAAAACAAATAAGGTTGTTTCCCAAAACATTCAGGCTACTCCTTTAAGGCGGTCGCCTATTTGAATCCTTGTTTCATGTCTCCTCCTCGTGCATTTTTAGGCCGAAGTCTACAAGGAGGACTTTTTGACGGAGCGCAGGGACAGGGAGAAGCTGAAGGACAAGTATCTGGAGCAAGAGAAGAAGTTTAGGAAAGTTCACAGTGAGCTACGCGTCCTCAAATCTCAGGTACAACAACAACACCGTCTGTGTGCCATGTTCACCATAGTAAATATCAAATGAAGGCATGACGACTTTAACGAAGCGTCTCCGTCTTTGCAGGTGACGTGGACTCCGCCACCGCAGCCTGTGCTCAAAAGCAGCAGCACAAATCAAGCCGCATGTCCACACTGGGAGCTCCGCCAGATTGACCAGCACCACGTCCAGCTGCAAAGACGCAACACGCTCAACAGCAAACCGTGACAATCGACGACGTCCTCGCTCTTTTGTGTGATAATATGTGTTGAAGGTCTATGATCACAGCTCATCATTAGCGGGGTGAGACTTTGTTAGTTTATCAAGGAAATGAGCTTCTGTTTCAGCCCTCGGGCCAATTGTCTGCTGCAGCTTCAGCTTCAGGTAGTTCTTGTAACGAGGCCAATCCACCAGTCCGGGCCCACTGGGAGTCCTGGGAAGCAAACACGTATAAATACACTTGAACAGCCTGTGAAATAGAAGTGTGACCCTGTAGTATAAACACTTCCCAAGAGGAGAAAAGCAGAATAGAGGGAAATAAAATACTCTACCCATTGCGTGCAAAGCTTGCTCAGTTCCTCCTCTCCACACAGGTCCTGAGGGAGATATCAGTTATTGCACTGCCCAAACACTATTGACTTTATCAAAGGTGCAACATGAATGAAGGATCTTCCTGTTTCAAGTACCTGTAACCACAGCGTGCCCAGTGCAAAAAGAGGATCCAAGAGATTGCGATTTATTCTGACTCGCAGTAAAGCACCTCTGTGGTATGCAGACACTTTAAGAACTGGAAGAACGAGGACCGAGTATCTCAGTGAAAGCGTCCCGCACGCTCTCTGGAGAGTCGTCCTGTAGCAGGTGTTCATTCAGTATGACCTCATTCACACCTGAGGCCTGTCAGAGGAAAGATAGAGGTGATCGGAGAAGACGAAGAAATATATAGGAACATTTATTTTTACAGTATATTTAAAAAATGTTTTATTTTTCCCTGTTTCTTGTTTATTTATCTTGACAATAAATCGTTGAACGTGTGTCGGTTGGATGTCACTTATACGGGAGGGAAAGAGCATCAGATCACTGATGTCACACCTTCCCTCTTCATACCTTGATCCCATCCAGGAGCTCCTCGGAGGTAATCTTAAGATACATGCAGTGTGTCAAGAAAATAATGAGGGACTGCAGGCACAAATAAATCTGTAGTCTGTATTCCAAATCCTGAGGGAAACTTGTCCCTCCACACTCACCAATATAGAGATGGCTCCTGCAGATTGTGGGTCTCCATTAAAGGCCTATTGTCACGAACCCACTGAAGGCGACTTCATCCAGGAAGCCCCAGTTCTCCAGTGCTCATTTAAAAACAACTAGTCAAATGGTTTGTAATGCACTATACAACACTATAGTTGGAAGCACATAAGGACATTGCTACATGTTAATTAATGCGAGGCATGTGTGTATTTAAACCATATATCTAAAATATCAAATGTGTTCCAGTCTGACACCGTAATAATCCCAAAATACTGAGTCGATACTGAATGACGACCACAAGCACGCACCGGTAATCTGCCGGAGGTGAACATTGATACTGGAAGGCCCCTCTAGAGAGTGAAACTGGAACTTCTGGGTTCTAATTTAAGAAGTAAGAAAAACCTCATTTTAAAATCCCATTGACATCCGTCACACGGCATGTAGTGTGGTTCGCTCTATATGTCGAGATAAGGACTGTAATCGTTTGGATGATCTAATACTGTTTATTCAACATTTCAGGGTTTACTTTGGCACACTTCAATGAACACAATTTCCCATGAGCCCCAAAAGAGTTGAGTCCACTGGTATGTCGAGGGGTCGTGGCTCTAATAACAGCAGGACGGAGAGAAGCAAACGCTGCACGCGTTGACGGACGGCAGAGAATAGTAAGAAGTACCTGCGGCGGTAAATTATCATGGGAGCTGTAGCCTAGTTTCATTTAGTTAAACTCAGATGTTTCAACTTCTAATAGCTGCTGAAGTGGATCACAATTTGTCTTAGAACACAAATAAATGTTGAATGAGGGATTGCTTAGAGTTACAGAAGCTATAAGGAAAAGTAGCTCGCCCACATGTGAAGTCATGGCTTAAAATGTTGAACTGATGACGGCACTAGAGTAAATATGTAGGGGTTGCCAAAGTTATTACAGTTCCTCTATTGGGGTACTTGACATTGTGGATTTCCTGAAACACTATCGCTTTAGACTCTTGAAAGTTCATACATCCTCCTGGACGTGCTACGGATACTCCTCTCCAACAATGCCCTCATTCCCCATGCAGCGGACCCGCAAGGGCGCCAAAGGTGGATGAGCAAACGTGATTCCTAAATACTCCTCCAGCTGCTGCTCTGCACCTTTCACTGAGCCAAGGAACGCTGCAGGAGCACGGCTATCAAGAACAGGTGGTGGAGAATGTTTCTCATAGCTGATACAGAAAGAGGAATATAGAACTGGAGCAATAATGACTTACATACTATCTTATAACTCAGTCCTAAAGTGCAAAGTATGTATAAATATGGACAGAGAGACAGGTGCGTGTAACAAGCAGGTTTAATTCAGCCAATGGCCTGAAAGCAGGGGGCCCTGCCCTTTGATCGCACACGCTCCAGTCCCTAAAACATCCATATATGGTATTCCTGGATCGTCCTTAGTTACTTTAACGACTCACAACTGCAGCGAGGATTTGAGTAAAACACTCACAGTTGTGGAGGCGGCTTTTGAAGAAGTTTATTGGCACAGTTATAGCAGCAATGTGTTCTTTGTTTATTAATCTCAACAACAAGTTTGTTTCTATTTGGCTTTAAAAAAAAAAAAAGAATCTCTGGCTAATAGTTTTAATTTACAGAAAATGAAAAGAAATGATGACACTTTGAGCTCAGTTGAAGTGATTGTCAGCACAATTGCATAAAGTGCATATATGCAACATAAAGAAAGTGAAACTGAGAATATGTTCTGCTTTAGTTGCTGCGTCGTAGCTACATTCTTAGTGGTTCAGTCTAAAGATACTCACCGTTTATAAATAGATGCAGGATTGTATGATTATGATTATGTTTCAGGGCCGTAAGGTGTTGAAATATGAAATATATAACAATGCTGTTACGTGGTGACACGACTGTACCCGCTGCTCAGTGTTGTAGCATGTTGTTTACGTTGTAAAGTGTGAAGACGTAATATACTGACATACGCTACTTCTCTGCCTTTTTTTTTACAGATAAATATGTTAAATACAGTCGATGGAAGTATTTTCAGCCACCAGGCGGATTCAAAGAGACAGATTCTGGTCAGTATTGCACACCAGGTTTTCAACCAGTTCTGACACATCGGCTGCTGAACTCTGCCAACTCCATAGCAGGAATATTAGAACATCCACTTGTCAGAGGACCAGACCAAGAGCTCCCTCCTCTCCAACCTTCCCCCCCGCCTGGTCTCAGTAGAAAGCGGGGTTTGTGTGCTCGATGACGCAGCGTCGGCAGTGGCGTCTTACAAACCGCAGAGCCTCTGGCGACACCTCGCAGTCCTGCACGTTGAGAAGCTGCAGCTCGCAGCAGTTGGCCGCCAGAGCTTTGAGTCCTCTGCCCGTCAAGCTCTCGCAGGCCCTGAGACTCACTCGCCTCAGGCCTTGGCAGTACATGGCCAGCTGCTCCAGCCCGCTGTCCGACACGAGCGGGCACTTGCCCACGTCCAGGGACTTGAGTCTGGTGCAGCTCCTGGCCAAGTGGCTCAGGCCGTGGTCCGTCAGCCCCTCGCAACCTCTGGCGTTCAAGTAGCGCAGCCTCGGGCAGTAGCGGGCCACGTAGCGGACGCCCACGTCGGTTATGCGCGTGCAGTGGGCCACGCTCAGGTAGCGCAGGCAGCCCTCCAGGCGGGCGACCTCCCGCAGGCCGAAATCCCCCACCAGGCGGCAGTCGCTGAGGCTGAGCTCCTTTATCGAGGGGCAGTGGAGAGCCAGTTGGCGCAAGGCCTCGTCCGTCAGTCGGATGCAGCGGCGCAAATACAGATGTGTCAGGCGGGGGCAGTGGGAGGCGATAGTTCGCAAGCCCTCATCCTCGAGGGAAAAACAATCGGTCATGTCCAGGTAGTGGATGGAGATCTGCTGGCCGTGAAGAGGGGACAGCTGGAGCGAGGCCTCCTGGGTGAGGCTGATGCACGTGACTTTGGAGCAGCCTGGAGGAGGACGAGGAAGCAGAGGTTGTCAGCTCATAAACAGAGGATTTCTTCAAAGCAGATTGTTTTTGTTTAAAGGATATGTTCAGAAAATTAGAAGTCCATCTTAAAACTGCCTTTTTCAAACTGAAAAGACCGTTACCCACCTGATTCCTCTAATTCAGATGGCTAAATGCTGATATTTGTATTGTTTCTTCAATACAAATATCAGCATTTTCTTCTATTTCATTAACAGTAGATAGGAAGGGATCTCATAGTGGCCAGTTTTGAACAGGAGGAATGTTTACAAAAAGCAAAAACTGTTTTAATGTGCATACGGTCATGTGAGCATTGTTTTAAGACGGACTTGAAAAAATGTCAACGTTCCCTTTAACACAATTTATTTTTGAAGAAGTATTCTGAGTCGCCACTTGAGGGCGCCAGAGTAAAGCCTGCTGTGTTTGGCTACACGCCTGCAGCAAGAAGCATGAAACTGTCTGAGTGCAAACAACTCCAAGGAAACCAAAATTGTGGTGAAAAATAATCGAAGGCTGATGTCCTCACCAGTTGAAATAGTAGACTTGATTTTCATTATTCTGTGTCGTTCAAATAAAAGCCTTTTTTTTTTTTACAACAAAGGGGCTAACTTCCTGGTGCTAATGGTGCAGACGTTGCTCTGCCACCAGAGTCCCGTCCAAGTCAATGTTATTTGTGTCACTTAATGAAAGCAGCAGACCGCTCTCCTCACTCACGTCGAGGTGAGTTCTGCTTTCGGGTAAAGAAAGCCTTTCTTCTCCCACATGGGAGCTTAAGGTTGGCAGAGCTTCTCCTGCTCCTCTAATGGCTTCACCAGCTTTAGTAGAAACGGCTATGAGGGACCGAGGAGTGGAGATTTGTTTTGAGGTAAACGTGCGTGATGTCGGGTAGCGGTAATAAAACCGAGAGACCATTACCGAACCATTATGGCAAGATGTTCTAGTACATTTCTTTTTTTACCTGAGAGGTTCAGGTGTTCCAGGCTCGGGCAGCGGGACACCACCTCGAACACGGCCTCGTTGGAGATGTTATAACAGCCGGCGACCTCCAGGCGGCGCAGCTCCGGGCAGCACTGGGCCACCACATGCAGTCCCCGGTCGGTGAGCCTTTTGCAGCCGTTCACCACCACCGTCTCCAGGGTCAGACACACGTTCGGGGTGTCCTGGCACAGCCGGTGGGTCAGCACCCTGATGGCGCGGTCGACGTGAAGCAGCTCCCCGGTCAGCCGGACGGTGCCCCACAGCCTCGGGTCCCACGCCAGGTTGTACCAGCGGCGGCACACGCGCGCACAACGGCACAGCTGATTGGTGGGGAGGTGGGAGAAGATCTGCAGCAGGGCGTGGTCGGGGAGGAGGTCAACGAGGGCGTGGTGGTGGCTTTTGGACTGGCGCGAGCGCGTGTGGGTGCCGGGCTGGGAGTGGACCACGGCGACGGTCTCGGCGCGGGCCGACGAGGAGGAAGAGGAGTTGGTGTCATGGCCGTTACTGGAGAGGGCAGGTGAGGAGAGGGAGGAGGACTTGGATGGCAGGATAAGACCGGGGCTGGGGGTGCTCAGAGTCCGGGTGCTGGAGTCTAAACCTGAGAAAGAAGAGGACAAGATATGTGAGGAAAGAGAAGGGCAGAGTCGGAAGACAATGAGAAGTTCATTTTGCTTAAAAAACTCTTTTGAACTCTTAACATGCTTTATGTGTCTATGAGCCTTGAAGGGGTAAAATATGCAGGTTTTGTTTTCTTATTGTCAATCTTGTTCAAACCTTTTCCTCAAACCTCTTCTCATGTAGAACACACCTTAAATGATGTGAGTCAACAATAACCAAGTTTAAGACCTGGTCTAATGTCGGATTGTTGAAGAAAAAGCAGCAAAATTGTACTTTTTCTTGTTTTCACGAATAGAATGAAAGTTTCACACAACTGAAACAGTGTTTGAAGGAGTCTGCTTGTTAGTTCTGGTTTGAGAACGCTGGTTTTGAGCTTGAGCTAATGTGATCTGGATGGAGACAGGGCAATGAAATAACCCTCATGAATAAAATAAAGCTTTCACAAATCTGAAAGTGGGGTTTTAAACAGCGATTTAAAAGTCTAACACTTTTTTTTCACAACAGTATCGGCCCTTAAGTTTTATCTTAATCTCCGAATTGCAAGCTGCGAATTGCAAGCCAACTTCAACCCATCCTTCAATGTGCAGTAGACTGTACCAACTCCTCTTAAAAGGTGCAATCCACCTTCAAAAGCACAAAGAAACTCGATGCGACTAGTTGGGTCACATTGCAAAAACAAACGATCCTACGATTCCCATAATGCAACCTACAGCATCCTTTCACTAGACCCTCCCTGCCTGGTAAATAGCAACAGATTCTGAACTCCATGCACCCAGTTTGAAATGCAGGCTTAGTCTCTAAGCCCTAACTGAGATAACCCTTGGGTTATTTTCTCATGACTCGTCAAAAGCTGTGTTCAGAGACATTTTACAGCTGTTTCCACATGCTGAGTTGTTCCCCTTAAAAGAGTACGCCACAGATTTAGCATTGCTTTTCTGCAACATTGTTGGACTCTTGATAGACAGTTTAAAAAAAAAAAGGATCAAAACCGATGCAGCAGAACCAGAGATATATTATCTTTCATTGTCCACATCAAAACCTGGCGCCTACATCACCCACAATGCAATTTGACCACCTTGATTCGTGTGTGTTATGCTAGAAGCTACTAATGTAGCCTGAAGAAGAAATTAGCAACCACAGAGGTTAAAGAACGTCACTTCTCTCGAGCTATAGATCCCCAAATTTGTTTTATATTGAAACTTGTCGTCTTCAGTCCCAACTGACTATGACTCAAGTGACATCACTTGAGTCATTCAATCGGATTTCACGAAGCTCCCTCTGTAGCCAACACAAAGCTTTATACAACTTTTTTTCAACACATATGCAGTCTAATTCCACAAGAGTTGTAAACAGACTTTTAAAGTTCCTCTTTAAAACACAACATGTATTCTCCCTTCTTCGACTATGATGAATTTCTTGCTTTATCACTCTTCAAAAACAGCTAAAAAGCTGAGGAAATAGGTCAAAAAGTGCATCACGGTCGTGCCATATAGCCACACCAGCTTTTATCATCAACGAAGAGGAGTTTCCATGGATCTGGATATCGTGTTTTTGGATGTTTGGGGAAAAAATGTGTCACAGGGCCTCTCCATCAGATGAACTCTGTGGCTTCAAAGCGACCAGCTGAGGGGCTGACACTATACGGTTATCCCTCTGTAAACACTGAGGCACTCCTGACAGATGTGCGCTCATCGCCGCCGCGTCTGAAGACGCAGTTGTGAGAATCTGGGGGCTGGATCCCATCACCGTGGCGTGAGCCCTCCGCTTCATAAGCCAGGGCGTCGGGATCGTGCTCCCGGGGTTGACCCCATCACACCGGGACACTGAGTGCTCTTCTCTGATGATATCTGCGTCTCCCCATCAGCCCTCCAGCTCGTCTTGTCCAATCCGGAGGAGCTCAGTGGGATTGATAGTCATCACTAAAAGCATTTCAAGTAGTCACGAGTGTGATGTCACTTACAGCTGTCCAACTACGAGTCTGCAGGCTTTATGTGCGAAGAAAAATGAGGTGTTATGTTTCAAAATAAAGATTATTTTGTATGTTTGAGACTTATAGTTATTTGATGGTAAAGGCGAGTCTCTAACTATTTTGTTAAGACTATCATAACAAAAGGCAGAGTTTTTGTCAAAGGCTTTTAAGGAAATATATCGTATCATTCTAGGAACCTTTTTAGGAACTCAATAATATCGCGACTTTTCTTCAGTAAGTCTTACAATACGGACAGAAAGAGTTTTGAGGTGTTTTCCCAAAAGGCAATATTCAGTATCAACTTTGGTCAAAAGTTTTCATTTATAATCCTAGAATTCAAAATACAGTGGACACAATAAAAAGAACACCAAATGGCCCTTTCCACAGATGATTAGTCTTTGGCGCTTCAAACTCTGACACTCTAGGTATCCCTCTAGCATCAGCTTTGGATGTGTCAGTTTCCTGTGTCTTTTCAAAATAAACTTCAAACGTAGATTTACTTAGTGTTTAGGTTTACTTGGCTCGGTTTAGGCCACAAAACTACTTGCTCCTCATTCAGACGCTAAAGGGTGCCTCTGTGCATTGATGTGGTGAGTCAACGCTATGGTAGCTTTAAGGTGGTAGTTTGCAGTGTAGTATTTGAATAAACGATACTCAGCTTTACTTTTGCTACCTGCCATTTCCCCGATGATTCCCATACATTTACACAGATATCATCTTATCAACACTTTATCTACCTACACTCCCTGTCATGTAGATTGAACCATGATTGAACCGCGTTGGTAAATGGACTCTTCAGGACCGCCAGTCAGCTGGGTCTACACAGCGTATGTCAGCATCTTCATGAAGAATGGACCGCATCCTGCCTGTCATGTGGATTTGTGTGCAGGGACGGACAGCTGGGCAGTGACACCGTCCTTGCGACCGTCCTGCAGATCTGTATTCCAGACCTCGGCGCGGTCCGCCTCCCTCCTCGCCTCTGATGACATCCGCAGACTCGCCCCCCTCTCGGGAACATGTCGACCGATTCACGGCTACTTTACAAACCTCCTCTCTCGTGGGCCTTAAAATTCTCACTCGAATGCAGATTCGAGAAAAAACTACAAGTGCCGCAGTGCAAAATGCATAGCGTGTTAAAATCTGCACTCAGTTCAGGTTTAATACATCACATTCTTGGGTGGTCTGCCTATGATTAGCTCAACTTTTGATGTCTGGGATTATTTCCTTGAGGTCATCTATCTTATGTTAGCTGTGTATATCTATCTTAATACAAAGTATTTAATGGTTTGAGATCCTTATAAACACCTCGTCTATTTCGAATTTCACACACCTGTCCAAATAAGTCATGACAGTAGTGGTGCTGGTGCACTGCAAGTATTGCAAGATTCCTGAGTTAATACCTAGCGATTGTGGAATTATCCAACAGGGGCTGGAAACCACACACTATGCAACACAGAGCTATATGAAATCAGTATATTTCTGACAACGGGTCGCTTGCAATTAAATCTTTTCATTTAATGATATAAGCTCATATATTTACTCCTAAAAAGCTGAATTCAAGTGTCAACCCCGAGGCAAAGATCTACAAAAGTCTCGACATGCAGGAGAAGATCGGATTGCATTGCATGTGTCTTGATGAATGCGTGTCTTTGTTGTCCAAGTTAATGCGATGGATTCTGCACGCAAGAGATGAACTCATCTGCCACTGGCTAAGGAGCAACTTCCAAATTGCGTAATTACATGTGTCACTGATCAGAAGAGAGCTCCAAGCGGAGAAACACAGTGCTACTAATTAGACTGCATCCACCCCCTTCCCTTCTCTCAGAGTCACACTTCCACACAGCTGGTGGGGAAAGTTAAATGAAGACAGCTTTGCAGATTAGCGTGGTTGCACTGGATTTTGGAGAGATAGCACCTGGGTCTCTTTAAGAAGGCCCAGGTGTTATCTAGCTGAGTAAGGCATATGTTTATCCAATCGCCATTGACTATCGATGCTGTAAATTATCTTGTGATTGAAATATTTTCTTTCGCACTTTGAAACTTCTGGAGATGAAAGAAGTCTCTTGATGAAAGAAGTCCTTTTGCATCTGAAGAACCTAGTTTTTCAGCAGTGTGCGAGCCTTTTGTTCCATGTGATGATGATGCATTTGCAATCAACAATCAATCATACTCTATTCTCCATAGTAAGTAAATGATGTATGAATGCAAATAAATTGCCAAGCATGATGAAATGATCAATATTAACTGCATGCAAAATAAGCACTTCATCAGGTGCAGAAAGTATTTCTCATCCTGAGAAAGGTCACTCTTGAAAAACTCGAAGTTGACTTACTGTACTAACATATTTCAGAGCTTTCAACTATATCGCATCCAAGTGTCTCTTGGGTTGGGATTGTGGGATTTGGATGGATTTTACCAACCGTAGTTATCGTGATCTCGACAGAAAACAGCAGGCCTGGAGGCAAATTTTGGGTAAGTTGTTTTCATATATTTAAACTGTACTGTACGATTAACTATTCGGAAACGTAAAGTTCATGGTGTGTGTTAAGCTAAAGTAAGCACTCATTTGGTGCTTACATAACAACAACAACACCAAAAAAAAGATCTGATTGGGCAACAAAAGGCAGAATAGTGACCCTCGCATTTCGTCTGATCGGGCTGTAAGACTACTACAATTTCCAAGGTCAAGAATTAAGTTCATGCTTAAGCCGACAGACATGAGAAGTCCTGGAAGTGCTATGGACAACAGATCTATCTCCATGACCGCTAAGCAAACTCAGTTAACAAAGACCATCTGAAACAATTAAAAGCTCCAGAAAAAGCTAGCCAGTGGAACCTTGAGTTATATTTGTTTGGTTCGTAAACCCGCAGCTCCAAACTCCATAGAAGTCAACAAGTGTGGTGTCTTGTTTTATATCTGTGTATCACTGCAAACCTATCATTAACAGAACAGATACCATGCAGCTGTTAAAATGCTCTTCAAGGGAACTGTAAGTGCAGATGGTGGGACACTCAGTTCGGTTCAGGAAATCAGAGAAGAAACAGTGGAACATCTGGTCTTTACCCTGGACAAAGAACAACGGAACAGTGGTGAAATGAAAGAGAAACTCATGCATTTTGAATGTGCGTATAGCCACAGAAAGGCATACTTGGCTGAAATCACTGCCACTAATAACCAAATCTAAGCTGATCCACAGAAGGGCCGCAGCAGGATCCCATTAACATCAACTTACTTCTGAGACACATCTGGATCGGGCTTTGATACCAGAGGTTTAATGTAAATCAATGGAAGTGATCATTGAAAGGACAAGATGCTTGCATGATGAGGAGGCTGCAGCTGCATGTTTGGAGTGATGTCGCTTTAATGACAAAAACCTGATGATTTCTTCACAAAAACAGATTCAAGGGCCTCTGAAAGGAAAGAGGGGTGAGAGAGAATAGAGAGAGGGAAGATAAATTGGCAAAAGAGTCTGCAGACTTTAGCAGAGACAAGTGCACAGGCAGGGTCAATCCAGAGTTTGACGCAGTCTGGTCATAAACCAAAGCCATAGGGATTCTTTTTCAGGATCTCGCAGTGCTGTGAAGCTCTGCTAAGACCCTGTGTGGAGCTCGCAGGGTTATTACCGCTGCATCTGGCAGAACAGACCAATCCATTACCTCAATGCCATTAGCCCTGTGACATATTCCTGCTCCGCAAACTCCACAAGCTCCACTGTGCTCCCCCCCCCCCCCGCCAACCAAGACCGTGACAGGCCACGTGGTGCACGTGAGGAAATCAGAGACGCTCATTTTCTACTCAAAAGCCAGGAGATCAAATTCAAATCAACACGAGAGGGGTAAAAGAATAAGTATCCGCTAATAAAAGACAACCAGGCAGCAGGGATTTGACTGAAAGAGAATTGATTTATCGGCACTAAACGGTTACGTGCTCCGTTTTTTTAAAGGGGAAACATCCGACCGAGAGAGAACTCCTGGGATAAGAAACATCTGGGTCTGTCTTGGGTTTTATTGAATACATGGAAGTTGATATTACCGTGCAGTGTGGCGGCTGGGCTATCAGCAAAGCCTTCACTAGAGGAAGGTCTGACGTCACTGGGCAACCTGAGAGACAATAGGGCCTGCTGGTTCCTTTACAATGTGCACACTTGGACAGGAAACAGTCTCCTTAGCTCCACACAACCCCCATAACTCCGCTACTTCTGGACTGCAGCTATTCTCACACTCACTCAGTCTCTGGATTCCTACTATTGCGCTCTTTCCCCGCAACACGACTAATTTCCTCAGGGGAGTTTTCCGCCTCTTAAAGCCCTTCTGTCAGTTCAAAAGACACAAACGTCTCCACACGCTGGCCTCGTCACTTTATAAATCCTCTGCTGAGGAGGACAGCAGACGCACGGGTGCACTTGAAGCCAAATTTAAAAGGCGTGATCTACAATGTCAAAAATGAGCATTTGTGTGTGTCCATTCATCACAGCACACATTTTCCAGAATAGAGACGGCAGTTCAGACTCCAACAGCCATTTGGCATCATGCTAACCTGATCTGGCCTTTGGCAAATCATTGAAATTCAACATTACGTCTTTTTTTTTTTTACAGGTTGTTAAATCAGGATGTCAAAGATGACATTTTTGTTTTTTTGCAGGGAATCATGCGCATGAAATGCCTCTCTGTACAGTTTATCCTTTTTGGCAGTAATGTGAGCGGAGGTTTAGAGTGCAGAGTGACAGTCATGTCAAATGACTCAGGAGGGGTAACGTTGGCTACACGCAGCAAACAGCAAGACGAACTGCACATCAGACAGGAATGGAAAAGCGAGCGCTGGGCCTGAACGGTTGATTTGGTTGTGATGAGGAGCAAATGTAATGATCTCATGTGGTCGAAGCAACAGAACAAGGGAAGAGCTGGAACTTTTTGGTTAAGCTCTTGCTGAAAAGGGGTTCACTTCAACTCCAGAAAGAGGTTGTTTTGTCTCAAAGAAAAAAGCCTTTAGGGAAAGTAAAAAAACTCAAAAAAGTGCTGTATGAAACCTATGTATCAGCTCAGTGATTGGTCTTTACTGTCTATATTGATAAATATATACAGAACAAAGATGCCATTGTGCAGGATAGGCCTACAGCTTATCACAGACTAGGACAGTTAGCCATCTAATGAGATGTTTTATACAGTGCAAAACTAAGAAAATATTTAAAGAAAAAAGCTGTTTTAACTAGGGCTTGCATGTTCCTCACGGGATAACGTTTGAGCTAATAGCATGCTACAGTTGTTCATCAACTGGCACTGAAAGTAGACACTAGCTTTTTAACCATATTGTTCATTTAGGCCACTTTTAAGCCTTAGAAGTCACTAAGAAGATGACGAGAGTTTGTATTTAATGACTAAGCCACTAAAATGTCCAGGTTTTGTGATGGCTAGCTAAGACCCAACACTGATGGCTCTGTCCTTGACCACCAATGTTTTCTCACCTAAATTAAAAATCTTTTTGCTTCATATGAAAGAACCAGGTGTTATTTGCACCCAGAGAACATTATTAAAATTTTAAAAAAAGAAGTAATTTAGTTGTTCTAGTTCAATCTATCCAACCAAGACCCCCTTCAAGAACACTGAAGTTTTCCCCTCATTTTTGTACCATTGCAGCTTCAGCCACAACTGACACTTTGCTGCTTACGTAATGCAACAAACCACAGAGTGAAAAAAGGGGAAGAGGAGGCCAATGTGTCAGTTCAGCTGGTCCACAACTGTGCTCATGTTGCCACATGAAAAGCCCAAAGACCCAGGTGTATCGCAGTAGTGAGCCAACATCTTAGAGGAAGCAAGCGTGCGTTTTGGGGCCAGGTGGCGTCTTTCCCAACTCCTGTCAAACACGCTGCTGTATTAGAACTGAAAAATGTGACCCCGTTGAAGAAGAAATGGCATTCAAAACAACAGGGCTGGCGCTTCCTCCCTGAGACGGAGAGCGAGAAGACCGAGCAGTAATCAGAGAAGAGTTATGAGATCTGCCTCTCCTTCCCCTCCTCCTCCTCCATCTCTTTTGCTGAACTGCTTTCACTTGCTTTCTTTTTCGCCGCCTTGTTCCGTGCTTTTTCGCTCAGATTTCCTGGCTCTATAAGAGCGGTAGAAGGGGAAGAGGGAGGAGCGAGGACAGTGTGATGGAGAAAATCTAGGGGGGAAAAAAGCATTCTTTGCTTCTCTGTGTTCTCTCTTTACGTAGACAATTTCCAATGAGGATTAGCGGTAAATCTGTTCAATATCTCTCATTGCAATGGCTACAGGCTTGTTGGAAAAGTCTTAAAATAACTGCAGGCTGCTGCTTTGTGTCCTAAGAGAGAATATTGAAAAGGGACTTGTCCTCCACAAATACTGCCTGCATTTAATGAGCACAAACTTCTCGAGGCTGCGAATCCCTCCACATAAAATGAGAACTATCTACAACACCGCTTCCTCAAATCCTCCATAAAATAGTCAATCACCTGCCAAACATTTCCCTCCAAAGAAACAGATGCTTCTTTATCCAAACAAACCTCTCTTCCCCCGGTGTGTGAGAACGTCCAACACTGCAGAGCAACAGAACAAATGCAGCATTAGGTTTCACCAAAAGACAAATTTGTCACACCAGCTCGAAGTTTGCCCAGAAAAGTTTGGCTCAAAAGATATACTGCAGTAATGACCGCTGATGAATGATAAAACAGCACAACTTACATTTACAACATAAGTGGAGGATAACAACCTAAATCTCCTCTGTGCCGTGAAAACGTCCCGGCGGCAATGACACACGCAAACACCTCGCTGCAGCCTCCTCCGTTCTTGGCGCGGCAAGAATTAACAGTGAAACACTATATGTCTGCTTGAGTAAACACGAGCGAACGGGTCGTCAGCGAGCGAGGTGAGTTTGCAGATGAAGTGCGAGGGATTTGTTGCCTTTGGGAGGGCATGCTGGAGACAGCAGCTTTGAGGACGGGCTGTTTAGACAGCACAGATGACCCTCAACCGTCAATATTAGGAGTGTGTAATGCCGTAATTATTATATCAGAGACCCTGATTCCATCATCCAGCTGAATAAAAAGGTTGTTAGTCAGAGTAACTTAAAAAACCTGAGTGGGTGTGGCGAGCATTTCATTTGCTATACGTAAGTTACAGTGAGGATCTTTTAACGTGTTTTGAATCCTCTATATGACCATCAGCGAGGAGATTGGCTATTTCTATGTAGTTATTCTTAACGCTCGTCATCGGTGCCACCAGGTCTGATTCCACGAGAAATCATGCGAGTCCACCAGAAACTCCCGTCCGCTCAGACTCCAGGGGGGCCTCCTGCAGCGACCAGCCGACCACAGCCGGGTTTGTTGGGCCCCCTGGAGAGAAGGGGGGCACAGGAGAACCAGAGCCAGGACTGAGCGGGGCAGACTGTCAAGATTGTACTACTGCTGCAGTAAAAGAAGAGGTTTTCTAAAGGGACCGCTTCGGTCCTCAGAAACCGCCAAAAACAACACAAAATGTAACTTTAGAATGACTATTTTGCTGAATTGTGATTGTGGTTGGTAAACTATCGTAGTGATGCTTTTAAAAAAACATTCAGTGTTGGTTGCACATGGGGGGGAAAAAACAGGTAACAAGTTTCAAAAATCTCAACCCAGAGGACAGGAAGCGAAGGCAAGAAGCAGAGCGAGTGGTAGAGGGCTGGTTAAATATCTGCAGGGCTGATGAGGGAAAGTGGGAACTGGTGTGCAGGTGGGCGGGGCCGGTGAGGACATCTAGTGGACAGGTAGGAAACGGCAATTAACGAGTTTCAGGAAAGTGCGAAAGTGGCCGAAGAGACAGAATGTGACAAATAATGTCAACCAATGGGGGCACATTGCAGGAAAATTGAACCCTAACTAATCATTGCTTGCAGTCTTTCACGACCTGCTGGACATACAAAGGTAAAAGTGGTTGCATGGTTTTTCAGTATTACTTCATGTCTACTTTGAAAATGACAGTTCGGCAGGATTTATACACCTTGTAGACATTTTAAAAATTGAGGAAAAACATTGCTAACAATTTTAATCTTTCGGCCAGGAACTTGTGAAACAGCCTACACGCAGAATAGTTTTTTTCCACTTTGATAAAATGACAAACCGACGTAAAAAAACGAACTTGTTTGGCCTTAATTGGCCTGATACTTTGTGTTCTGATGCTGACATTAACTACTAGTTCAATAAGGCTGTAAAAACGTTATGTAGGAAACACAGATCTGTAAAGAAGAAGAGTCTGAAGGTTATTCTGCTTTTGGAGAATTGCACATAAATCATGAGCGTTCACAGTGTAATCTCCCAGTGTTTTCTGGTGTGGAAGGACAGACTCAGCTTTTCCCCGTCACTGTTATCAGTGTTTCTGTGGTCCTTGGCAGACAGAGAGGAAGTCGACATGTTCATTGTTCCCACCCATTCCCCTGTTCCTCGGCTACCTTCCTGGGGCCATTACAAACGGGTGAAGGAGCTGACCTGAACCCAAAGCATCCCCCCCTCCCCGTGAGTCTGCGTTACATCCAAAGCAGCTGATATAGGAGGACGAAGACGGCGTTCGAGAGTGACAACACACAGGCCGAACATCTCCGGGTGTTGTCAGTTCAGCTCCGGCCATGTCTGAGCCACATTCCTACGGTATACCCTGAGTTCGGCTGCGCCAAAGCAAACCCTTGAGGCCCAGACAGGGCCACAGCGTAACCCCCGCTGGGAGATACTCAGTTTCATCCCACAGGAAGGATTTACTGTGCCTTTCAGTCTGTGGCTAATAAGCAACTGGGTCAGGCCACCACGAGCCCGTCTAAATAATAAATGAAAACAGAGACACTTTGCAAAAGCCTGCCAGATGACTGCCCGGCTCGGTTTGTTTTCAGGAGCAGAGTGAGGGAAACTTCCAACTTTTGACTTTGGGGGAACACATGTTACAGCCAATGGCCTACTTTCCATCTGCATGCTGATATTAGGGCTGAACAATGATTTCATATTATGGTTCATTGAGTTTTGAGATGATTGTGGCATCTTTCAGTTTCCTCTGGTGACGGAAATTGTTATTTGTAGGAAAATTAAACATTTCTCGTTATCAGTGGCTTCGGTTTGTATCCAACACATACGGCTTTAATCCTTTAAATGAGATTATGTGTCTCTTGAAAGAGGAGATAACTTTTCTTCCACATGAAAAGGTACAACCTTACTTGGTCTGGTATGACCTGCAGCTTTTGGTGGATGATGCTAGTTAACTTTAACTCTTCTCTACTTGGGCTACTGTCACACAAAGCTTTTACATTTGCCTTTATCTCATAATTGACATTTGTAGCAACCGTGGTGGCTGTTCAGCAAAAGTTATACAGCGTCTTTAAGTGAAATTGTATGGTTCAGTTGTTCCAAAATATAATTTCAACTGCAGTTAAACATCAGATTGTTAAATATCAGTTGGGCTTCTTTACGTGTGATTTTCGACAACATTGAGGAACTAAACTGTTTTCTAAAATACGGTTTTATTGGTTTCTACCATATTGCAGCGCCCAATCTGACAGAGAACATTATTTCATTTATTTAGGTTCAAATTACTAATTTAACTTAAATGAATAATAATGCTGCGTTGTAACTGACTAATTAACTCACGCACCGACTTTATTAATGCAGCAGTGACATGACTGCTGCGTGGGGATCTGTAAGGCTCTAATATGAAGACTCCCAGCGTGTGGTGGGGAAACAGCCCAGACTGCTTCCTGATTAGTTTAGTGGACCACAGGACGAGGTGGACAAGGACTGTGTAACCTGCCACTGTGTGAGTGTGTGAATGTGGTGTATGCATGCGTGTGTGCGTGTCTTTTTAAGGAGGGGGGATTTGACTGTGGCCGTGGTGGTTCCAGAACATGTAATTACTCCCACTTAGCATGGAGGGAAAAAAATATATAACAATTTCAGTCATAACACTGGCGGGAAATTATGATCGGGAAGCCACTGGCCATGGTCGATACTCTGTGTATATATATATATATTTATATTTCTATCTGCACAGGTTGTTCTCCAAGTAGACACATTCGGAACAATTATCAATTTCCACCCAAAATACTCCGGGTGCACACTTCCAGCAGCGCCTCGACGGTGAGATCCAAGTGAGTCAGCATTTCCAGCGAAATCAAATGAGTCATCTGCTTCGTCCTCATGCTCACCCACAGGAGGACGGTACGCCTCGCTCGATATTTAGTGAGGTTAATCAGTGAATTAACCTCACTGAATCAAACCAATTAACACACATCTCACGTGAAACCAAAAGCACGCCCGGTGTGTCGTGACGAGTTAGACCCCCGCCGCTTCGTTCCCTCAGAGAAGCACCGTGAAAATCTTCAGCTGAGTGACAGTTACAAACACAGGCTGGAGCTGCTGTTTGTTTTCTTGCGGGTAGCTGCGACGCCACGAGAATACTACATTCATCATGCCAGAGCAAGTTTAAGATTGGTGATGACAATGCACAAGAGGCACAGGGAGAGCGCATTGGCATATGAGCGTGCAAAAGAGTCGGTGAGTCACTGGTCAGCTCTCCGAGAAAGAGACCGCAGCACTAAGGGAGACAGGCCTTAATGTATCTGCGGTAGGGTTCGATAAGGTTCTTTGATCAAAATCAATGACTACTCGGTGGGTTTCATGTTTCATGAGTCAGTCTCTCTCTGACTCATGCTCTTGAAACATTTCCTGCCCCGTTGAAGTTTAACACACTTCCCAAATCCTGTACAGAACCGTGAGGTTTGCTGTAAATGAGCTGTAGGATGCTATTATTACATCTTAGTCTGCTATACTGAAATGCTTAAAGGTGCACTGATCAATATTTTTACATAAACAAAGGATCAAATTACAATGTGTAAAGAGGAAGGAGTCGCTCTTAGTAATGAACCGACAGTTAACTATCATCCAACTCTGTTCATCTCAGCTCCACGGGACGCTTTGGTGTCTTTCAGCTCATTGTTTTGGTTATAAATGCCGCAACTTTATGGTTTTGATTCACTTTTTCACGGCTCTCATGCCTCCAGCTCCTAACCCTAACCCTCTACACTACCTGTTTAGTACCAGACACAAACAACTGACAGACAAACTAGCCAATGAACATTGTGGAGCATTAAGCTGCTAAGCAGATATTTTCCTCAGGATCTGGTGGAGACCAAAAACAGAGCCACAAAAAGAAAGAGAGAGTATTGGATGACGTTCCGACACACAACTGTAAATGAACGCTGATGTTGCTCTGTCTGCTGGATGTGAAAATAAGTTTGCTAACACATTAGCTATATCAACTTTGTCAGCCAATGTGACCATGTTGTGTTTTCAGCTAGTGGCTAGAGATATACATGTCTTCTGGGTTTATAGTTGCCCTGTCGAGTTTTCTTGTAAACAATCCAACGAAAAAACAAGGACGGGAACCCACTCGGACCAAAATCTGAGCTCCAGTACGTTTTCTTCTCGAGTAGACATTACGTAAAATTCTTTTGATTGAGGGAAAAATTATTATGGTTAAGCTTGGGAACAGGTTTTGCTCAGGGTTTTGCTTGGCAAACCAAGTTTATCATAAAAATAAATGCTTTCATTAAAGGACTGTTTGGTTGGCACCATGTGGTCTACGAATGAATGAAATATCATAATAAACTACCATTTCTACGAAGGTTTTACAAAGACATATGGCACCTGGCATTGCGGTACATTTTCAGCTTTGACTGAGATATTTTGTTCTGTTCTTTTCAACAACATTTTAAAAAGTTCTGCTTTGACTGACAGATTGTTAAAAAATGTATCCGACCTGCTGACGGGGCTTCAAAAGGCATCTGTCAGCTGCAAAGTATTTACACCGAGCACACAGTTTACATTCGTAACACATACACTCCGGACAAAGAGAAGCGGTTCGCTACAGTCGGCGTGCCAGGAGTTGGAAGATTGTCTGTGCACGGAGTATCAACAGAAGGTGAAGCTCTCTTCTCCCTTTTTTACTCCCCACACCTTCTCCAGCTAAATCCCTCTCTCCAGCACTCGTACCTCCCTCCCTGGCAGCGCTTTGAGCCCGATACGGCCACAGTTTAGATAAGCATTCTTCCACAATGAGAAGCCAGAAGTGTTTTCTTTTTCTTTTTTTTTCTGCTCAAACAAAGCCCAAGAAATGCCTTTGGTTTCTGATGGGAGCTGTGAGTTTGTTTTCAGTTTAGGGTTATCCCAGGAACATGCAGGTTTCTCTCCAAAAATAGGCAGCACAGAAAGTGGATGAGGAGGACAGAGAGGGGTGGGAGGAGGAGGAGGAGGAGGAGGAGGAGGAGGAGGAGGAGGAGGAGGAGGGAGGGGAGTTTGGTTAATGAGCACCAGATGCCTTACCTTCGCTGGTAGCCACATTCTTTGGAGCTTTGGTCGTTGTGTGATCTGTGCTCGAACTTATGTCAGAAGAGATGCTTGAGCTCCCTTTACCTGCAGGGGAAACGGGAAGAAAAACAAAACTGCTGGGACACAGTATAGCAACTTTGAGATGACAAACTGCAGTTACGGTTTATCAGGGTTTCTTTTACCGTACAGCCTTTGAACATCTTTTCAGTTGAGAGAAAACGCTTTTTATGCTTAATTCCTGTCTGTCAGAGATAAGGTGTTTCATGATGTATGTAATACGGTAAGGAGGTATGAAGTTTAGGGGAATATAAAGCCCATCGCTCTCTGCTTTCATGACTTTTATGCTCCTCACTTTTGGATAAATGGTTATGGCTTGGCACGGGCAGAAGGTCTCTGCTGGTTAGGTTTGAGTAAGTGTCCGACGAAGAATGAAGCCTCCCTAAATCCCCCCCCCTGCTGTGGACAGACCCCCAGATTCAGCTTCACTGCTGCCTTCGACCTGCAGTTGGAGCTCCGGCCAGGAGCAGGGCTCCATCTCGCTGCTCCGCTGGGAGCCAACACCAACACCCCGCTGCTGGAGACCGAGACCGGATTGCTGGGCCCGCTGGACAAAAAGGGAGGCACGGGAGAGCCAGGACCAGGAGTGAGCGGGGCAGACTCACAGACCCAGCTGCAGTAAAATGAGAGGTTTTCTAAAGGGACTCTGGTGCTAAAGAAAACTTTACCGCTTTTGTCCACAGGGGTCGCCAGAATCGACACAAAATTAAAGTTCCTCATACTGTAGTTGTTAACAAAATGTATGATCAGCGGATCATTCTTAGTCGGTACAAGACTGTACAACAAATGTACAACTCTTCCTTTATGAGCTACCCTTGTGTTGTTAGATTTAGATTCCTACACAGTAACACAAGAGTGCTACATTTCAAAGAGCTATATTTTTGAATGTGTGCCTCTGCTGTCGGAGTGCAACAGGCCGCACCGCCATGCTGACTGCAGGCTGCATGTGGAGCAGTTGTTTATGGCATTTCATTCCTCTGTCAGATCATAAATGCAGCTTTGTGGCTTTCCTGAGACTAAGTATGCGCCTTTCACCCAGCACGAAACAGTCACACCCACATGCACATCAAGTGCAGGCACCTAAAAAGATCAGACAGTTCCCGAAATAGGCAGTAAATATGAAAGCCTGTGTAGGGACAAAAGAAAAAAGGCAACCGGTGACTCCATATTCAGCCACACGCAAGATCACACCGACACATACGAAATCATTTGAAGCCAACGCAGCTCAAATGGTATGACATTTTGCGGTGACATCACAGAGCCTGCACATCTGCTACGACTCCTTCCGTCCCCAGAAATGGCTCCGAAATTCACAAGGTCCACTTTTCTAATATGTAAGCAGAGCGGAGAGCACACGGCTGGAAACACGAGTAATCCTAATATTTAGCTGGTCACAGGACTCTCTTCCTCTGCATGTGCGGATCTGTGCGAGGACGATTGTTTTCTGCCTTTCGCGGAAAAGCAACTTTGAGAAAAGCTCCTGCTTCCTGTCTTCTGCTTATATAACATGCTGGTAGAGGGTTGCTGCATAGTTGTGACCAGAGTGTAATTAATTGTGGAATCGCACTTGAAAACAGATGTGCAGACGAACTGCAGAGTTCTGCACTTGTATCTAAGATGCTGGCCTCAGACACTATAACGATGCTGATACCATCAGTACTGTGCAATATTCTCTTCTGTGAAATGACTATACTTTGAATAAACATTCAACAAAGTGAATGTTTATGACACAAGAGATTTCCATGAAACCAATCCCAGATCTGATACATGATCAGCATTGGCAATGTACTTACATTCTGTGATTTCCTCATAATAAATTACTTTTCATTGTTAGTGGCGGAGTCTGCCAATCTCGACCGCATGCTGCCTGTGTGCAGCATGAAATTACATCGCAGTTAGATAAAAGCTAATTACCGACTGACTTTTGAATTAAAACAGCTAAACCTGCAACGATTAGTCGATTAGTTGATCTATTAGAAATGAATCCTCAATTGTTTTGAGTGGTTAAATGCTAATGATGACAATATGTGCTGATTCCCTCCCTCCTCTACGGTTGTAAGATAAATATCTTTGGTTTTTGGACTGTTGATCAGACAAAACAAGACATTTGAAGATGTGACCTTGGGTTCTGACGGACATTTTTTCACTATTTTCTGACTTTTTTATAGACAAAACCATTAATGAATTAATCGGCGGAATAATGGATGCCGACAATAATTATCAGCTGCAGCTCTAGAACAAACATGAGTTTGTTTTTTATTTTAAGGTGCAATGTTTTTTTTAATTTACCAATAGAAGTAGACCCATCAGACAGCTGGTACATGTCTGTGAGTGTTGAGATATTAAAACAGTCATGCTGTGATATCATAAGAATGTGCATTGTCCAAAACTTCTGAAAAACCCTCATCTGATGAGCACTTAATGTTTTCTTGCTGCAGGCCTGCTTCAACATGTTTCCATGTATCCCTGCACTTAAATCAGATGATTAAGCTGCATTAATGGTGGATCATAGAAGGGAAGTCTCCAGCATCAGACTCACCAAATCAATCCGTGTGAACTCACAAAAGAAGAAGGATTTAAACGGGGGTAGTAGTAGTAGTAGTGATACTGGATTTTGGAGTGTAATGCCTGTGTTTCATGTTGCAATGAAAGGGAGAATTAAGACCTAGAGGAGAATAAACACATATTTCCCAGCTGACTAATGCCTGCTAACCTAATGAGAGGAATTAAACTAAAAGGAAGACTCAGATATGTGCTGTAGGATCTGTTCATGTACCTGACATGGCTGGATCCCTGGGTGGAGCTGGTCCACTTGTTATGTTTAACATCATGACGTCCAATCTTTTCTCTGCAGTTATTGACTTAGGAAGAGAGCTCACTGGAATGTTAAATACAAACATCTCTGCTCTGGAGGCCGAAATAATGTGCTCGGCGGAGTCGGAATACAGGTTTTTTTTCCCTGAATAAGTAATGCTGAAGATTAGATGAGAAAGACAGCGGGGGAGAGAGGAGGTAGTGTAATACGAAGGCTGATATCTTATCCTGGCTGAAGGAAGTCTAACTAGGCCTATAGTCTGAGCTGAGCTCATTAATAATCAATGAAGCTTTGGAGCTTTTATCAATATATTGGTGTATGAGAGTCGGTTGATATGTATGTTGGTTGTAAAAATATCAGAACAGAAGTGATTTAAGCTGCATTCCAGTTGGGTGAAACGTGTTTCTGAATATATCTGACAGCTGAGTGAGATGGACGGTGAATGTCTCTGCCTGCTCGACCATCAGCTCTACATTATAACTTTTTTTTGTCTTATAGATCAATACTTGAGGCATAGAGCCAAAGATTTCTTCCGTGTTTTTTTTCAATATTGCTTATTGCTTTTTATTAAGAAATAAGAGGGAACATTTGTATTTTTATTCTGACCAGAATCTCTTAACAAGTAGCTGCAGGAGAGCTAATATATGCCAAAAATACTTTTTTTGTTACAATATTACGCTATTATTGTAAATACTTTTACATGTACCCATAAGAAACCATATATTTGTTTCCATATAAAAGCTCTGACACATTTTTCATGAAGACATTTTGTTTAATTTTGTTTTTGTCTACACATGGATCATATAGTGACCAATATGCACAACATGGCTGCCAAATCAAATAACAGATGGGTTTTTAAGGGATTGTGGATCTGTGGAGTTGGCTCTTATCAAGATAAGACTGACAAAGTGCCCACATGCTTAAAAACACTGTTGTCCTTTGACCCGCCTCCACTAAACCTGCAGGAAAGCACTCTTTAAAAAACAAAACATAAATTAAGCTCCTTGGTGTTGTCTGATGAACTGACTTCCCTGCCAAGTCAGCTTTTGACTGATTATGTGAGAAGAGATTTGATTTAAACATCACATCGTGTCAAACAATATATCTGTAAGTTTCATCATAGCACAGACGGTGGCTGGAAGTGTGCTTTGTTTAAACTTCAAATTGTATACTGTACTAAGTGTTTAAAATATGACCACCAGATGTCACTCTGTGTGTACGAAGAATATCAACGTTGCACATCTTTAAAAAAGTAGTGAATATAAAATCAAAAGATGCTCCACATCAGCACACATCCTCACAATTTGCAGGTTTTGGGGCACGTTCATCTCTACGCAAACAGAAAACACTTACACTGTGTGAATATGGGAGCCATAGAGATGTATAAAGGGAATACTGCTAGTTCTGAAGCTAGCTCACTAATGTCTAGGGAAGCTACAGACGCAAGAAACTGCACATTGTTTTCTGTTTTTTTTAGTTTATGAGATAAACTGTAGCAGATCGCGGTCACATGTTGGCCTTTGTTGCGCCCAGTTTGGTTAAAAAAAAGCTGACTTATGCGTGGAATTCAAATAAAAAGTGGTTTAAAGTGATAATTAGAGCACTTACCCTCGCTTCCATACTGTTTTCCATTGTTCGCACCCATTTTAAAGAATACATAATCTACGCGCAACACTCGGTGTATCAAAAGGAGTTAAAGTCCAGAGTAAAAAGGGAAGTCTTTCCATGAAGATAGACTAGACAGTCGGAGAGTTTCGTGTAGAGCCGCTAGCTCTGACTCCAAATAGTTAATCCAGATGTTGAGCATAGGACGCCTCAGCATTACGCAAACCTAGAGTCCAGACTCGAGCTTTCCAGTGGTGCAGACTTTCTATATCTGAACATCCACAGACAAAGAGCGGTGAAGGCTACTCACACACACACACACACACACACACACACACACACAGAAAAAAAAAATCCCGATTCGAGGAGTTCGGAGAAAAGTTTTTTTGTGAAGTGGCCTAAATGGTAAGCAGCTGTTTATCAGGCTGAGTGCGGGCAATCACAGCGGCCAGACAACTCTGTGAGGACTCGCAGCTCTCCTCCTCTGGATCTGGATTTAAAGAGACCGCAGACCAGAGAGGGCGATGTGGATATTTAAAGAAAGATAAGCCAACGACGGACTGTGACTCAGAGAGCCCAGGAAGAAGTATTTCACTTCAGTAAAAGTCCTGAGATCACATACTTGAGTAAAAGTACAAACGTTTAGTGGAGACAAAGTACAATAAGTGCCTCTGAAGTGTGTTTAAATTGCCTATAAATTAGCATAAAATGGAAATACTCAAGTAAAGTACCTCAAATTTGTACTTAAGCACAGTACTTGAATAGATAGTTTATTTCTACCACTGGAATAACACAATCACAGTTTATAGCTGGAAGCAGGTTATTTCCCCTTATGTACATAATTCATATTTAAGCATTATGTCATCACAGGTGTGACTTTAAGAGATTCAGGCAATCAGAGTAGAGGACACATAATCTCGAAATATTCTGAGGATATAGGCCTGCTGACGGAAGAGAATGGTTCAACCACACATGTGGGAATGTGTCTATGAATAGCAGTCGTGCAGGTCATCGGATATCTAGAAGTAAAGCTGCAGGACAAAACCAGTTGTCTGCAGTCGACAGGTGACTTATTCTGGATACACGCTGAAATTCCTTTCTAAATGCACACGGCCGACAGCTCTAGCGAGGATATTTATGGTTATATTAGGTTGTATTCTCTAATTACACAGATTAGTGTAGCTCCTCTGGTTTTATCTGTTTTCATAAAATGTCATGGGTACAATGTAAAATGCCTGAAAAAAGTGAAGAGAAGTGTCTAGAAGTACATCCGAATGTTAATGTACAGTTAGACACACAAGTCAAGTGTTTAAAATATGACCACCATATGTCACCCTATGTAATAAACATGCCACGTGTTTTGTCAAACATCACTTCCAGCTCCATATCAGAACAAATCCCCAAACTTTGAAGATGTTTTGAATGGAGTATGGCATAAACTCCACACAGAGAGAAAACACGTAGAAAATGAAGATAAAGAGGTCATAGTTCAAGTTTGAAGCTAGCTCTCTAATGTCCAGGACAAACTCTATTTCTGCATGATGGATCTTTATGGAGCATGTTTTGCTTCTCTGCATTACATGGTAAAATATGATGGTATAGGGTATTTCTATACTGGTAGCTGTACTGGCTGGCACCCAGCCAAAGTAAGATATTTCCAACTGAGTTTCATTCCCACAAAGGTAGTTTACTCCGACACTTCGACGACTGACATTTCTTTATTGTATATAAAAGAGGGGAAAACAACACAGTGTGGTGTGAAATATTTCCATCCTGATCACAATCAACCCCTACCCTCGATATTATTTATGCATCCAGCGGAGCCACTTCTTATTTCAACATGTTGATCTCTTTACTCTTACGAGACGTCAAGAATGCACTTTAACAATGTTTGATTGGCTCTCATGGCACCAATCAACTTCTCTTGGCTGTCTGAGAGGTCAAACGCCAAAAACCTCAAAACCTTTACAGGCAGCAATCTCTGCCACACTGGAATGCATCATAAGAACCGCTTCAGCTTTCTGCAGGAGATGGACGTGATCTGAATTAACAAAACTGCTCCAGCATAACATCTCCAGCCGACAGAAAATGACCAAATACAAGTTACACGTGTTTCATGATGTTATGCATGAAGGAACGTTTTCTTTACCAAAACATTTGTTCAATTAAAAAAAAAAAAACTAATTTTAAAAGAGGTTTAAATTATGCCATCGCATGTGAACACGCATACAGTTTCAGATCGGCTCTGACAGTTGGCCGCTATTGGTCATCCAGTGTGAAAACATCCACTAGAGTGACCAAGTAAGGGTTGACAGCAGGACTTGTGTTTATTTCAGGAGGGAGCTCATGGTTGTCTTCAGGCGCGGCACAGCAGGCCGAAGCAGAGGCACCGACGCCGTCCTCTGGCACGGCTGCACTCTGGGAGAACGCGGTCGAGGCGCCGTTGGTGTCGGTCACGGTGGCGCGCGAGGGAGCCGAGTGGTCACTTTCGGCCTCTGTGGTGGCCGGCCGGCTGGGAGAGAGTGGAGCGGAGGCGGTCTCCTCCATCTTCCTGTACAACGTCTTCAGGGTCACGGGAACGGACATGAACCTGAGACAGTGTGAGAAGAGATCAGGCTGGGGCCAGAATGCAAAGACTGGTACGGTTTCAAACTACTGAACTTATGTTTAAGTCAGTCAATGGTATACTGCTGCAAATCATAACAATCTCAATCAGACTGTCCCCATGATGAAGGCCTGGAGCAATCATCCTCTTTGACTATGAATAAAAAGGACTAAATATAAGTTGTGAAGCCATACCTCTTCATGACAGTGGAAAGGTATTCCTCTAAAGAGGGATCCCCTAATCCTGATCCAAACAAAGTGCAGGTGATCTGATTAGAATCACATACGTTCACCAGCACTGTGGCGAGAAAGAAAAAAGAGAAGAAGAAAGCACCAATAAGTCACAAAAGTCAGTTTTCTATGTCATTATTTGCAGTTATCTTGAAATTATAAAACACTACGGGACAAAAGGATAAAAATCCCAAACCAATCAGCTAAATAAGAGATTCTGAAAAGCTCACAAACAGCGAGCGAGTCCGTGTCAGGTCGGTGGAAGGTCACAGAAAAGCTGGTCTCAGACTCCGGAAGGACTTCGAAGTGCAGGTCACAAACCAAACCTGGTGGCAGAATCCATCACATCACGTTTTCCTGCCAACTTTGCACGGATGGCCTTGTCCATTCGTACCGATTTCATGATTTTAAAACACGTCTCCTATACCTGCTCCGTCACACTGAGGAGTGATACAGCTCCTCAGCAGCGTGTTGATGGCACACTGGTGTCGGAGCAGCTCCAGTAGGGTCGGGACGTGGGCCGGGTGGGTGAAGGGAATACTGTCCACCACAGCCGCTCTCTGGGAAGGCACCTCCCATGCAGCTCCGGAGAGGACGTAACGGTGCGTCACACCACCAGGAAGAGGCTGCACGGAAAAACTATTGATTCCTTTCAGGTCATACAGTACGCCTAAAGCTTGAATTATTTAGCTTGAAGTGAGCGCAGCTACCTTTCTTATCATACATACATACCACTGTAAAAATACTATCCCACTCATCTGGTATCTCCCCGGGGCTGTTTGAACTCGGTGAACGTCTCGTCAGAAGCTTGGGTAAGGGTGCCCACTGCAGGTCAACATCTGGTATGGCCACAGCTAGGAAATACCACAGAGGGGGGAACGACTGAGCATGAGAGGGGATGATGCTTGCGGGCCATTTGTTCAAATAATAATAATAAACTTAAAATATGAAGTGTTTTTAAAAACAAAAGTTACAAAGAGCTTTACATGGATGAACGGAGATTAGAACATTTCAAGACTTCTGGCAAATGAAAGCAGGCAAAGAAAACAAGTAAGACGTGGCAAAAAAAGAGCTTTGAGAAGTGATTTAAAAGAATTTTACAAAGTGTAATATTTAAACTGACCTGTAATTTGGCTGAGCTTGTTTACAAAAGACGACATCATTGGTACTGCTGGCTGCAGTTTGAGGAGGAAGCAGGCAGGCAGCGTCTCATACGGCGCCTCAGTCGACGGCAGGAACACAGGATGACTACCACACGACACAATTTCACCACCATGAATGACATTCACAATCACTGCGGGATGCAAAAAGAAAAGATTAAAGTCTCCTGTTGCGTAAGAGATTAAACAGCAACATGTCACCCCTGGGGATCCAGCTGTGGCGGCTGGGGGAGCACAGATGCCATCTGAAGCTCGTGAGTCACATCGCTGACACCTACGGTCACCTGGGCGGTGTGGACGAGCGCCTCTGTAGGGGTCGCTTCTTCAAAAGGAAAAGCTTTTAAAAAGGAAAAGGTAGAAATGTTAAGGCCCTTTAAAGCCTCATGCATTCAAACGTTAACAGGTTTATAAAATACATTTGTTTAGACATCTTACGTATATCTGAGGTCTTCATTCCAGCAGTCGGAGTGGTATGGAACTGGATCGTCAGGGGGGTATCTAAAGGGATGAATTAAATATTAACTGAAGAAAAGATTCATGCATAATTCATGTTTTTGTTTCTTCTTGTTATGTACCTTCTTTTCCAGCGATCAGACACCCAATTCTGCCATTGTTGATCATGTCTGAGTCCTTTAGCACACTGAAAACAAATTATGGCTGCGCTGATAGGCTGATACGGTTGCAACAAATAATTATTTTCATTATTAATCTGAAGATTATTTTCTCAATCAGTCATTTATGAAATGTCAAAAAGTAGCAAACAAAGCTCAAAGTGATGTCCTAAAATTACCATTTCACCCATAGTCAAAAGCTTATATCTTTAATTTAGTTTAGATTTATTGGAGTCTGATATCAAAAAATCAATCAACCAGTAAATTAAAAGCCTATTCGTCGCAGCTCTTTAGTTGTGTTTTTGGGGCATTTCTGTTTTTATGTCGCTTACCTTGGCAGTTGTGATATTTTCTCTAAGTCCTTCCCGAGAAATTGCATCGATGAAAACAATTTCAATTTGATTTCACTGAAACATTAAAAAAAAACACAAATAGTGAAATGAGTGCATGAGGCCCACAGTTGTTTTAAAGGTGAAATCATACACTTTGAGAGCAGCTATACTTGTCTCCGGGGATGTTGTACTGGGCGAACAGGCGCGCCAACTTCATGGAGAACTCAGCAAAATGTTTTGCCCTGCACCATAAAAACAAAACAGTAGCATCAGCATGCAAAACAATTTATCTTTAAGTAATCATTTAAATAGCACGGCCCTCTTCATCTGGCAAGCAAAAAAACGACAACATTTGAAATTGATCATCGCTCAAACGCTTACCTCAGCAGCTGGAGAAAGGACTCGCTGGGCTGCAAGACAATTTCATTTTATCATCACGCAGAGTGTAAAAGCAGAGCAGTGCGAATGGCAACGTAGTCCACTTACAACAGGGGATCCTCCATGAGGGGCCACCTTCACCTCCTCCACCCCGCCACCCGGCAGCAACACCACCTCCAGGTAGAACAGATCTGCTGTCAGGTAGCATGTGGCCTCAGTAATGTGAAAGCCCATTCTAGGGAGGACAGAGAGGGGATGTGGGAGGAGATCTGTGTCACCTCATTATATTACAAGTGAAGAGAAGCTCTAAAGTGATGAAGATCTTGAAGGGCTTTTGAAGTCAAATATCACAAGTTTAAAGTCAACTCTCTACCTTTGTTGTTTGGCAATCGCCTCCAGACGGGACCTCATGGTATTCATGGAGGACACTGAAACAAACAGAGGACAACTTCCTCACACGTTAAGCGACATACATGCACTAAAATACATACTGAACCATTGGTATGCTGCGCGTTTACCATTAAACACTTCCTGGAGCCGCTCCAGTGATCTAACCAGTGGCTCACAGGGTTTGGATTGATCTTTGGGTTTGTCCTATCGGGAGACAAAGGGACGAAACAAAAAGACAATGGACCGGTTGTGAGGCAAAGTCCTCCTTGTGTAGACAGTCTTCGGTCCCGCCAGCTCATCCCACGACACCCTTTGATTGTGTGCACTTTGGGATCCATGTGTTTTGGAAAACCAGGGAGGCTGCAGAAATGCGAAAATACATTCTGCATTGCCAGTGCTTTGTATTTTTGAGATGCCTGGTCCTATAAAAGTCCTATTCAGCATCACTGCTGGCAGGAAACTGCATGACTAGCCCCAGCTGCCTTATCCCCCTCGGACCACACATCACTTCAGACCACCAACTAATCACGTATCTTTACGAGACTCCAGAGACTGACCTCTGCCAAGCTCCACTTTGCATTAATCCAAATGTACTATCTATCCTGCCGCTCCACCCATGACACATCTAAAGAAAACGAACACACCCTCTCACAGCCTCAAGCATACACGCTATTATCGCAGTGCTAAATACACATGACACTTTGCAGCCTTTGCGTGTTGGGCCCTAATCCTGTAGCCTGATCATGTACATCTAGTGGAGCATCTTCCAAAGAACAAATGGTGATTGTCTTGCCAAAACATGACGTATCAGAAACAAAGCCATGGCCAGAAGGCAACTTACAAAAAACAACTTTGTTTCGTTTCAAAAAAGGCTCTCTACTCATACTATATTCCATGTGGTTGAAGTGAATCCAAGTTACCGTCAATGCACAAACTGACCCAACAACAAAGACGTTGTGTGTTGCGGGTTAGATGATCTCATTCCCAGTGCATCACCACACCAGTTCCCGATTTGCTGCACAGCATCATATTAAGAGAAGCCATCACAAGTCTAATATCTTTTATTTAAGCAACCGTCACCTTTCACTGCATAGAACTAATGTAAGGACATACCTTCAAATAGGGATTGTATGTGATGTCCATGAATTGCACTGTGGCATTTAAAAAAGGGGGATTTGAAACTAACATGCTGATGGAAACAGAGGAAGTGTCTATGTGGTTTTACCATGCATCTTCGAACAAGCTGAAAGGTTTCATTCCAGGTTTTCTCTGCAAATTTCAAGTGCAGCTTGGAGATTCTGGACTCCATGACTAAAGCATACAAAAAGGAGAAAAACAACAGTCGTTAAAACTACAACATCCACACCCTTACATTTGTAATAACCTTTTCTTCCATTTCATAAGTAGCCTACAGTTGGATTTTGAATGATACAACGTTTGTTATTTGTTTAAACCAACATTACCTTGCTCCTGAAAGTCACTCTTGCTGATTTGACAATAGTCTCCACCTCAACAAACGTGCCAACAGTTATGCGGATTATCCAATTAATCAATTGTCTTGCATGTTCAATCCACTGCCCTGAATCGGTGTTTAATGTGCAACCACGATGCAAACTGATTTAGGAATTGCAGCATTACTTAAAAACTGTTGGGCGATGTTTGTATTAGTGAGAAATTGATGTTACATTCAAGCAGGGTGTTTTCTGGTTCTCGCTCATGCAGGCGGGCGTTGTCAGACGGAGCCAAGCCCACAGGACGTGCAGTCAGTCCGCTGCTAAGTCTCTGGAGTTAGCTATAGGGAGCTAGCCATGAGCTAACAAGCAGCTAGCTCAGTCTCCTCATATTGCCACCATAATTCAACCGACGTACCAAGGTGAACAATCGTCTAATATACCGGTAGGTGATAATATTCACATTCATTTTGCTTATGTAACGTCACGTTTGCGCGTCTTTTTTTATTTGTACGTTGCATCATTTAGTTGTGATTAGCTGCTCGTTATCGCTTGCTAGCCTTTTTTTTTTTAGCTGTGGCTCGCGAGGATCGACCGAACATCTGTTGCTGGATAACCGATTTTAAGGATGTGTGTGTTTTTTTAAAATGCGTCATCTGTTATCTGCTAGCCTTCACGTTAATCGCCCTCACATGTTAATTAACGACCAGCTGTCGTTAACCAGCTTTGGGGTTGGTTAGTTAGCTTGTTAGCCACATCGCTACCTGCAGTTTGACATGCCCCCAGCTAACTAGCTAATAAGTTGACATGATTATAAGAGTATTGCGTGTTGTTACTCGTGATTTCAGTCGTCTGTTGGTGTAATAATAAGGTGACACTGTCTCTTGCTCTGCTAACAGTACAGGTGATCTTATTGTGTCGTTGACGTGCCTGTGTAATTACCGTTATTGAGCCAATTCCATAATCCGCTTATACACAGTTACTCACTTGTTTAAGGTTACTTAAAATGCTAAACATGGTTGGGTACGAGTCACCAGTCATACCATTTGATAAGAGATATATTTCCTTACGTTGGCATGGTGAGTGGATTTAAATGGTTAAAGTAAAAGGACACTAAATCGTAATAAAGACTTTTAGTGCATACACCCCTTTTGTTCATTTGTATAATGACCTGCTGGCTGCACTCCCATCTCTACCCCTGATCCCCAGAGAGGTCTGTGTGGACCTGTGATAGGGAAAGAGCATTAACACACACTTCATGGCTTTCCCATTCTCTTCTTGGACTGTCCAGTAAATGGCTTTGGCATATGTCAGATTTCATGTCAAAAGGTTTTGGAAAATGCTGCCAGATGTTACCCAGAAGCTTTAAAAAAATGATATTTCTTTACTAAATGGCTTTCACAGGGTCCTCTTGGGTTAGTGGAATTTGCCTACTGTGTGTCATGATGTATAGTAGTTAAGTCTACTTATCCATATTTCATCAGTGGGTGGTGGTTTCTGACTTCCAGCAAGTGAACGTTGGCTGTAAAATAACATTGCATTCACAAGGCGGCTTCTTATTTTTGCTGATCTATATTTGACCGTCAATGCACTTTTCTGGCAGACCTTTTTTAAACTTCATGCAGATATCATCTTCTGCATATTGTGTGGCCTAAATATTATTTCTTCCTGTAATGAAATCTATTTCTATGACTTTTTCTCTGAAGAAAATAAAGAAGTAAAGGAACAGTGTCCACTCAAAGCTACACTAAGGGACATATACTCTTTCTGCAGGAACATAGCTGCAGGGAGGGGCAATAATGAAAAGCACAGATTATACAGCATCAATCTAGTGCCGCTGCTCATTATCACATTTCATCTTGCCGTAGTCTTAACCAGGGACAGAGAACAATCCCCTGCACTAATGTTACATAGCAGATTCTCCTGGTTTTGTTTTATTGCTGTGAGACACAGCGATGACTCCGCAATCTAACTGCAGGAATGGATTCTAGAGCCTCGTAAATGATGATGAAACATCTCTCTTTTTTTTTCTCCCCAGGAATTAGCATTCGGCAGCTGGATTTTAAGGTCTTGATTTCACAATCCTTCCCTTCACCTTGAACCGTCTACCTTCTCGCACTCTCAGCACACAGAGCCATGGCAGCTGCTAAGCCGAAAGGGCAGAACTCTCTAGCCCTTCACAAAGTGATAATGGTGGGCAGTGGAGGGGTGGGGAAGTCGGCCCTCACGCTCCAGTTCATGTATGATGAGGTGAGCAACAGCCAAGTAAACTCCACATGTTGTCGAAGTAGGAAAGACCAAATTGACCGCAGTTGTAAATGTTGTTTTTTTTCTCCCCGTTGTAGTTTGTTGAAGACTATGAGCCCACCAAAGCAGACAGCTACAGGAAGAAAGTGGTGCTGGACGGAGAGGAGGTGCAGATCGACATCCTTGACACAGCTGGACAGGAGGACTACGCCGCCATCCGAGATAACTACTTCCGCAGCGGCGAGGGCTTCCTCTGTGTGTTCTCCATCACAGAACTGGAATCATTTGCAGCAACAGTTGACTTCAGGTCCAGTAGCATACAATGTTTGGCATCCATTCGAATTTGATCACGGTGATCTTCTCCCCCTGCGAAAATGCAGAAACAACCTTTTGTTATTTTGGAACATCTCATTCACTTGAGCAAGCAGTAGTGTTTTTATTCATGGCTGAATGACATTTCTTTTTGTTGTTGCAGAGAGCAGATTCTGCGAGTGAAGGAGGACGAGAATGTGCCCTTTCTCTTAGTTGGTAACAAGTCGGATTTGGACGACCGACGGCAGGTCAGCGCTGACGAGGCGAAGGCCCGCGCCGAGCAGTGGGGCGTGTGCTATGTGGAGACTTCCGCTAAAACCCGCGCCAACGTCGACAAGGTGCGTTCGACTAGCATACGTTTACGTCGCCGATATCGGAGCAAACGGGGAGACGTGAACCTGTACTTTTTGTGTTGTCAACAGGTGTTCTTTGACCTGATGAGAGAGATCCGGGCGAGGAAAATGGAGGACAGCAAAGAGAAGAACGGCAAGAAGAAAAGTAAAAGTTTGGCCAAGAGAATCCGAGAGAGATGCTGTATTTTATAGTGGTGGAAGAGAGCAGGGGTGCTGCTTATGTACATATACATTTCTCAGACTTTTGCATTTATTTTGTGCCCGTACCTGACCATGACTTTCCGTTCCTGGCTAACAGGACATCTGACCCGTGTGTCGGAGAATAGTAAGGTGGCACCCCATACACCACTCATTGCTCTAACTTTTGATGTGCTGACACTCCAAATACTTTATGTACTCTGACCACATCAGAGTGTAATAACTGGATGGTGTTTGATTTAGGCCTAAGCTTGACAAGAGGCTATGCCCCCCCCCCCCAAATGTTACCAAACCTTTCATTGTAAAGTTTGACGTGTTTAATATATTCAGACTGTGCAGTTCAAAAGAAAAAGACACAAATGAGCGTGTCAGCGCTGAGGTTTAAATGGGGACGTTGGGTAGGAAATGTAAGTGAAGAGACTCGGTGTAGTGTCAACCCAGAATTCATCAAGTGCCACCAAGGAAATGTAGTTTGCACCGGTGAATCTATGAAGCATTTGAATTGATAGTTCGTTACTAAGAGCCGACATTTAATGCCATTCCCATTTGTTGTTTTGCACCTCAATTATTCTAAGTGGTAAGGTTGTGAACACTTATTCTTCCTTTTCTTGTCCTCTATCATATCGACTAGTTTAAGTTATAAGCGCACTAGTGTTTCCTTTTTATATCTCCTTCGTGTCACTTTGTTGAGTCCTCTCAAATGCACAAACATTGCTCGTTACCCAGAAATCTGTGAGGGATTTTGCAACACTTGAACTTTTTTCATTTCAGAAGTTTTACCTCGCTTGGCCTTTTTTTTTTTTTTTTTTTTTTTTGCGCTAAAGGAATCCCTGGTGCTCCTGATAAAAGGCGATTCCATAACACTACATCCTTTACCTGCTGTCGTTAAACACATGACGTTAAATAAATTGCTTACAGTCGTGTAAAGATTTATTTTGCCAATTTAACTTTTCCTGGCTCCGATTTCTTTTTTTTTTTTGAATTGCCAACCGTGTAGTCCTGTTTTTTTTTTTTTTAACTTTAATGTATTTCTTAATAAGGAACTCAGTGTGAATTAATTAATGGATCGATGAGTTTGAAGGCATACAATGTGAAAAATTAATGCAGGCTCGATAGAAGTCCAAAAAACTTAAGTTGCTCTCATACACCAAAGAAGTATGCTAGCTAGTACAAACAAGTGCCCACTTATTACTGGAAGTGAATGACAACTCGCTATAGTGAGCTTCAAAAGGAAGCGCTGCACTGTTTGTGTGAAATCTATCTTTGTCCAACTGAAGGCAAAAGTTGAGGAACTTTAATGGTGCTGGGAATGAAATGCAAGGTTACGGGCGATTTAGTAATGCATGTACAGTGCATCACTGTTGCCTCACTGTCCATTGTGAATGTGAATATCCCCCCCCCCCCCCCCATACCCATCCCCATCCCCATCCTGTTGCCTGTAATCTTAGCCTGCCAGTGATGTGCAGAGTTTAAAGGCCATTGCCATTCTACTTTGTTTACCTTTTGTTCGACGTCTTAATGTAATACCTGTTCATTTCCTCGTGCTCCTCATGTCGTCATTTTACAGGCAAGTGAGGATTAAAGCAGTGGAAACAAACAATTGGCAAAATGAGAATGCTCTACTTGACCAAAACACACTAACGTCTGCTCCTCCGCTCTCTTTAGTTTCCCTTTATGACTGAGCCGCTTTTTGTCTTTTAACTTATTTAAAATAACTTATTTATACTGTCCACGTTTCACTCTGATCCAGTTTAAAGAGTAAATGCGTGCGTGTGCGGCTCACCATTTACATGCAAAGGATTTCCTCAACCATTAGGATGCCCGACACTGGAGTCTATGCAAAAACATGATTGTTGTCTTTGCAAAGAGGAAGAGAACATGCAACTTGGGAGACTATTCAAACCAGTGTCAGCGCGTTGCACTAGAAGCATTTAAGCTTTGAGATCTGACCACAGAACAGCTGCTTTCATATTTGAAAACACTGAACATTGTCTCATTGATTCTCTGAGTTAATACATTAACACTAAATAACTCCTGGCTTTGATTACAGGCTTTGTCTGTCATACATTTCATTGTATGTGTTGTACTTTAAAAAAGAATGTCCGTGGTATTTCGTGTTAACTGAAAAGCACACAGTAGAGAGAGATTTAAGAGTTTTAAAGATATGTGACTCGAACCCTAAATGTTGGGGACTCGTGGCATCAGAATGTTTAGAAAGTAATTTTATTTAATATGTTTTAAGGGCTAACCTCCAGTACACCATGCCATGATTTCAACACACCTGAAAAGTTAAGGTGACGGGCGCAGAAACTGACACACAGAGTAAGTATCCCAGTGTGTTGAGGCGTACCTTCCTCCGCTTACGGCCATTACATTAACTGCTGTGTGTCGCAGAAGCTACCACCATAGTGCTTGTTTACTCATAACATACGCTTGTAGAAACAAACATTCGTCATTCCTTTTCTTCGTCTCCATGTCAATATGGCCGAGATGCTTTCAATTGGCGAGACTAAAACAGATATTTGTGTGAAAGCTTTGAGCAAACTGTCCTACGGGGTATTTGAATATCTTGTTTTGCCTTTTTATATATAAAAAAAACCTCGGAAATAAAGAGTATATATCTATGTCTTTGATTGATTGGATGGTTGTATGTATGTCATCGATTCAATGTCTCCTTCATGTTTACTTATTTTGAACATAACCACTAATGTAGGCTGTTTGTAAATGTAAGAGGTGAAGCTTACATTTCAATTCATTTTTTGTTTGTGAGTTACTTGGAAATGGCAAATAAAGTGGATATTACTAATAACATTTTCCAGATGTGTTCAGATATTCTTTGTGTGCAGATTCATGACTTGAGTTATTACAGTGAGCAGGCAGAGGGTTCCTCTGGGACTCGTATTTCTGTGAACATGCTGAATGCCACCACCTGCACAACCCGACCTTTTCTATCGATCAGGTGAAGGTGAATTTAACGATGTTTGTCCCATTAGTTACTGTGAATTGCCCGATACATCTTTTTACTGTAATTTAATGTACGTCACATGCAATCACGGACAGCTTGGCTCAGCCCATATCTCCGTGTTTACACCATCACACTGATTCTTTGGCATAACTGAACGCACCATATGGTCCTTGCAAATATGCAGCACACGGTCATGGAGGAGGACAATGGGGAGTATTGATTTGCTAGTACAGACATGCGTAACAGTTGGTGTGGGCCTTTGATGTTTCATAACAGTGGAACTTAGAAATAGCATTTAGAGCACGATGCAGACTACTGGCAACATATTTTAATCAAAGTGAAGTCGGTATAAAATTGTTATATATGTAATATATTTGTTGTATTTTTCTTTTTGCAATACCAGTAATACTTTAACTAATTGAATCTAAATGTTCATTTAAGATTATAATATTGTATGCTCGTTCGTTTTCTCATGTTTTGTTCATATTTGCACAAGTATTTGATCTCATTTGATGTTTTAAGAGAGAATACAATTAAATATTTCCCAAAATAAATGTCTGTAAAGCAAGTTTTCCCCATGATCTCGTATGTGGGTCAGGAAATAAGATAAAACAATACTCCACCTTTTGTGTAAATTGATGCTTTGATTTGGAAATGTTTCTTTTTTTAATAAAGCTATACGTTTTGAAAGTAGGGGTTTCCCTTGGCGGTGACGTAACCGCTTATCTAGATTACGCATACGGGTATCATTGGTTCACACCGACGCACAAGGCCTGTAGTTTGAAAGCTGTCTGGGGCCCTGGCGAAGTGTACCCTAGCCACATTGCGAACAAAGTTAGAATCTTTTTGAAATAAATTCAAGGAATAGTGGAGCCATTTTATCCCGGAAATACGTCTGCTACTTTTGGGACCATGCGGTGGTGAGAGGGAGCAACAGCCCGGCGAGATACGTGGAAGCAGGCGGTGTTTTTTTTTTATTTGTTTTTTTACTAACATTGTTATATTGCATCTTGACTGAGTTGCATTGAACTCCACACGCAAGGAGAAAAGAAAGCTAGCTGGCTAAGGTGCTAGCCGGCTAGCTGGCTAGCGGCGGCTATCCAGCCAACTCGCGTGCTATTCACTTCCTTGTTGCACACTGGAGTGTGATGGAAGGCGAGCTGAAGTTTGTGGAGGGGGCACGGAGTTGTTTTACTTTGACTTTAACCCGATCTGGTTAATGGATTTACATGCTTGCATGAGCTGCAACATTACAGAAGAACTGGATTTTAAATTTAGAGGGGCTTTGGGCCTTGTGCTTTGACCATGAAATGGAATGCGACTGTCTAGCTTGGACACAGTTAGCTATTGGAAGCTAGCTGGCGGCTAAACCGACTAGCATTAGCTAGCGAAACTGAGATATTTCAGTATCAACTGGCTCTATAACTAAACGGCATATTGTGGATTTTATGTGGCGGAATCGACAGGCACCAAGTGTCATGAAATAACTACCATCGGGGGTAACTCACTCTTATTGAATCTGATACGAACTAGCTTTGCAATGCTAATGTTAAGCTTTTGATTTAGCTCGGTTAGCTAGCTAGCTTGCTGTTTTAATTGTGAATTAGCTGTTAGCCTGTCGACGTTACACTGCTAAGCCTAATGTTTTGTTCCACGACACAGGGACCATAGTTGTAGTAGAGAATATAATATATAGATTATTCTCATACGTGGCTCTTTTGAGGGTTTTATTTTATAGATAAATGCCTAATTCAGAGGTGCTTCGCGAGGCTCGCGGACGGAGCCCCTCTGCTCAGAGGAATGCTAACAGACAGGACAGGCGTAGCAAACCGGGGAGCGGTGCTGCTCAGCGAGACAGACATCGGGAGAAGAGGCGGTCGTCGGCTTCTCGGAAAAAGAAACGCAGACAGACTAAGGGAAAGGATCTGTGGTGCACCGGTACAACGGGAGACCCCAACATTAACCGAAAGGGCACTTTTGATAAAGACGCCGAACTTCGGACATTGGTAGAGTACGATGACGTGAGCTCCCAGTCAGAGAGGTTTTCTGGCAGCCCCTCTCCCAAACTTGACCCCCACGCTGCTGACAGGCTGTCAGTGGACCGACTCAGCGATGGTGACTGTAATGGACCGGCTTCCCCAGACAGAAGTCACCCGAGAGACCGGGAGGCGGTGTGCGTCGGCAAAGACGAACAAACACGAGGACCATCCGAGAGGAGCAAGCCAGAGAAGGACTTGCCAAGCAGGAAAAAGGACCGCCAGAGCCGCGAGAGAGACTCCTCCAAAGTCAGGAGTGGAGGTAGCCTGGGTGGCTCTAAGAATCCCAGAGACACTACAAGGAGCAGTGACAGAAATGGTAAAAGGACATCTTCATCCCAGTCCTCGCAAACTGCAGATAAGCGGGATTCAAAAAGGCCGAAGAGTAAAACCAGATCTGATAAAGAGCCACCATCTGCATACAGAGATGCTCCACAATCCTACAGGGATGAGCGGGAAGACCCCAGGGCATACAAGAGAAGTCCTGGTTTGAAAGCAGAAAGTCCCTATGGGACGTCTTATTCATATAGCTACCAGTCCCCTGGTGGTTATAACCAGCCAATATCTAGAAGAAGTCCAACTTATGGGAGCAAAAGACTCTCTCCCAGCTCCGCATATTACAGCCGGGATGGAGATGGGTACGGGCCGTACGGTGTGCCCAAGTCACCCGCTTCCTACTCCAGCAACAAAAGGAAGCGATCTCCAGCGAGCCCAGCAAACTGGCGCAGGTCCCCAAGTTATGGCCGACACAGTCCGTTTGAACAAGGAGAGTTCGGTGCAAGTCCTTATGGGAACCGCAGGAGATCCAGGAGTCCATACAGAAAGTCCCTGAGCCCAAGTCCAGATGTCAGGTCAGTTCTTACAAAGTTCTTACATTTTAGGCCTATGTAGAAATATGGCTAGTTTGACCCGTCTGACATTTATTCTTCGTGTTTTCTGTCAATATTTGACTTTCCAAAAACTTTTGACCGGACTGTCCTGCATGTGACATTGGTGTTGTATAACTTGCTCTATATGCTATGTCTTCATATTTACATATCCACTAGATTTTCTATCTTATACAAGATCTAAAAAAACGTCTCCATGTCATTTTCTTTCCAGGCGATCTGCTCGATCACGTAGCAGAAGTCCATATTCAAAGCATTCACGCTCTCGTAGTCGTCACCGCCACTCTCGCTCCCGCAGTCGCCCCTCTAGCCTCTCGCCGAGCACGATCACCTTCAAAACCAGTCTTGCTGCTGAACTCAGCAAGCAGAAAAGGGTTAAAGCTGCAGAAGCAGCGGCCAAGGCGAAGAACTGCAGCAACACATCTACTCCAACCAAGGGCTCCTCATCTGCTCATCAACCCAGCCCGAAGCCCAATCACACATCCAGAAAGGGCCGCCCTCCCTCCCCACCGCAGCCGGAGAAAGGTCCCAGAACTCCCACATCAAGCCTGCCCCAGTCCCCCTCCGACAGGTCGGCCAAGAGGACCGCCGAGCACCCGACCAGCAGGGACAGAGATGGAAAGGGGAAAGATGACTCTGTGCATCGGGACAAAAGGAAAGTGGCAGCGGCTGGACAGAGCAAAGAGAAGGAACGAGCCACTGGTCCACTCATCTCCGCTCTAACATCCCTACCATTGCCCCTCGCGGTTCTTGAGCACATGAATAAAGGAGAAAGGTATGCATGTGTCGTTGTGCCAGTTGACCTATAATTCTTATTCATAGTTGATTGTCAAGACTTACTCTGTTCTCTTTGTATGTATTTTTCCTGCTATCAGCTTGCTCTCAGGGAAGAAAAAGTCAGAGAGAAAGGCCCGTCCGCTTCTTTCCGACTTGCCTCTCCCCCCTGAACTTCCTGGTGGCACGTCTTCCCCGCGCAGCCCACCCGACGACAAGAAGTCCCAAACTCTTCGCCGAAGACCTAAGTATGTTACGACACATTTAGTGCCGTGTCATCTTTTCTTACGCTGCAGTTTGCTGTGTACGCTCACTTTACTCCCACTAAAATATCTATTTTCTTGTATTTTCCAGAATCTGTGGCCCGAGATACGGCGAGATCAAGGAAACTGAGATAGATTGGGGCAAACGCTGTGTGGATAAGTTTGAGATTATTGGAATCACAGGGGAAGGCACCTACGGTCAGGTGTACAAAGCTAAAGACAAAGACACCGGTGAGTGTTCATTCTGTTACTCCACATCAACATTGTAAATATGGATGCATTCTCTGTTATATTGAGGTTGCTGATACTGGTGATCTCCCATTTCTTCCGTTTCAAAGCTGAAATGGTGGCTTTGAAGAAAGTTCGGCTGGACAACGAAAAGGAGGGCTTCCCAATCACAGCCATCAGAGAGATTAAGATTTTGCGACAACTCAACCACAAGAGCATCATAAACATGAAGGAGATCGTCACGGACAAGGAGGACGCTCTCGATTTCAAGAATGATAAAGGTACGTTATGTTCTTTAACGGCTCTATGGTCCTGCCACACGATGTGGATTTGTTCTGATGACTAAATCTTTATTCTCTCATCTCAGGCGCTTTCTATCTCGTCTTCGAATACATGGACCACGACCTGATGGGTTTGCTGGAGTCCGGCCTGGTGCACTTCAACGAGAGCCACATCAAGTCGTTCATGCGACAGTTGCTGGAGGGCCTCGATTACTGCCACAAGAAGAACTTTCTGCACCGCGACATCAAGTGCTCCAATATTCTGCTCAATAACAAGTGAGTCCTCAGTATTTCTATAATCAGTATGAACAGTCACACATTCTTTTCTGGACTACATCAATTCTTTTTTTCCCCTTCCTATTCAGAGGTCAAATAAAGCTGGCAGACTTTGGTCTCGCTCGGCTGTACAACTCTGAAGAGAGGTGAGTCTCCGATGTTCTGAGATGTACACCACACCTGTTGCGCCTTCCCTCTTGTGTGTGATAATACTAACAATACTTGTCTTTTGTTCTCTTTGTCAGTCGTCCGTACACCAATAAAGTGATCACACTATGGTACCGTCCCCCAGAGCTGCTCCTGGGAGAAGAGAGGTACACGCCGGCTATTGACGTGTGGAGCTGCGGGTAAGAACTTAACCGTTTACTTGTTGTCGTCACTTGATTATCTCCCCGTTGGTATTGTTTTATATCTTGTTTTTGTCTCTCACAGATGCATTCTTGGAGAACTGTTCACAAAGAAACCAATTTTTCAAGCAAACCAGGAGCTTGCACAGTTGGAGCTCATCAGGTAAGTTTAGTCTAAATCATGTTAATGTTTGAATTCAGATCCAGTTGTGAGCTCTTGACCGGTTCCGACTAAGCGCTGCAGCTATCTGAAACAGGAAGAGAAAGCGGTACTCAAGTACTGATCGCCTCAATCGACCATAAAGCTACGCAACCACAAGATGTGTTTTTCTTAGCGGGCGCCACGTGTTTTCTTATGACTGGCCTTGTTAGAGGAAAGGTGAAGGTTGTGATTAATGTAGTGGAGGCCGACCGCCTCTGCTGGGGAAACTTTCTGCTGTGAGCTATGCACGCTGTAAAATGTTTGATTGTTCTTTCGTGAGGGAGGAGAGACACGCTTGCATATTCAAACGTGAATGAAAGCAACAAGTCAGGCCAGTTTTGTGGGTGTTGTCATTTTGAGATATGTAGAGAGCCTATTGGGTCCACACATCGCTGCGTTCTGGTAAAACAAGTTCATTTCTGTCTTTCAGCCGGATATGTGGAAGCCCCTGTCCTGCTGTCTGGCCGGATGTAATAAAACTTCCCTTCTTCAACACCATGAAACCAAAGAAACAGTACAGGAGACGGTTACGAGAGGAGTTTGCTTTGTAAGTCCATGTATATGACGTCTAATTGAAGATGTGGCCCTCTAGCAGTGCATTGTACTCAACTGCCTCTGTTGTCGTCCAGCATCCCTCCGTCTGCCCTGGACCTGTTTGACCACATGTTAAACTTGGACCCCAGCAAACGCTGTACAGCCGAACAAGCGCTGGGCAGCGAGTTCCTCAAGGACGTGGACCCAGACAAGATGCCCCCGCCAGAGTACGTCTTCCTTACTTCATGTCGCATGCAACGTGTTCATCACCAGGATTTACAGTGTTAACGGTTTTCCTATCCCTCCAGTCTTCCGCTGTGGCAGGACTGTCACGAGCTGTGGAGTAAGAAACGTCGGCGGCAGAAGCAGATGCCAGAGGAAGCGGCGGCCCCCAAGGCGCCCCGCAAAGAGCTGGGCCTCGACGACAGCCGCAGTAACACTCCTCAGGGCTTCCCTGCTCCCGGAGGGGTTAAAGCTCCCAATGCGGCTGCTTCCACACTGCTGGGTCAGTTTAACTGCTGTTTGCATTTCTACTTATTAGTATTAGCTTGTCAGCCACCGGTAAACCGCTCTTGCACGTACTCGTATGAAAGGTGCTGTGCTAATAACGCATCATTTGAGGATGTTGCAATGCATCCAAAACAAGTACAGCTGGAGTTTACTCAGTATGTATCGATCACTTTTAAAGGTCAATAAAGCTTTGTAGCTTTGTTTCCCATAGACAACACACTGAATCAAGCTTACTTCAGTAGTAGCCCCTTCAATACTGTTGAACTGTGTAGTATTCACACCTATGACTCGTCCAACTTGTTTTCAGTTTTACATTCAGAATGATTTTTGTCATTTGAATTGGCATTAAAACCCATTGAGATTACATCTTTTTAATGAATCTTAGCTACAGTCGAAAGCTCCAGAAAAGGCTCGTAAATACAGAGATTATGTCCCAGATGCGTGTTCCCAAGGTTAAGAATCTTCTGTCTTCTCACAGACCCAAAGGGTCCGAGCTCCCAGTTGACCCAGGAGCAGCTAGCGGTCCTCCTGAACTTCCTCGGCCAGTCCAAGAGTTCGGCCAACACGGCCCAGTTCGTCCAGTCCATGAGCACGAAGGTGAATCAGGAAACATTACAGCAGCTCTCCAAAGCCCTCGGGCCCTCTGACCCAGCTGAGCCTCCTCCTCAACCCGCGCCGGCGAAGCCTCCCCAGCCCGCCGCCCCGTCAGGCGTGCCCCGTACGCCCCCGATGCCCAAGCCTCCGTCACCCCCCATGTCTGCGCCGTCGGGTATTCCAGAAGGAGAGGCCGCAGCTGCCACGCAGACGGCCATGACGATGCTGCTGGCCCAGCTCCTCCAGGCTCAGCAGGCTCCGAGGCAGGAACCGAGTAATGGTGGAGAAGGGGCGGAGAGTACCAACCCAGGAGCAGCAGCAGGAGGGCAGCCTCCACCTCCAGAAGTTAAACAGCCTCCAGAGCCCAGCCCGGTCTCTCCAGGTAACCCAGAGAAATTCAGATTACAGCAGCACAGAAGTCTTAAAAGTTAAAAGACAAAACAACTAGAAACACATTCTAGCGCATCGTATAATGTTGTAATTTCTGTCTTTCAGTGTCTGATGTCGGTGGCGTGTCCATCCTGCCTCCAAACCAGAGACCACCTGAGCCTCCAGAGCCACCTCCACACGCTGACCTGGACTACCGGCAGCCTCCACCTGAACCCAAGACTGGCCACGCTCCACCGATTGCGTCCGCAGGTGGAGGTGATGGAGGGAGACCCCCAGAGCCAGACTACCCACCTCTCCCCACTGCAGAGGGGCCCGGGTACGGCGGAGACTACATCCATCCGCCTCCGCCCCCCTTCACCCCTGCAGGGTTTGGGGACGGTTACATGGGTCACATGTTGGGTGGGGGCCTGCCGCCTCACGCTCTGAGGGAAGTGTTTAGCGGACACGGACCGGCTGCCGGCTCCTCGTCTAATGCAGGCGTTCTGGCCCCGGCCCACCCAGACCCCTTCCCGCCAGGTGCTGGAGCCACCGGACCCAGCAGCATGGTGTTCACTGGGGACCAGGACCACCGGTTTAAATACAATCACAGCCCGTTACCCGTGGAGGGACAGCCTAACCCCAGTGCTATCCACCTGTACAACCACGCCTTGGCTCGAAAGGACGGTGGACCTCCTCCCCCACCAGGACAACCCTGGGGCTCCCCTTCCCAAGTGGGGGCTCCGCCGCTACCCCTCGGCTTCGTCCCACATGTGAACTCAACCATCAGGGGACGAGGCCTGCCTTTCTGAAAGACTGGAAATAGTAAATGGCAGTTTGTGACAATAGACAAAAAGGTTAGAGGACTCAGTTTTGAGCCCGAAGCCTCTCGGGCCAGACCAGAGGGATCTGGAGATGCACACTCGGTTTGTAAAAACTTAAATCTGTGTCAGGCATTGTATTCCTTCTCAGTCTGGAATGTGGAGTACGGTGCAGAAGGACGGCCGAATAACACCGGAGGAGCTTTTCTCGCTCATACCATTTTCCTATGTTTTTGTAATCTATTCTGCTGTCTTTTAAATTAAGCTTCTACCTTTTCTGTGTGTACATTTATCAGGCCGGGTACATTTTAAATCTCCTACCTTAGCCTCTCTGTAACTGCTCCCGGGCAGACTAGTATTAATGTTTTGCACTACTGACTGAAGTAGGCGGAAACTATTTTAGCTATGAAATGAAATGGATGGTGTGCTTTATCTGCACAATTAGGAATCTGAGCAGTAATGTAGTGTCCTCTTTTTATTACGCCTTTATTATGTTGAAGCAATGATGGCTCAGCTGATTGGCTGATGGCGTACGTATCGGCACAGGGAGCTATTTGAGGAAGGACTGTTAGTTCCAGACGGACTGGTATAGCACTTGGACGACTGCAGAGAATCCGACTTCATGGAGAAAGGCTGTTCTCATTTGAAAGTCCACATGCCTTTTTGCCAATAGGTGTTGTAAAATCATGAACAAAACACACAAATCACGTTAATAAAAACAAATGTCTTTTTCTTTTTGTACTGAAATGATTTTGTCCCCCTCCCTCCTCCGGCAAATGTTTATTAAAGAAATGCCATCAATGAATGATTGTATTTAATTACTAAAAAGGTTCTTGACGTTCTCGGTTATAAATATTATAAATGACCAGTCGTAGATGAGCTGGCGTCACACATCGCACCACTGGATGGCAGTGTCATGTCAAATATCAGCGCTCTGCTACCTGCAGTGTGCACTCATTGCAACAGATGAACGTGTGGTGCAGATTGACATTCAGTGCTGCAACTGTGAGGCCAACGTACTCGGTCGTAAGTCTCTCGAAGCCAATAGACCTGAGCTGGCAGACGCTTTTTCACTGTAGCTTAGTCTTGACACGTTTATATACACCATTCATAGAGTGACAAGCTCCTTGAGTAAATCAATATAATGCAAATAGTCCTCCTGGCTGTATTTGTGGCATGAAAGCTTTCAGCTTTCTATAAAGAAACTGCTGAGAGACATGGCTAAGGCGATAGCAGCACACATGACGTTTCAGACAACTTCTACGCAACCTGGAGTGCAGATACGGAGCAGCTCATCCGTCGGGATGAAAGAAAGTGTTCCAATAGCCGACGGCTCGCAGCGGACTCAATCTTCAAGCACTTTACCTCGATTCTTTGAACTTAATGGAAAACAGTTTCTCAGAGATCACAAACCAGACCTCCTGAATGCTCCCTCTTAATGCCAACTTTCATAGGGATTTTTTTTTTTCCATTTTCACCTTCATCAAATAAGGTGTTGCTTTCAAATATATTCTGCTTCAAAGAATAAAGAAACGTTCATTGCACATCACATTCAAATGCGATTTTTCCAATAGTGTCTCTAAAGGGAATATTAAGAGGTTGATGAAGCATCAAATTAAGGATTAATTTATGAAATAGTTATCTTCAAAGGGATATCAATTCAGTTGGAACAATCAGTCTACATACCTTGATACAAATATAGCCGGCTAGTACAGATTATTATCAAAGGAAAAGAATCTCAGAGATGGAAATGTCTATCTTCCCGATCAGGTTCAATTTAATGACTATTTAAAAGCCCCACAACATCAATACAATCAATGACATATACTAAAACATATTCAGATATTAGGAATTGACATTTAAATGAACATTAAAGGCTGCCTTACTGCTCTTAAATGCTATACCAAACTACTTACAACGGTAGATTTAATAAAAATGTGATTCACCAGCCACACTGGAGCCACAAATGGCAGCAGCATCGTCCGCTGAATGATATTCTACATGCAGCTGAACAGACACACACACACACACACACACACACACACACACACGTCTGTCCTTTTGCTTTTTTACCCATCATATCCACATCTGAATTTGCCACACGTCACATCGCCGGTGATGAAAAAGTGATTATCTCAGAGGGGTTCCGTTCTGCAAAGCTAATTCGGAACGTGGATGGGAGCTGGTGTGTGATTAATACGGCGTGGATGATGGATTGCTGAAAATCTACGTCAGCTTCAGTAGAGACTGGCAGCGTGGTATCTTTTTGTGTGAGTGACTGAAGACGCAGTGAGTACAATTGATGAGCTGAAGGGTGCAGGGAGTGAGACAGGAAAGGTGCCTCAGACCGTGGAGTTTTATTCTGCTTCTTTATCTGAGGATAACAAATGCAGATGGGATCAATATACTTTTTGAGGTGGATGGTAAATGTGGCGCACACAGCAACCGTGCTGGCAGGAGAATTGACAATAACAGAGAAAACAAAAAGCTAAACAAAAACTTCACACACACACACACACTTGAATCAGTCAATTCGTGAAGGTCTTAAATGGTCTTGATTCAATCACTAAGCATGTGCCTAACCTTAAACCTCTTAAAAAAACGTGAGGATCAGCAAAAATGCCACACGCGCTTAACTTTAACACACATGGTTTTGCAGTGCACACACACACACACACGCACACACACACACACACACACTCTAACAACTGTACTGCCCAGTTGAGGCACCGTGTGGTGCTAAAGGACTGGAAAGCAGTTTGGGAAAAAAAAATAAAATCAGAAGCACCTCAATCCATCAACTTGATTTCATAAAACTTGCAAAACCGAAAGTTATGACCAAGATACGCTTTTCATCCTTGAACCAAAGCCCATAAATATTGACACGTGCCAGTTGATAGTGATGTTCGACAAGTAGAGCGGCCTTCAGGGGGAGGAGGGAGCCGGCGGAGGGCTGCTTGGCTGTTGTTGAAAATGGACTGCAGCCAAAATTCATCATGATCCACAAGCTTATCATATCTGGCTAATCAGAGACCTACCTGGACTCCGGCTTGTTAACGCATTACTTTTCCAAGGTGGCTTGAGGACAGGAAGAGGCGCTACCTGGGCTAACTGTTGACAGTGGGATGGGAGAGGGACATAATTAGGAGTTAAGGATGATTTATCGGGGAAGTAATGTGCTGACTTTGAATTAACCTTTGAGATTTTTGCAGTAACTGAACCATAATGTGACCCACAGTGCATCACTGTGCCTTGGGCCTTCCTGCTCCTTGAAGAGGTGAGTCAGCTGAACTAATGGCTGTTTAATAGCCAGCGGTCAAACCGTGTTGTATTTGTGTGTGTGTGTGTAAAGTGAGTGAAACAGAAAGAGAAAATGCACACAGCTGACATTTTTAGATAATGTTTTGTTTACATTTTTTTTGCTTTTTCTTTCTGAGCGATTTCCTCCTGCGGCTGTGTTCAAAGTAGTTTTTAATTAAAATGAGAAATCTAAAAGTGGTGGCAGCGAGACAATAGTGATGCCTTCTTCCACACACATGCACAGCAAGAACGTTCATGGTGTCAGTAATTACGCCCGCCGCATATTATTTAAGATCAGGTAGAATAGCAACCATTAGCGTGACCACATTAACGGGTGTTAATCTCTCTTAATGGGCGTTTGTTTATTTAAAGATGCATTAACTGTGCGATTTCAGAGATAGTGATTTACCTAGTATTCTCCGAATGAGGAGAGTGAAGCCTTCAGAGGCGATCAATCATGATGGAGTGTGAAAGGGCAAATTTTACATCCTGCTGCTGTGTGTCGGGTCCGTGTGCGTTCGGCAGCTAGGTGATGCCGCCCAAAAGGTCACGCTGCGCCGACCTTTACTGCGCTATTGTCAGTTTGTCACACACGGCAGCAGAGACGGCCAATCGCGTAACAGAAATGTCACATATTTGATCTCGACGTCTGTCAATCTGGCCATCGATAGGCCAGGTGTGCTGTGAAACTGACGATTTCCTATAATTGCTCCCAAATTAAAAAACACAGAAATGTTTTTACTTAACATATACGCACGTCATGTTCGTCTCTGCGCTTCCTCTCTTCCGCTGCGAGACGCGGCCTCACCTTCTCCCCCCCTGACATCCAGATTAGCTCCAACCATGTAGACAAAGGGCACTCCAATCATTTACAGCAGATATGACCCATGAATGTCATGCTCAGCTTCACTTCACACTTTACCTTTGACGTCTAAGGTCAGGCTCCAATAAGTCATTATGAAAAGGGAATCCAGGCCCTGCCAATCAGCACCGACCGTCTTCACCCCGCAGACTTGTTGTAGAAGCAAGGACGTGCACAAGGCCGGGGATAAAGTTGCCGGGGATGAAGTTGCCGGAGCAACAGCCTGTTTGTACTCCTTGGCTGAGCTCAGGGGCTCCAGCTTTTTTTCCTCAAAAGGTTTGAAAATAACTTCAACTTGGTGTCATGTCCCCTCAGTCTCTCCAAACTGAACCAGCAAATGAATAGAGCAAAAGTTCTAACAATGGGGGAATAGATCAATTTGATCCAAAGCAGGATGTCGACTCTGCAGGGGGATTTTTTTCATCGGCAACGATCATGTTTTTCCCAAATGCTAGACGGATATTTAAGCATTCTTTTATCTGGCTTGACAATGAATGCACATAGCTGCCGTAAATGGGGAACAAACTCTGCCCCCGGACCCCTCTTGGTTTTCGACTGAGCCCTGAATGTTTACAACGTCTCGCTCCGACTCTGTCTGAGCGGCGTTCCCGGTTCCCAGTCAGCCAACAGCAACGGGGGGAGAGAGTTGTGTACAAGAGGAAAGATGTGTCAGCGTTGCTCCACCGCTGTGAGGGATGTGAATTGAAACACATCCGACACACATTCAAATCAGCGGCATCACCCAGATGTGCCGACCACCAGGACGAGGATGAAAACGACCCGTAGGCCAACTCCTTATCTCAGCTGGTTTAAGCAGCCTTTAGATGCAAGAGCAGAATGTGATAAAACAATTGGGCTACAGAAGTAACCGGCATTCACATCGGCATAGAGCCAAGGTGGAACACTTCACTTTCATAGCCCGGTGTGACCTGTTGCCTTTTGGGTTCTTTAGTACAGTGTAATACTGAAGTTGCCAGTGGATTAAATGTCGTTGCCCTTTGTCAGTTTAGAGCAACAACCCTTTGCTAACATTAGCCACAATATGCTATCGGTGATACCAGACCAAGTAAGGCTACAGCAGCTGAAGCTCCTAGGGGAAATGGATTGAGCAACGTTGCTATTTACCGCTCATGAATTGAACTCTTTATTAAGAGGAATATTGTTTGTTTACTCTTTACAGTGTACGACTGCATATTCCTGCTTTGATTACAGCAGTTCAGATATTCTGAATACAGTGGCAGCCCTGCTGTTCGTCATCAGCTCAAGGAAAGAGCCGGACTCGTATCTTGTCATTTTGATTTGTCACGATTTTCGAGACCGTCTTTCCTGACGAGTTTAATAATAGTGCGTTTGTACCTTTTCTGCATGGTTTTTATTTCCCTCTACTTGTACACTTCACTCATCCTGCAGCACTGATCGGTTGTAATATTGGTGATCTGCTGCTGTGTTTGTTGCAAGATCCTACTGATTATCTGTGTATTCTTTAATCACATGTTTTTTTGGAAGGATTGCGGTAAATAATGTTTGCAGAGCGGACAGTGTGATGCTCGCTTTAGGTCACGTTATATAAAACCTCACATCCCCAAGGTGAAACAAAGCTAGATGATCTGTGGCAAAGGGTGCAACTTCCCACACATTACGGCCTGTCCAAACCGTAGCAAAAACAATCTCCAGAGCCATTAACATAAATTGCGAAAGCAAACACAAACTGCTTCTCCTTAAATGTGAAGAGAAATATGAAATCAAGCGTGAAATGTGCGAGTTGCAATCCAGAGAATTATTGAGGCTCAAATTGAAATGGCGTGGGGGGGGGGGGGATGGATACAAAACAGGCAACCACTTTGACGTGCGTAAAAGGTCGATAAGTCAATAAGACATCTTGTTTATGATTCACTGCTCGCTCTGTGGATTAAGCCTTGTCCAAATACTGCACACTCTGCACTCAGCCGTTCTGTTTGCAGTACTGTGAAACCTCTGGAAGGCGTAGCAGATACTCAAACAGTAAGTGTACAGTACATCTTGTTCCGCCGCTTGTTTCCTCCAACCGGTTTCTGCGGAAAACACACCGTTCCCATGTTTTTAAGTGATTTTTCAAAGTGAATATGCTGCAGATGAACCGCTGACATCTTCCCAAGCAAACAACCTGTCAGAGAGAAACATAAAACCTCACACCCAGGAGGCACATCCACCTGGAGGGAAAACTCCCCCTCACAGACTCCTGAACCCATCACGATGAAGAAGTAAAACAGTTTGCAGCCGGTTGTTTAAAGCATTATGAAATACACCGACGGTGGTGATGATTGACAATGTCTGGGGAATATCCCGTCATGCTGCACGGAGGAATTTAAATGCATACTGGCGGATGTTTTTTGGGATAATATACATTTTACAGCTAATACACAACAAACATAATTATGTAACTTCACAGCTAAATGTTAGCCTCTAAGTATGTATTTAGTTTCTGCCAGAGAGTTTATGTATATGTCAATAGTTATCTTACATATATGTTGATCTATCTTTTTGGTCTTTTTTGAGATTTGAGTATTTAAGCGATTTTTTGAGTATATTTATTATTTTAAAGGCGTTAGACTGTGCGGTTATGCGACACCAGTGACAAGCGAGACGAAGCATGTGTAGAACTTAAGTCTTCCACTTGGAGAAAATAAATACCAACAAGTTGGTCCAGAGTGTTCATGAATTATCATTTACACAATTAAGAGGAACTCCAATGATGTTGCACTTACAAGAGAAACATCATTTTTTTAAAGAATGGTTAAAAGTCATTGCAGCAAAGGCTGTCATATTTGGACTTTAAGGCCCAAAAGACATTGATCCTACACTTCCCATCATGCAACCCTATTCCGTCTATTGTTAGACCAACAGCCTGGTAAACACCCACATCCAGAAGGCGATTTGTTCATTTTTAACAGGGAGGGACAGAGCCGGCTCGAGGGGCAGGACTCTGAGAAAAAGTTGCAATTACAAATCCATCTGCTGCTTCAGCACCACGAGCAGCGCCATGGATTCATCAATACACAGCACGGTTAGGCTACTGATATTTCAGAGCCATGATCGGGGGCCACAGAGGCTAACTTGCACAAACCTCAGTCAGATTAAGGATCGATGTGTCAGAGAGACATTCAACTAAACAACCCCTCTGCCCCTGCAGTCTGTCTGCTGCCGGAGGATGGAGACGGGGGTGGCATTTTGTCATCTTGCTAACAAGGGGGACGACATCGCCTACTGCCCACGTCTTTAACACCCCACACCCCCACCTTTGGACTGGTGATATTGTCCCGTTCTAACACACTCTGCAGTATTCACCAGGACTTGTAAATTGAGTTTGACATGTAAAACCAGGGGCACAATCCCCAGATATCCCAATCGAAATGAGTCTCATCTCTCTTCCTGAGAGACAAGGATGAATCTGAAGACTTATCAAATTAAGGCTCACACCTACGGTTCTTATAGGAGATACATTTAATTCTTCACGATATGACTGGTGTTGGGTCGACACCCTCCCTTTTTTTTCGGACAAAGCAAAACAATCCACATTCACACACTAGCTCGTAAAGTCTTTAGACAGAAAACAATATAAAAAATGAGTCTTTGGATTCTATTAGGGAAGCGCCAACCTCATAATGTTTCCCTGCGAATCATGCAGCAGCAATAGGTAAATGACTGCCCTTAGGGTGGCTTTTGAATGTGGAGGCAGAATAACTAGAGAAAGAATATGAAAAGTAGTCCCTATTACAGTGTCCTTGTTCTTTTCAACCGTGTCCTTTAAGTCACAAGATGTTGTTGAAGCTGTGGTGCACGTTGGCAGACTGTTGACTCATGAACGCTCTCTTCTAAAATCACAAACATCCTCCTCAAGTAAACAAGTGTTTTTCCACTGCGTGTAAGGGTTTTGTTAGCATCTCCGTCCTGTGTTTTGTTGGCTCATGATCAACAAAATACTACGATTAAGTTGTGTGTTGATGGTGAGACTTTTGTGGGTTATACACTGGCTTCAGGCAAAGATGACGATTGAATGTTTTGTTTTATGTTGATTTAAAGTTGGTTAGCTTTTGTAGGTGAGAACCATTCGCTGGCTAGCCTTGTAATGTAAACAGAATATCTATTTGTGCAGGAACAACTATAAATACCGTCCGATGTCTAGATTTTAATGCGAGTCAGATTTAACATGGATGCTGGGGAGTCTCTCGACGCCTTAAATATTGGTGGGGTTACTATAACGAGCGCTAGGAAACCCGTAGTCCTGCTTACGAGTCATTTATGACCCTGTGTGGTTTTCTGCTGTAATAGCACTTTGTGTGGAGTGCTGAGACGAGGACAAACTGTATATTTAGCATCCGGCCAGCAGTCTCTCGCTGTGTGATTAATGAACGAGCAGACAGACAACCAGGGTGCATTCTAATCACCCACAAGGACAAGGAGTGATAGAGAGAGACAGAGGGTGTGAACAAAAAAGCCTCCTTACTAATGGCCCCAACAGCCTGCAATCTACAAGACATGTAACTGAATCAGCATGAAAAGCCCACCCTAATGATCACTCAACATTCCCATCGGTCTAGCTTTCTTAAAATAAACAGACGGGCAAGAATAAGCCATACGTGGTGTGTGAACTTATTATGAGGCGATGTCTCGACCTGATCAGTTACACGACAAATCTAACACGATTGTAGATTTTCTACATTTCTTACTTTTCACAAAACATGTAAGTCAATGTCTTTTATCCAACCATTGACATACAGTGATGGCACCTCTTCAGTTCCTACTGTTGAGTTTGAAAATAGTACTTCGAACCCCCCAAAACGTAAACGTATCTAAAAGGCAGACTTTTTTCCAGGACTTTCAATCGAATTAGCAAACGGTGTCGTCACAAACCACTAATGAAGATCGTGAAATGAATTTGAAGGCCTAAAAAAGCTAGAAAGTTTTTATTTTCCACTATAACACAGATGCAGCATTCTTTACATTGCACATAATGTAACTTCTACATATATTTAAGATTGCATTAACCATTAAAAAAAAAAAAAAAAAAACATGAACTGAAAGCTGATAAAAGTCTCCTTAGAGCTGAGGCAAACTGCAGATTTATAGTTCACATAGTAATTGTTTCCATTGTTGGAAAAAAAATCATTTAATGCAACTGTTCATTTATTTTTCAGCCCGCTCTTACAAATGATCTTGTCATTCTTCATTCGCCAATTGGTGCGTTCTTGTGCGTGCAACAACAACGCTTTTCTTGCTTTTTGCATGTCGTTCGTGCGCCATGTCGTCTGTACTGACTTGAATGTGCTACTATCTGAACAAGTGATGTAGTATTAATGAGAGGGACCACTTATGGTGGAAGTGAGTCGGTCAAACAAACACAGGACTGTTAACCAAGAGAGTTGTACTGATCGATAGATACCAAATATCTTGTTGACAGACATTTCTTTTACAATGAATAAAGTTCAATGAGTAAAGATCTTACTTAATCTATTTATCTCATCTTTCATCCGTTCATCTTTAAATTGACTGACATTTACATCCTACTTCTACAGTATTTTCAGTTTTTCCATGATAGTCCGAGTTGCTTTTCAGGCTCATTTACTCTCAGTGACTTCAACATGGCAGAGTAAACAACAACAACTGCCATCAATCACATTTTGCAGAGCTGCAAGCAGAGAGCCGATATCAGGCCATACATTTGAGCATTTGAAAAAAAAAAAAAACTCTGTTTCAAATGAACGTGCACATTTGGGAGCACAGCCAGAGCCAAAGGCATCTTACTTCCAGTTTCTGCCTCCCTGACTTCCCACATATTTTGGCTCTGGGATAAATATTCAACTGCCAGTCACAACCCAGTGAAGCCAGCCGACGAGTCAAATGCAAGATGCTTTCATTAGCTGTGATCTGCAGGATAAATGTAAAATGAAGCGTGATGGTATAAAATTGGTGCCCTCTTACTTACTGTGAGGAAGTGCTGTTTTTTTTTTCAGCCAAGTACCCCCTCACCAGTGCAAAGCATTCTGGTTAAAAAAAGCCTTTATAATGAGGTACACTACAGCGTCTGATTTGCTAAACAACCTTTTTACTGAAAAACACTTATTTCTCTGCTACGTTTCAATGTCGTATCCATTTTCGTCAATCATCGAAACTATCTTCAGAACAAACGTAATGCAGTGAGGCAGTTAACAGGTTGCAGCAGGTAACGATCGCAATGAAGATCAAACCCTTCAAGCATGCTGCAAATGCTCTGAAACAAGTACGGAAATAAACAGTAAGGACCCTATGATGGTATCCTTGGTGAAATGACCATATATGGGAAGATGGGCTCAAATGTAAATGTGTTGTTAAAGAAAATGTCCCACGTCGTGTTTCTTATTGGTTCAAACTCACAGTCTTGAGAAATGTTTACATTATGAAGTGCATTGGTCGCCATCTGTTTTTGTTGCAAAATTAAGACTAATTTAATGGCAAAGTTGAGTTTTCTTGTATCAGTTATATTAGAAAGAATAATGTTGTTTATCTCCTCATTAAAAAACGTTAACTAGAAATAAAAACCTTTTATAACCCAGAAGAGACTTTATGTGTTTTCAGTTTCCGAATCTCTCTCATCACTCCCATTTCCTCCAAATGAAAATCCTGTGTGGGATGTATTGCCAAAAGTCACCATAGATTTCGGTGATGTATCCACTGTCACTTTGTGCATTAACGCTGTGACCTTTTCTTCCTATTTCAGAAGCAATGTGGCCCAAGCTGGTAAGAAAGATGGATATGTGGAGGATGAAATCTGTCACGAGGAGAGAAATTGAGCAGGTCTCTCCACCGTGGCGGCAGCACATATAACCCACTGCAAATAACTCCGAAATGTGAAACTACCACATGCTATCAGACAAAAGTGTAATATACTGAAGTTGGAAATGGACTGGAAGTGATCTGGAGGAGAAGCAGAAAGAGGTGGGAAACATTAAGAAATGAGTTGGGACAGGAGGAAAGAGTGAAAGGAACACGGCTCTCTCGCAGCGGAGGAGAGATCGTGTTCTTTTGTCTGAGCCGTTACATAATAGATCAGCTCAAAATGTGGATTGATTACGCTGTCACTGCCAGTGTTATCCCCCCTTTTGAATGCGTTTAATATTTGATTCGGTTTGTCATTCGTGCTCTCGATTCTTTTTGCGACGCAATTTGGCTCCACTGTCACTGTCAATTCATCTGGTACGGTCCTCACCGTCATTAGCTGAATGCAATATTGAAGGCTTGTAAGAATGCTCGGCACAATTACTCAGTTTTAAAATGTGGTTTTAATGTTTTTCTCTTCCGTACGTATATGGGTCATTTTTCTGCAGAACAAGTACACTTACTTTTATTAATCAAAGGGAAATTGCTGATGCTTCTGTATTTTGAATACTTTTATTATTGTAAGAGTATTTTTACTTTTTTCTTTCATAGTGTTTAAAAGTCTGCGTTTCTCCCTCCAGACCAGAAATGTGGGCTTTTCTGCTGGGCATGCATCTCTTTGTCTTGCACGGCAGCTGGGTTTAGGTGTGTGAGACGACACGGAGAGACGACAAAACAATGTCGGCTAGCATAGTTAGCGTAGATGCTGCAATAGCATCAGTTATCTAGTATTTATTATTGAAAGAAGAGCAAAAAGAAAAAAAGATTTTTTTCTCCTGACTGACTTTGGCAATGATCTCCATACCTGAGGCTGTGCATTGTTATTCCCCCCCCCCCCCCCCCCCCCAATCCCATCACAGCCCTCCAACTCCAGGTATTTACTGCCTTCGGCACCAGACACACAGTAGCTCAGTCAAGCACCATTGAGCCCACAAGAGAAGGGTATTCATGTAGGGAGCACCGCTCGGCCTTTTCCAGTTCAGTTTAATAGTAAAATCAATCATTTTACATTCATGAAAATGTGTGTATGAAGTGGTACGGTCAAACTGGAAAGAGTGGCGTTTCATGAACTGAAAGTTTGATGTATAACCTGGGAACATCCAAGCACGGATGAAAAAGTCTAAACAAAAACACAAACAGATAGATCCTTAACATTTTGCCAGCAACTCTGGACTTTGAAGGCACCAGGACCCTGTTGATGCACACACATCAGAGATATGCAATCTTTACTTGATTGTGATGAATAATTAATGTGTTTGGATCATTTCATGCTGTGGGCTACTCGCCAAGAGAGGACGGCTGAACTCGGTTTTTTTGCAGCAGCTTCCTGCGTTTCATTTTTTTTCTCCGGTGGATTTCTACACCGAGCTGGCGGGACTTGGATATGTAAATCCCCAAGGACTTGGATGTGTAAGAGATGCAAGCACATGCTGTGCTAGTCTCTTGGCACCTGAATTCCTCTGCAGGAGCATATGTACGTGGGAACGGATGCATGGCTTCAGCCCGCTGAGAGGTGAACTGCATGCTGGGACGGCGGAGGGCTGAGAGAGAGTCTTCCCTGGCTCGCGTAGCCATGGCAGCGTCGGTGAGAGAGGTAAGGGGTGCCGTCTCTTCAGATGACCTCCATTTGCTGCGGTGCAAAGTGCGGATGACAGTCGTCGTCATGGTATCCGGCGAGAAAAATTTCCCAGCCAGTTAACAGCATGGGGGGAGGGGGGTGGGGCGACCGTTCGACAACATGAGCTGCAACGAGAGGCTGAGGAGTAGCTGTGAACCATCCACCGAAACACACACTGCATCAGGCTGCTTAAACAAGATATGACACATGCCTCGTTCCCTTATGCCAGCCCACCACGAGTGATCAGGCGACTCTCGCAGCGCTGTGCTAACTGAAGCACACATTTGAAAAACACCTCATTCGCTGTTTCATTATTTCTGCGTTTAAAAACAGCCATAGCTTCTTTTGTCCCGGTCTACCTTCACATTTTCTGGACATGGAGAAACACACTTGTGAACTACTTCCACCAGTTATGCTCCAGAAATAAACCCGGACAATGTTACCAAAAAAGTATTTGGGAATGCATGAGCTGTGACATGGAATTTTAAATGTGATCTTATAACCGCAATTCATATTTGATGGGGAAATAGAACATGAATTTTTCACTGGGCAGAGACGGGGGACACGAAGATCTGCGTGGTTTGTATTCGTTTCACTCTAAATTTCACATTTAGATGTGAATGCTCTGTGGCACGCACACACACACACACGCACGTTTTCATGACTTTTGGGGACATTACATTGACTCACATTCATTTTCTAGAGACGTACCCGAACCATAATTGGTATACCTGCCTAATCCTTACCCAAACCTTACAACACTTTAAGTGACTGTGTAAACAATTTATGTCCCCATAATATGGGTAAAACATGCCCACCCACACACACCCAGGTCTCTATATCTGGTGACTATGTGGCTCATAGCTGTTTAAAAAGACTCTTTCCATAAAAGGAATAATTTGACATTTTGGGAAATATGCTTATTTGCTTTCTTAGCAAATAAGCATAGAAATCAATCTTCATAAATGATAAGATTGATACCACTCTCATGACATGTGTGGTGAATATATAGCTGACTAGCAGCTGGTTAGTGTAACTTAGCATAAATGTATTAAATGGCAAATTGTCTTTGGAAACTTCGGTGTTTGCACAGATGAAACAAAAAGAGATACAAGTTGTTAGAGAGCTCTAAATGTATTGGTAGGCCGACTTTGTTACATTGGCACAGAGATAGGCTAGCCAGTCTTTATGCTAAGCTAAGCCAATTGTCTCCTGGCTGTAGCTTCACATTTGCCATTTACCACAAAAATATGTGTTACTGAGCTGCTCATTAAACTTTTAGCAATAAAGTGAATGAGAATACTTCCAAATATGTCAAACTATTTCTTCCAACGCCACATATCACTGCATATCAATGTAGTGGCCACATGAATCCTATTCTAACCCTACCTTCCCTTTTTTTTCCTCTCCATGTGGTGATGCATCTTTAAGAAGTACAGGTTACTAAGGACAGAGCATTTGTTTTCAGATACAGGCCCATGAAGAGATTGTCTTCTATGAAGACGCTGCGCCGAAGTGGTTTCATGAAAAGAAATATTCATTCCAAGGCTGCTTATCACCCAGCAAATGTCGAGAAATATTAATATGTAACATCCTGCAGGGCTCTCCAGAACACTTGCCATTGCTCCGGAGAGGGAGAGAGCCTGGTGTTATCGAGGCTTGGCAGTGTGACTTGGTGATGGTATCGGCCACGCCGACTCTGGATTCCATTAGGCAATGCCCACATCTATGTCTACTGAACATATTGGCTCACACCGCAGGGGAAAACGCAGCGAGTGATAGGCCTGCAGTGATGACACATGAGCTATCATCCACCATCCAGGAAGGCGTATCAGCACATACACGTTTACTGCAGACCTGATGCTGAGCTGCAAAGATTTCAGGAAGTCTCTCTCTCATACAAATCATACTTAACTGAAAAACGCAGCACTTAAAGATGGAAATATTTATTATTTTTCCCCCTTTTTACACCCCGACTACTTCCACAAGTGCCCAGATTTCTCAACACTAATAGGAAGTCTTTTTTTTTGTTGGCCCGCCTTTGTAAACACAAAGCTGCTGATTTAAGCAGAAGATTTGCATTGAAAAAATTCAAAAAACCGAACACGGGTATAATGAGACAGCAGATAAAGGATAAGTAATGAGAGCCAGTTCCCTGTTAAATGCAGTGGTCCTTGAAGGTCATAGATGCCGGTTTTGACGGCACTAAACTGTGAATCTGCATCACGCTGTTGTTTTAATGAGCCCCAAACTCACAAAGTCATCAACTATTAAATGGAAATCAATGGGTTCACCTGCGAAGGTTTGGCAGCATCAACGCTGTTAGCCTACATGGACAATATTAACAGATTTCAGAGGTAAGAGGAAATCGATATTCAACATTTATCGGATATATAAAGTACACAAACTTATACAAGTATACAAACTTTCAAATCTTCTTTCTTCAAAATTCACTGTCTTGCTTAGAGTTAAGACGAAAAAGTCGATACCACTTTCATATCGTTATGTTGGTAGTTGCTGCTCCTACCCAAAAAATAGTCCTTCACGTAACCCACCGTACACCACATTTTGTTGTGTTGACAGTTACGTTTTTGTACAGATTCAACAAAAAACACAGAACGGGTTAATTAGTGAGCTTTAAATGTGCTTGTAGGCTGCTTTTATTTGCTTTGGAAAGAGCCAAGCTAGCTCTTTCCCCCCCTTTTCCAGTCTTTATGCTATGCTAAGCTAACTGGCTGACCGCTAGCTTCATATTTGCCTGCAGACATGAGAGTGGTGTCGATCATCTCATCTAACTCGCAGCGAAAAAAAGAACAAGTGTATTTTATTTTATCCGTTGGAATAATAATAAATGAAAATTAATTTAAAAAAAGAAAGACAAAAGCATTAAACTTCTTGCACTTTTCACAGATTTTACAGTTTCTTAAGATGAGATAAAACTATATTCATCCCAAAGTAAATTGTTGTGCTGCCGTCGCAGTACAAATTAGGAAAGGGTGTTAGATAATTAAGTGCAACGAAAACAAAATCTAAACAATAAAGGTCATCAATGAGGTGCAAATCCACAATATACACATGCCAAAAAGTTACGGAAATGATCTTAAAATAAACTACAATGGCTGGACAATGCAGGGCTGAGATTTAGCAGTGTCCAAAGTAATTTATCTGCTGTGGAAGGCAGCTATGCTACGTGTCATCACTTGAACAGCCACCTCTATCCTCCGTTTTTCTCTCCGTGCTTCTCTCTTAAAGTCTGCTTTGTTGTGAATGTGGGTGTTCATTCATTTTCTTCTGTGGCAGCTTACGGGCCCGGGCTTGAGTTCACAGTTCTCCCATAGCTCAGACAAACACATTGTGTAGCCTTTAAGGATTATCTACAGAGGCAACAAGCTTCGGAGACGCAGCCAAACAAAATCCTAATTACGCCGAATGCGCTGTGCTCTTTTGGCAACATGGTGTTTCCAAAATGTTCCGACGTGAGCAACTGGGCTCAATGACGTGTTGTGACAACAGATATGAATCTTTAGCATAAATAGAGCACGCTGAAGCGTCAACCATAGAAACCACATGGAAACATTTTAACACCTCCAGAATCCAAAGACAAACCTCCGTCTCACAGCCTGGGTCCGTTGTGGCTTTTACAGATTCAGGCCTTTTAATTGCACAGTGAACTGCTCAACCGTTTGAAGCTTCACCAGTTTAAATATTTAATAGAGGGAGTGTGGAAGTGTGTAGTTCTGTAATAACAGCAATACAGTGAAAGTATATGGAGGGAGGTGCACGTCTGATACTAAAAGCAATACTATCTTGGCAAGCAAAAGTTCTCAAAAATATATGCACGTATACTTTTAAAACTCTTTATCTAAACATATTTACTATAAACTCTTCATAAATGGTTGATGTTTCATTTTGAATTTGTCTCAAAAGCTTGAAAAAAAAAGGCAAGATGGACAATTTAACCAGTATTTATTAGAGATTTATCTTTGTTGTCGACATAAAAGGTCTGAAAATTAAATTATTTATGTGAAAACGGCCATCTGGTTCTAGCAGTTATTAATTTGTGCTGCCTCCATTCATACACTCAAGCATTCATAAATGAAATGCAACTTTTCAATACATAAAGTAAAACTCTTGAGTTTTAACTAATAGCGGCAGTGTTAAGCAATGCATAATGTGGAGGTCACCATATTGTTAGTAATGTACCACGATACTCATTTCTGCAGAACGCAGAAAAAAAAGAAAAGCTAGCATTGCACCAATGAAAGAGGAGAGGAAGACTGTAAGTTTGCTAAAAAAAAAAAAGAACATAAAAACCCTTTTGGCAAATGCTTTATGGCGGTATGAAAGGCATTCAACGTGTTTGCGAGGCTGGATGCACACGGTGTTCCGTGAGAAACTCTGAACACAAACAAAAGCCTGTTTACTTGGAATGATTAAGTGCTTTAAATTTAATGCAACTTGAGAATAGCTCTACTGAATATATTAAAAAGTAGATTTTTACAGCTGCTCTCTAGCTCCCAGCGTGAGCCGTCTGTACCCGGGTGATCTCTCTTCTCTCTTCTTATCTCTCATTAGGACGGTCTCACTCGTGTCCTCGTGACAGCCAGGCAGCCCAGCAGCCATGTGACAGGTCTGGGAGAGCAAGGCGGCCCGATAGCCGGATACTGTCGAGGAGGTATTCTCGTCAAGGGGAACAGGAGGCTGGTGTCGGACAGGTTATCCAACGGATACACATGTGGTGTGTCTTGCATTTCAAGTTGCCTTGTAGACTGTCGGTAAACATGGTGTCTGATCAACAGCCTGTTTAAAAGAAATTACTACGAGTTTCAGGAGGTAAATCTGCCACTGTTAACACTGTTAAGTGGTCTATTTGTGTCGAGAAAGAAGGGAAAGATTGACAGGGCTAGCAGGAGTAAGGAATGGGAGCGGGGCTCAACAAGGTAGCCATCTGGAAAAATATATGTTAAGGAATATAGTAATTTATGGTAGTTTAGTTTATGGTAAACGCATTAAAAAAAACGTTCCATTTCAAAGTAAAAAGCAAGCCAGTGTAGAAATGCTATTATGTTTACAAAGTGTGTGCAGAATCCGATTAATTCCTAAAGCCTCGTAAGATGCACTGATGCGACTGTGAGCAAAAAAAGAAAGAAAAAAAATCAATAGTACATAAATGTGACTCACCATTGACTGACTGGTGAAGTTTCCCTTTCAGAAGTTGCTTGTTTTGTACATGGCTGAGGGGAGAAACGGTCCAGTCATCCAGGAAATAAGAGAGCAGCCAAGTGATTTAGAGAGGAGAGTCTCCGTCAGGCATCCAGTCCACCTGAGACGGAGATCATTCTGGGTGTTCAGCAGCCCGTTGATGGATAGACGGACTTCTTTTATTGCTTTTTCTGGCCTTTGATCATCCCATTGTGGACGCGCTATTTCATGTTTTATCTGCACTGCAACGTTATTTGCTATATATATTACATTGTGTACCAAGAGACCTGTGGTTTCAGGAAGTAACTTCCAGGAGAGTTTGTTCTTTTCCCCTTTGGTTTTGTGTGTTTGTTTGAGAGGGAGAGATCATGCCTCTGGTTGATTAAACCTCTGCAACTCAAACTACCTCATGGCCTTGGTGTTTATTGGCAGGCACTTCAGAAAAATGCACTCACATGTACACACACACACACACACACACACACACACACACACACACACACACACACACACACACACACACACACACACACACACACACACACACACCCTATACCGACACCCTCAACTCTATTGAGCTTTGCTTCGTAATGAGTGTCTAACAGTAATTTAAGGCCATAGCACTGACACCCATATTGATCTCGGTGGACAGGGCATGAAGAATACCCACAAATCAGCGCAGAAGTGTTCAATTGCTTCCCTCATCAGATAAATCGGCAAGGCCACACATCCATGTCTTCTCCATTACAACAATGTTCTATTTCATGTCATGTTTTAATACTGTGCCTCAAACTGACCCCACAATTTGTGTGGTTTCCACCAACGATATGTTCGGCCATATTCCACAAAATGGGTCCTTCCTCTCACCTGTGTAGTAGGATTGACATCGCAGGGCACTGAGTTTTTTTTTAAACTCAAAACTGTTCCCTCAAACCTTTTGCCTCTCTTGCTCCTGCTCTGTGAGGCATCACACACTCATTTGTAAATACCAGTATGCAGTGTGAGCGTCTATCAGGTTACATAAATTCTGTATATTCACACTTTGCAAACATCTTACCTCCTGCTACCATCTGGCGCTGCCAGCGTTCAGGGTGCTTTGTGCAGATTTATAGGTAGTCACGAGTGGTGAACTGAGAGAATGTCAACAAAATTAGCAGAAAAGGTGGCTGCAGGTGAACCACCAAATATAATGATAATATATAATATATAAAGTGGAACGAGTTTTTAAAGAGCGTGGGGAGGTTTTAGGCCAATGTGCTAATTAAGATATTTTTTCATAGTTCTTGAATGGACTCCATGTGTAATCTGCCACTATGCCATGCTGTTTTACTGCCTCCGTCACTCTGCCCTGATGAGAATACTGAGGAAGCCTTTTAACAGAATACAATGGTAGAACTCGCCTCTAAAAACTAAATAATCATAGTTTCACTGAAGTTCTGCCCCCTAGTGTCCCCCTTGCACCAAATTAGACGACCCCCTCCATTGGGTCCCCCGCAATACACCCACCAAGTGTGGATAAACAGATCGAGATATGCAAAGAACACAGAGAAAGACAGAGATTCCTTGCTTTATAGTTATACCAAAATACCTTTAAATATGAATCTATGATACATCAAGTGTTCTCCATAATCATAACATAAACGGAAACAATCTCAGAGATTAATTCTCTTCATTGGTATAAATGATACGACGGTATAAAAACACGTCACGTACAACCGTGCGCCCATTCGTGTAATGTCGTGAATGTAAATTCTGTGACACATTACTGCGTCTGGTAGCATAAAATCCTCCAACACAGAGCCTCTCTATTTCTCCGCAGGAGTTCCCTCTTCACCTGGAGCAAAGCTCATTTCACTGGAAAATTGGCTCCACCACTCAGCAGCCCACTCCTTCATTCTCTCCGCCTGCCTCTCTAAATTCAGCCGTTATTGTAGTGCCTTAAGCACTAATCCAATTAGCTATATGAAGCTATCTCTCATTTTAGCTTGTCACCTGTGCGCGGGGCGAGGGGGAGGGGAAGCAACGTGTTTTATGGGGATTGGGACTCGAGGGAATAGATGATACCCAGCGTGGACATTTTTTTACAAGCTAGCAGACGGGGAGTTTTGACATTAAAATGAACCATCATCAGGAAATGACTTGGCAGTTGTATTAAGAGAGTAGAACTGCCGTAAAAACAGGGAAATCACAAACATGTCTCCACCACCTCACCCTCCCCTCCTTCCAACACCTGCAAATACATTTGCTCATGGGCTCAAATTTTCTGATCGCCCTTCAAGGCTTCACAATTTGGTGATTAAACTTTAACATTTCACTCCGCTGACTTGTTTGACCCTCAAGTCTGTGGCCTCAGGTGGACGCTCAGATTCCTGGCCCGGCGCCGATCTATTAGACACTGTAAACATATCTTCAGCTACAAAAGCACTTGCCCCAGGTCGCCCTTGGCAGTCAGACAACCACGCAGAAGCCACATCTCTCAGAATGCTTCACTTAATGCCAGATGGTGTCAGCGCTCACAATGCCCGAAAACAGTGTGGGCGGTGAATTCAGAATGTACCTGCAGCGATGATTTAAAAATGAGTAAATGGATGGGGTGACTACCACTTTGCAGTTTGGAGGCCCACTGAAAAACAACTATTTGAGGTCAGTAAAAGCGACAGAATGTGATTGGGTTTATTCCGGCATAAATCAGCTTCTCCACTGTGAACTTGTTGCCACGTCTTTTGGATGAAGGTAATAAACTACATCAAGTTTTGGGTAATGAGATTGGAGAGAATCATATCTTACTGAAACACGTTTTATATGAATGCATTTGTTTAGGGCTTTTATTGTGGAAGGTGAGAACGGAGGTATTGGATCTGAATTTTCTTGCCTTTGTCAAGGTTGAAAGGAATAATAAAGTTTGCTGTGTTGGATCGGACTTCTGAGCCTCTGTGTCGTCACATGGTTAAACAACTTAATTGGTTGACGCATTTATTTGCAGAGAAAAAAAAAGTATTTTTCGCTGCAAGATTTTCTCTTCTTTTTGTTAACCCACATTGAAAAACAATGTTAGCAAACGCCCAGTCAGATCAGCGGTGTCAAATATGACACCAGGAGCTTGGTGACCGTTTACATTCTTTGTTACACTCATCGAAACTGGTTGTGTGCATCTTTGAGATTTAACAATTCCAATACACTTTGCAACTGGCCAATGGCCAGGCAGGAGGCTGCAGTCCATCAAGACCGAAGCACACGCTGCAAGAACAGCTGCAGCTGGTCTTGTTAACAAGGCCCGGGACCCCCACTGACACTGACTCATCCCACCCCATGGACACTGCACATCACATTAACGCCATGTCTTCATATCTAACTCAATGTATTGGCTTCTGCAGTATTTGTTTTTTTATTGTATCTGTCCTCTTTCTCTTGTTTTGTTTATTGATATCCAGCAATATAGCAAGGCAAATTCTTTGTTTGTGAAAACCTACCTGGCAATAGACAAAATCCAATATTTTGATGGCGTGATTTTTGCACGTCAGAGTTGCTCCGTGAAAATGTTCTTTACCTCCACGAGCGATCCAACGATTGTAGTGATTCCACTGAAGGGAAAAATTGAGTTGATTTGAATCCAACATTTGCAGATATAAATGCTGGTAAATATCAAACCTGTCACTAACAGTGGCACTGTGCTGAAAACCACTTCTCATTTTTATGATAGCAGACGCATAATTTCTGCCAACAAATGTGCCAAATGAAGCAACGTATAACCTCGACTTTGATGTTCAAATTTGCAGACAATATGCTACTAAACTTCAAAATAAAAATACAGATGGGGCTTTGAAAAATGTTTGACATTAGTAAAAAAGCGTCTGACTAAGGCTCCCTTGTCTTCTATGGAAAAGTGACGTTGGCCTCTTTCCCATTGCAACACGTTAAAAGCACCTCAACTCTGCAGGCCCTGACAATGGCCAGAGCACCATTGTGGGGGACAAAAGGGATGTATTTCTATGTCAAAACCCTCCCTAATGCAGGTTGCCTGCTGCACAAAACCCTCTCTATTCTCTGGTATTTTTGCATGAAGGGCTGGTGAGACATTTGTAGCTTTGTGCTGTTCTGACTGTCGCCAAAATCCCCATATAGCACTGGCAGACCTTGCCTCTAGTGCTGCCTGCCTCTTTGACAGCCCAGTGCCATGCCATGATGACAGTTCTGCCTTTTGCCCTCTGAGCTTTTGTGAGCGTATATAGCTTGTGGTGGAGTGGAACATGATGAAATGGACGCACAGGGAACAAATACCTTCTGGTGATTCAGTCTGTTTCAACACCGGTACATGACTAAGGTGCTCTTGAGAGGTCAGCTGAGGCTACCTCCTGATGCCATTTTCTTTTTAAAAGTTACAATACTCAGAAAAGCACTATGAAAGCTGATGTTTCGTTCATAAGATAGAGGTGTGGTTGTCCGTCTTCTACGACGGGTAGAAAGAACGTTCAAATGTACTCAGGAGAACATCACCTGTTCCCCAGAATGAGCATCAATAGGACCAGCAGAAATAAACACAGAACACAAAAAGGAGAAATTGTCATAAGTGACTTATCAAAAGCCGTCAGCGATCAAACCTCCATCAGGCGCTGCTTTCACAGACGGCAGCAGATGTTACTGCTGCATTCCTGCATCAGAATTGATGCAATTTCCTTGCAGATCACAAATTCAACTGTCATGCATTGTCAGACTCCAAAACAAACGCTTTGGCTTCAAAGAAAGTGTTTGAATGCTTCCCGTTTTATTCTATTGTGTCAAGGAGAAGATGGGGCCCAACAGCTGTGTGCAGGACAAACGCCAATACGCATGATGTCTCTGGAGGGAGAGTGAATGAAACAGAGAGGACTAATTGAGACCAAAGTCCACCCCCTGCCATGTGCGAGCTGCCACTCTCTTGGCTGAGGACACTTACTGCCTGTAATTACAGTGCTGGAGAGCAACGGTCTCTCAAGCTAATGTGCAATCGCAGGTTTGGAACCTGACATTAAAGATAATCTAACCATATGTGGTTCACACAAGCATCCTTGTAAATATAACTGTGTTGCTGCTGCCTCCCTCCAATCACTCTTTTTGTGCCCCTGCTGAAAAAAACAACCACTTTCACACCACAAAAATAACATACGACCAAATCTGCAAAACACCACATATTTTTCTAGAAACATCCAGAATGTGTCACTTTTTTTTTTCACTTTGCACCGGCGTGAAGGATACTGTATACACAAATACATGGCTCTCAATATTTGATATCTGCAGCAGAAGGTATACTGTTCACATCAGCAGGCGCTGAATAATTTAGAGCGAGGTGAATGGTAGTGCAACAATCATTTTAACAGATGGCTAAAATCAGCCTGGGATAATAAGTGCCCCTGTCATGCAAAGTCACTTTTACACCATTCTTTTTTTGTCTTTAACTTAATTATTTCCCTTATTCAAAATGAAACAGGTTTAGAAACCACATGCCAAATACTTACCGGACTAACAGCCTAACAATGTTTATGCGGTTTCGTGTGCAGCAAGGCACAGCATGGTGGGGAGATATGGATCCCTTGAGGTCTCTAAACTGTCACTTTGTATAGAGCTTGGTATTCTGGGATTTCCACTGATGCTTGTCCTCTGTAAAAGGCGAGCTTACTAACTTTACACTCTGTAACATAAAAAATCTATGACAAAGCCCACGTCAGTCTAAATGTCTAAAAATGTTTTTCCTCCAACTGTCGCTTTTGATGATATCGTCTCCTAATGTCACAGAAAAAGAAAACCATGTATTCTTCTTATTTTTATTCATAACTGTAATTGCTTATTGATCTTGATGGAAAAAAAGTGATGACAAACTATTTTGGCACATCAAATATGATTTTTGTGTTTTACCCAGAATCGCAAGTGAGATGATTTTGACCTAGTGGCCACAGTCAGTACTGGAGACACAGGATGCACTGGTCCATAACAACTTATTTCCCCACATACAATCATTAGAAATGGAACAGATGTAAATCATTTACTATATGTATCCGAGCATCACAAACACTAAAATAACAATTATATCCCTTATGTCCAATAAAATTGGAAATTGGAGGAGAGCCGTATCAGCCAGTCAATTATTTCATGCCATTCGTATGTGCAAGAAGTCAGGAAGTTAAAAAACAGGAATAGGACGCCATCTTGGAACATCTGTGAATTTTACAAAGAGATTCAGATTTAATCATCTAAAGTGTAGTGCTGAAAATACAATACTATAGGACCTATAATTGAGCCTTGAGGTACACCAAAAAAAGTAAAAGGAAACATCGACACTAGGGAAAGATTTGTCAGGTAAGATGAGAACATTTCAGGACATCACCAACCCTAAGCGTAAGACCTAACACCTATTAGAATTTAATAGTCACTGCAACCGTTTTCAACAAGAGATCAAACTTGACAACAATCCTGCAAAATATTTCAAAGATCCCAAAGAATCTCCACTAAAACTCCCTTTAAAAGCTTCGGCTCTAAAGAAACTAAAAAGGTCTCTAATTATTCGGCATGTTTACATTTCTTTGTTCAGTTGTCAGTTTGACTTTATTCATGCAGTCTCAGCCAGATGCAAGTAAAAAAAAAAACGACAACTTTAATTTCACAGATGTTGTAAACTATTAAGATTAACACCGATTGAACTCTGCTTTCCCACACAGAAACAGCTGGGTGATTGGGAATGTAGATTAGGCTGTGGACAGTTGTTTCCTGCAAGTTTTTTGCATACAAGAGGGAAATGGTTTCAAAGGGCTCGTGGATAAATGAATCCTCTCAATGAGCAGCTGAACTTCGGCTACATTAAAAGCAACACTGGCAGATGGGAACTCATAATGACCGGTTGAGCTTTAAGACAAGGGCTGCTTAGAGTTTCACTTTTTTCCCGTACAGAAATATGTAAACCAACAGAGGATTGTTTATATACAGAGGAAAGTTATATTTAAAAAAAAAAAGGTTCATTCATCAGTGCTGAGCTACTGATTACAATAGATAACGGTAATGGGCCATGGCAAAAAGATATAAAAGGAAGTGGTAGCAGAAGAGCTTCTACATTCAGATATAAAGTGCAACCTTCATCCTGTAGCATGAGCACTGGGTTGACTGCTGGCACGAGCGGCAGCCAAATTGGTGCGAAAACAAAACAGTTTGAGGCCGTTGGCGCCGTTGGGCTCTCCGTGGTTCAAAACACTGCAGGCTCCGGGGGATTACACGCCGAGCTCTGCTGGCCCCAAGTTCTTGGAAATATGGTTAACGATAGCGACAAGTAAGCAGGAAAATAATCAAATTTGTCAGTGAATTTCAAAACAACTCGAGAGCATTTTGATCTGGTCCCCCCAAAGTTAGGCAACTAAAACTAATTGGTTTAGGTCTGAGGGAAAACAATTGTGTGTGTGTGGGGGGGGGGGGGGGGAATGAAAAAAAAAAAAACTGTCTCACAGCAGTTTGTGAAATACTCACAAAATGCATCTATTGTTTTTTTGCTGAGCGACACGAGATGTCCATTTTCTTTTTACGGCTGTGAATTGGTTTTATTTGTTCTATGTGAATTGTGGGAGAAACATTGTCCATCGCTCTGAAATAAATCAAGTTCTGCGTGCATCTTTGACTACACTTAACACTGTCACTTTTCCAATGTGAACACACAGAACTAGTTTTTAGAACTAACATGGTGCGTGGAACTGGGGCACAGTTTAGGTAGGACAAAGAGGTTGCGCCTTCTGGAAGACAAACAACGAAGGAGCGCAGTGAGACGTTTTAAATAGGCCAAACAGCAGGTGCACATAATCATTAATAATGAGCTTCAATTACCAGAACTACCACTCCTGCTAGGAGGGCAGGAACCAGAGCCTGCTGACACAACCCACCGCGTAATCATCCCTCCACTGGCATGTTTTATCAATCTTTTTCTATCACGCGTGTGCCACATGTATAAGGTTTGTTACTTCAGTTAGTTAGTTGTTTTTTACTTTGACCCTATGAAGCATTTACTGTGAGTGATGGTTAATAATGGTAATACGACAGAAAAAATGATGCATTCTTTATGGTGTGACCACAAAAATGTCTGAACAATATATATATATATATATATATATATATATATATATATCTCACTGAACCACACACACCATTTTAGCTGGAATATTTTTAAGCTGCAAGCATTTAAATTAGAGCCGGTCCATCCCAGCTGTGATGACGAAGAAACTAAAATGCCCACAAGCTTATAGATATGGCACATTGTATCAGTGTCTAGTGTTGAATGATCATTTTGCTTAACATGAGTAATTATCACGTTCGACACGACTAATTTAATTGAACATAATTTAGCGCGGTCCTCCTCAGGCATCAAACTCTGTCTATGTTCACTTACATTTATCTCAAGCTTAATTCGCCAATGTTTTAAGAAATGAGATTGTTCTGAATCTGAACCTTTGTGGTTCTTAAAAACACATTTTTTTCACAGCAGATCTTTAGAGCTGACGTTGCAGTAGATGCACAGGGGGAACTGATAACGTTAACGATGGCTCAGCCCTGGAATTTTTTCTATTACAACCTAATCAGATAAAAAATACGACTGAGCCCTGGGCAGCAGGTGCCATCATCTCTTTGACCGTTGTTTAATAGATGTAGTAAATTTAAAGACTCTGGATGCCTTTATTTTTTTTAATTAACCTCCAAAAATGAAGTCGACTTGTTCAGTAAAAGTGTTCTGCCATGAAAAGAAATGTTTATATATTAGAATGTGAGAAACATTGGTAGAGATTGACCTTTTCTGATGCAGAAAGATTGATTTTCAGAAAAGTTATGGCATTAGAGTCTCACAAAGTCAAAGAAGTTGACTCTTCTTAGGCTATAATAGACCGTAGCCATGTTCAAAATCACTCGCTGTTTACTATATAATGCACTATTGTAATTCAGAGTGGAATTTAAGTACTATAGTGCTCTCAAAAAATCCGTAAAGCAATGGAAAAAATACTTTCACAGAGTTCCACAACTGAGGTCGTATTTATTTTTAAATAATCGGACAATTTCCGACAAAACAGACTTGGTGTGCAAAGACCTTTAAATTGTGTTTTTTTAAATTTTTTTTATACAATGTTAATGTTAAGGTTGGTTTGGTGGTAAAATCACTGATCCCTAAGTGGTGAATGAGACACATTTCTCTTGGCAAACATTTTGCCAAGTCAGAACAGGTGAGCCAGATCCAGTGCTGAGCCGTCGTTAAGGTGATTAGTTACACCTGTGCTCTCCTTGCAATGATAGTCAAAACACTGAAACGGTCTTTTTGTGGAGCTTCCCAGGATTTAGTAACTAAAGAAACCAGACGTATTTAAAGTAATCTACAACATAGATTTGTGAAAGAACTACATATTTGGGCTTTATACTTATCTATGGCAGCACTAAAACGACTTAATGTCACACAACAGCCTTCTCCAGATATCTTAAACATAGTTACATAAAGCATTTTGCAGCGGTGGGATCAAGTTCTACAGTAAACTGACTCGGTATCTCATTTTAAACGAGCAGTGTGTTGCATTTCCACAATAAAATGTATTCTAAAGCTTTATCACAACATATCTGTCCCCACTATGAGTATTCGTCTTTGAAAGTCGATGCAGAAAGAGATGAAGATGTGGGTTGAAAGAGGTGAAATGAATGTTGGGGCCTGCAACGTGATATCAGCCATCTTAGTCCAAATGTCAGCCAGGCTTCTGATAAAGAAACAGAGTTATCAAACTGCTTCTTACTACTGCTGCCATGGTGACAGGAAGGTATAGAAGAGGCGAATCAGGGGCAAGTGATAACGCTCGGAAATAGATGTTACCGCTGCACGCTTTGCTATTGTGTTATGAAATTGTCTATACCCAAAGCCTACGTGGCTTTTAAAATGTTTCTGTATTTGTTGAAAAAAGATTACATAAGAGACTCCAATCTGAGTTTGTAATTTGTCAAAACACATTCGCCTTTTTTTTGCAGCCAGTGTGTTTAGTCTCGTGTCATGTTCAAAAGCTTTACATTGTATGTTACACCTCGCATCTCTCTTCAAAAGCAACCTGGTTTTTCATGTTGACCAAATTGCTTTTTAGAGTTTATCCAATGGGATTTGAGAGGATTTCACTACATCCAGGAATGGCAAAATGTCTAAACCCACAGTAGAGCATTTAATCCTTTTAGTGGGGACAAAGAAAACAATAACTTAATTCGCAGGTTTATTGAAAAGAAAATGTATTAGGAAAATCCCCACTGCTTCTTGATTCAAAGGTTTGGTATAGATATAAAGAGGATAGAAGTCTTTCTTTCACTCAAAATGTCTGTCTTCCCCTCTTTATGTTCAGTGATTAAAACAAAATTCAATGACAGACGTGCATTTCTATAATAAACGTGAATGATGCAACATTTGCAAATACTCCTCAGCACTGCAATAACTGATGCAAATATTACACTATACTAGAATAATTTGCCATTTTATACTTATATATTCACAAGACATCCGAAAGATGTAAAATCTTGAGGCTTTCAGGCATCAAAGCTTGAAAACTTTTACCTAAAGCTCCTCAATCTTAGTGCGTCCCATAATTTGCACGAGGATGAATCCCACTTTTATGAATTGTATCATCAAAGTTTTTGCTTTAACATTAAAGTCTTTCAAAAAAATGTTCTGTAGGATGGAGATTGCATCAAGATTACCTTCTAAAACATTGACAGTTTAATTAACTTTGCCCGACAAGAGGCAAGTTAAACACCGACGATACTATCACACATGCTTTTTGCTGCAGTGGGCGGGTTGTTTTTTGAAATATTCAGACACAAACGCCTGACACTCTAATCAGCACACTGTTTCCAGTTGAGTAATTGTGTTTTGTTAACAGCGGCCGAAACAACAAAGGCGTCATTTCAACACGTGTGCTCTCTGCTCTCACTCACTCCTTCCTACACTGTGATTGACTATTGTTGGTAATGTTAACATTCACCACAAGCACCAGTAATCATGCCAGTCAGTGCCGAACAACACACGTTTTACAGTGGCTCCCTGTGCAGTTTTGACAGGAATTAAAAACAGTGGCCTCATTCCTTCCACTTCACTAAGTTACCCCTCCTGACAATTTACTTTTGCTTGAACCTACAACTTCAGCTCGGAAAATAAAAGCTGCAAACATGTTAACATGAGGGGGAGAGCGTCGATTTCATGCGTAACACACAGAAAGAAGTCTGCAGATACGTATTCTTTAATGATTGTTGAAAGAATATCTGTGTGTCAGCTGGATGAGGCAGATACTGTAGATATGCTACGTGTGATGTTTGTGGTTTGAATGTAGCCTGGGACCGTTGTCACATGCTGTCTGCATCTTTTCTCCACCATTTTCGTTTTGCTGTTAAAGTGCTGGCTTACACAGAAAACAGATTTTGTCACCTTCCCTTCGTGGTATCTCCATGGAGATGGTTCTGGTTTAATTGGTCCAGGATTTCAAATATGTCTCTGAAATTGCTGCCTCTATTTTAGGTCCTCACAGCATTGATATTTAAAAAAATTACAACAGAAACTACGTCCCAGTTGGAACTGCTTTCTATCAAAAAAACCTTTGAGCGTGTTTGTCACTAGATCTTCACAAGCAAGCAGAAAAGCACATCTGACTGTAACATGTGAGCGTTTTTATGATCTGTCTCCTCTATGGTTATGGTCTGGTAAACGTAATGTTCAGTGTTGGTATGAGACATCATATGTTAACTTGACCTCCGCCTTAAGACATTCAGTGATATGTCCCCACCTATTCTTGCAATCTTTCTAATGTCCAGCAGGGGGCGACTCCTCGGGTTAAAATCAAAGAAGTCTGATTGTATAGAAGTCTATGAGAAAATGACTCTTGATTCAGTAAACATGAGTTTATGAACTCAATCGCTAGTTTCAAGTGTTCTTCAATACAGCATGATGTTCATTTAGTAAATTATGGTCCATTTAGAGTCAAAAAGATCCAGGGCGGGGCTACCTTGTGATTGACAGGTCGCAACCACAGCGTTGTCTAGTCTGGGAAATGTTTTTGTTTTACAACATTAACCCTTTCACAAGTGTGAACGTTTTTCAGTTCATGAAACTTTCGGAACATTTTCCTCGCCTTAACATTGTTGTTTTTTTTCAACATTTGATTGTCCTTAGCTCCACATTTGGTATCGATTCTGATTGCAAAAAATCCAACATGGCGACGGCCAAAATGCTGAACTCCAGGCTTCTAAACGGCAGTCTACAAACCAATGGATGACGTCACAGTGACTACGTCCACTTCTAATGTACAGTCGTACATGGTCGGTACCGATGTTTGGCCCAGATTAGCTGTTAATGTGAGGGGTCTACAGATCCAGTCTTAAACCTCCCGTCTCCAGCACCACATTTTGACATGACACACATACAGACTCGCAAGGTGAAAACAAAACCAGTCTTGCTGTCGCGCCTGGTAGAACATGTGTTGATGAATTTTGCTGTGCCACTTTCTAGTCTGACCAAACATCAACAATGTCACTTCTGCCTTTGCTACCTCGACCTACAAAAGCTACAAATGACGGATGATGTGTTTCTTGTGAAGTCTTCTTCTGTAGATTATCAAGTGTAACTAGGGCATCGTTTCTGGGAGGAGATGTTGTTAAACTTTTTCAGTTCACCTTAATTGTATTGCAGTTGGATGAGAAATCTGAGACGGGTATTTAAAAAACTGCCAAATAGAACCAAAATTATCTACCAGATTTGACTATTTACGTGCTCTCACACAATCGTACATTAATCTGTAAAACTCAAGAATGCTGAGTTGATTGGCGTCTAATTTAAGCTTATTTACTCTGCATTAGTGCACAAATGTTGCATAATGACGGAGTAGGAAGCAGATCGTGATGAAATGTGTCCTCTCAGGCACCGCAGTGTGTTCATTTCCCCTCTCAGCTAGTGTACCCGGATGCTTCCGTTGTTCTCAGATGCCTACAGACAGTTGAGTCCTTCAGTCCACTGTAATACATTTTGGAACGGACCCCAGGTTTAAAAGCTGCGCTCTAAATCACGAGGCACAAATTCAATGAGTGAGTAAATGCAGAATCTTTTATTCCCGTCTTGTATTGATGCACTGCCATACAGCCCATTGATCTGTTACATTGAGATCACATTAACAAACAGCAAAAGTGCATTAAACACAGCTCGCTCTCCAGCAACCTTGGTCCAGAAGTCATTTTAAATGCGTTTAGTGTCATGAGGGGAAAAAGGGGAGAAAAGAAAAATAGGCCTTTTGTCCACACAGCGTTTTCTCTTATGAATGGCAATCATCCTCAAAGGCTCTTTTCATCTTAAACAATAACGTGACCTTGAAGAACCGCACATTTAGGTTTGTCAAGTTCCAAACGTGGTTGCGGAAAATGTCAAAGGTCACCCGTCCTTGTAGTTGATTTGTTTGTCCGTGTTAGCAGGCCGTGTCCGCCACATCGTAGATCAGAGGTGCGCGACTCCTGTCTCTGCGAGGACATTGTAAGAACACAGCATCCAGCCGACTAATCCAATTAAGGGTGTTTGTTCAGGTTGTGATGCGCCCGAGCCCCAAAACAGCGAGGACGGTTGGTGCCGTCGCTCTGCAGCCGCAGCAGGAGGAGCCGGAGCCTGATTAGACCGGCGCGTCCCTGGTCCACGCACGGCCAGCCAAAAACCCAGCTTATGAGCATATTTACAGCGAGCAACCAGCAGCTCAATTACTCAGCATGCGGAAGAGATGTAATGACTTTCTCCTGTTATTAATGACCCACGCCTGGGCTTATTTATGAAAGGATACTTGTGTGTATTAGGCAGAAGATGAAGGAGCATGAGATTGAAGATGTTCGCCTTTATAGTGATTCAGGCTTAATTAAAAAGTTTTGTGAAGTCCAAACAAATAGATTGCCTCTTTACACTTCCTCCTACTTACGTAAAAGATATTTCCATTTCAATTTAAAAACGCTTTATTGCCTAATTTCAATAATTTATGAAATATATTACTTTCCTTAGAGTTTACTTTTGCCGTAAGCAAACATTTAATCCGTAGATACCGCGTGTCAGCTTCTACATTAGCTTGCGTGCCGACGCGACTAACTTTTAAGGGGAAATAAACTTCCATTTATGTAAAACAATGACCTCCCTTTGAGTAACAAGAGGAGTGTAACACGCCACATGCAAAAAGTGATTCCCAGTCCTTCTCAATAAAATAAGATGCAACCTTGAAGCCGAGGTGTCCTTGTGTGAAACCTGGGGATGTTGAAAGGTAGCATGTTCAAAACTGCATTAATGAATAGAGTGGTGCGATGAAAGCAAAGTTTTCCTCAAGGCTAGAATCCCTGTGTGACTCTGAAAATGTTATTTCATCTCACGAAATTGTCTGGTTGCGTTTGAATAACTTAGAGCCCACACATTAGCGGCTGCTTATAATTCCTGTCGGCAAAATAAACCTTTTCTCCTTTTTAATTTAAGGTGAAAGCATTCTAATGAAGTTGAAGTGATGGTTCTCGCAGGACTTGTAGAGCTGGTTGGGACTCACTTTGTCTCTTTTAGAGGGTCACTAAACATCCCAGTGGAAATACTAATTATGGACCCACATAGCTTTAGATATTGCAGCAACAAAATCCACACGCACACACAGGCTGCTCATGAGAAATCTGCTGAATCGGGAGATTATGGTGCTGTAAACTGAGGGCACTGAATGAGGCTTATTTATCAATACTTATTGAGCTGCGGCCTAAACTGGATACATTGCTTAGTGTCTGAATGGTGGCCCAGTAACCAGCCTGCTTGTTGAACATGTATGCATGTATGTACCAGCTTCATATACATGACGGTGTTTGTTAGGGGATTATTTGTTAAGCAAACAGCCTGCATGGTCTCTGCATCGATGGTTCTGCGACCTGTATGTCTGCAAGGGTTTCAGAGAGTTTTGTAAAATCTACACAGAACTTTACTGATATTTTTCTTGATTAAAAACCTCTGCCAAGGCTGCACAAAGCCATTTCTAATGGGGTGCTCAACTGTTTTTACACATGAATATCAAACAAGACAACAACCCATAATTCAGAAAACAAGCAAGTGTCACACCGTTCGCCCAAAGAGAGGGGACCTTGAAATTAAAGTCTGACTTAAACTCTACCTCCACATTTTTTTCTGATGAATTGGCAGTCAAACCAATAATAGAAGTAGCCTTTTTATCATTTATTTTTTTAAAGACATGATTTTTTCTAAAATACACAGCTAAAACAAAGCGACAAAATCCAATTCAAAACCTTCCTACTGACCTTAAGTTCATGTTTTCTTTAAATGAGTCCAGGTTCATGCAAAAAATAGCAGACATTGCCCTTTTAAAAAACGTCTTTATTTTGAAAAGACTGTAACAACAACAAATGGGAATTGCCACGTGTTGCTGGACATTTGTAGGAGAATGAGGAATAACTTTTCGTAAGATATATGAACCGTTGTGTGAGGATACGTTGGTGCTGCACTGTCTCCTCTCTGCTTCAGAAATAGCACATACTAATCTCAGGAAAGGTTGTTGTTGTTGTTTTTCCCTCAAATTCAATAAATTAAACCTTTCCAATCCTCTCAGGTGCTATATACACGTCCCGCTGTGCACTCAGTCATATACAAATTGGAGCAGGTACACAGCTTGATGTGTGATTACCAGCACACACGGGAGATTGCGGCAATCAAAAATCTTGAGGAGACTCGCTGCAGCTGACCCACCAGGTGACCGTTTTGGTCCGTGCGTCAGACGGCCCAGTTAATAGCAAACGCTCACTCCTGCACCAACGATGTGGTGCTCCATGGAGAGAAAACCTCGACGGGGTGAAGAATCAGACCCCGCAAAGTCAATTTCTCTCTGCTCATTAAATCACCCGCAGCACAATCAGCAGCAGGGTGTTGGAAAATAAACATCCTGCTGATGGCGTGTGATGGATGGTGTTAGCAGGCTCCCGGGGAAGGGATTTTCTGACTGAAGAAACGTATGTTGGCTCTTTCTTCACTGTCATGGGAGAAAACCTCTCGGTGAAGGACGTGGTTTTAAAAGTATTTGGGAAGGTTTTTGTTGTTTTTTGAACAACAAAATACCATCAAAACACATAGAAATATCTCCAACAAGCATGATTAGATTAGATTCACCTTTGACCTTCACAATCTTTCACCTTCACAATCATGTCAATGTTTTCATGAACAAAAGTTGTACTTTATAAACCAGCCTTAATAGAAATGTTTGAATCATTAGTGAGCATATGAGGAATGCATATTTTGGATATTAGGGACTCATTTGATTAAAAATAAGAATGCATACTTCTCTCAATCCATTTTACCACCACTTAGTATTTCTCTAAATGTTTCTAATAAAGCCGCCTCAAGTTGTGTTGATTCCCTTTTAACCTTTTCAAGCATGAAACTGCTAATATTTCGGTGCTGGTTCCATTACGGATCCTTCCTCGAGCCGGAAACTCAATTAAGATGTGATTCTCGCATCAATTTTCTCTCAGAATGCTTCCTCAAAGAAAAAACCGCCACAGGCAACTAATCTCGGACGTAATAGCAATACATCTGTTTTCATGATTAATATGCATAAAAAAAAAAATCACATTTTCATTTCCCAGTTACCAGAGATTAGGTTTTGATAGGTCAAATATCTAATAGGTTTCATACAGGCAATCAAGTTGAAGGCTTCATTTCTTTTTCTTGGCAATTTGTATATGAGAGGAGAAATTGAGCAACTCCCATACATATTAAGAAGACGAGATTGGACACAACAACTGATTTAATGGAACCAACAGAAGTAACTTGATGACAAATGCCCTTAATAACTAGTGGGCACGTTACTGCTTTGTTTCAATGAAGAATCAGTGTTGGTTCTGATAACTTTGGATGTACAAATAACTCTAATCTGCACCACTTGTTAAATAACAGCCAACTCATTAGTTTATAGACTTAGATAACATCAGGATGATTGTACAATGAGGGAAAGTAAACTGCCAAAACACAAGGATTATCTCATTAATTACACTGCCAATGAAATGTCATAATTACTGTAGAGTTCTTTGATTAGAAATGTGTAGAGGAGATACGATGAAGAAGAGTGTAGGAGTATTATCTAATCCTATTTAATATTTGACATTTTGTTTTATTACAGAGGCACTGGGTTAATATGAGAAGATAATTACACATATTAGTGAATTAACTGCAATAAAAATAAAGATTGGTACACGTGGTTTACAATCTTGCATATTTGATATTGAAAAAACAACTCATTTTATGCTGCAGTGTTGCCAGGTTCGTCAAGTCAAGAAAAGTAAATTTTATTTGCATAGCCCGATATCACAAATTAGCTTTAAGAGATTTTATAATCTGTGCAGCAAACCCTCAATTCGGAATATATGTTTGTAAAAAAAGTGAAAATGATGCTGTGGAAGTACGTAGGGGTCATTCTGGAACATCCACAATAACTTCTTCATGTTTCAAGAGAGACATGAAAGTGCATCATGATATATGTGGACTTGTATGAAAAGACCTTTTTAATTGGTGAGTGGTATTTCAATTCTCTTCTCATTCCCAACTCGTCACATGTGGAGGCTTGGTCTGGACCCCTTTGACGTCACTGTTTTAAGGCACTGGGTACCCCTTGGTGTCACCTATTTTTAGGCAACAAAACTACTTGGATTATGTTCTTCATGTAATGACTTTTGGTTTCACTCGGGGAAGCAAACGGCGGCCCCCTGTGTAAAAAGTCCTGTGTTTGGTTGATCCGTCCATCCATCTCGTCCTCCTTTCGCAGCCTTTTTCACTCTTTATATTACGTCACCTGACTTCTACTTTCCGTGGATGGTTTTACATTGAAAGCAGTTACTTGGAAGCCTGGTGCGCCTCATACAGATAATAAAGGTAGCCTTGTGCGTAGGTATCGGACGCCAACACACCAGGAAAGAGACCATGCTGGGCATTTCAAAGAGGCCATATCTCTTACCTGTCTCAGAAAAAAGCCTGGTGCTGAATCCCTCTGCAATCCTTTATGAATATTTACTTAAAGGTTAATAACTGTGATACAGGGTATTTTTTTTTTATACATTTGTAGCCAATTTGCATATATATATGGTTAGATGAGGATCTCAATAGATTAAGAGAAGTTCAGTGATGGATGCTGATTCAGGTAACAGGCTTGAAGCTATTTCATGAAAGTGGACAGACTCTACTCGCACTAACCATAATTTAAAGGGATACCCATAAACCAATACTACATTATAATTTGACAACTTTTGCTGATGGCTTGCTCAGGGACACTTGGTGGAGAGAACTAGTGACCCACAAAGATCCTCGACACCTCTGACTTTACGTTCCGTTGTCAGATCTAAAATGTAAAACATTCACCTTGCTTCCCCCCCTTTACTGTAATTCTTTGGCTGTGGGCCAGTTCACATTATCCCGGTGAAGCCTTGTTGATTTGTTGTGCTATGACCCGCTCCGCTTTCCTCAGCTTCAAAACCTCATTATGGACCTCAGCTTCCTCTGTTTCTCTTGATGGGCTCAGCACACAGCAGGAATCTCCAGGACGGACAAAGCCCCTGACACAGATTGAAGCGAGCGAGCAGCGGAGCCGGGGCGACGCAGCAGACGATGGCTAAGCCTCGCTGCTGAATGAACAAAATAGTTTCATTTAGTTCCGGTTCATGTGAACGGGGGAAGACGCGAACACAATGACACATTCAGAATCAACCGCTTGGTGTGTTGCATCGCAGCAGAGTAGCGTACATTGTTTTTAATTTGCAGTCATGCATCAGGCTGTTGCCATTGATGGGTGGGTTTGCATTCATGCCTCCAAATCAATGTCGAGCGCAATGTAAATACCACATTCTAAATGCTGACCTGCAGTGTTTTCATCTGTGACAAATGTCACAAATTCATCTCGACCACCCAGTAATGTTGTCCATTAAAGCAGACACTTAAATAATGTACCTGGGCGTAGTTATATATCATTTTGGGAGTAGAAATAGAAGTAGTAGTAACATAATCTAACACTGTATTACAATGCTTTTTTATTTTCTACTTCTGTTTCCCAATGGAAACCCATTCTTCTTTTGGTTAGATGCTCGAATCAAGGTAAGAAATGTCAGTAAATACCCCTCTCGTGAATTCTGAAGCTTTAACGTGTCTTAAAAAAAGGTTAAATGAGACGGCAAAAGGTCTTCACGCCTCCTAGTCGGCCTTCACAGCCTCGTGTAGACTCGTGGTGTAGTTCGTTTAAATAAAACCATAAGCTTTTAACTTCTGCTTGCATTCACGCTTATTTCGATTGGGATCAAGGTTATTCATTGAATTCAGAGGCAAAATATTTTTACAAGAAAACGTAAGCTTTGAACTTCTGCCGCTTGCATTCACGCCACTATTGAAAGTGGTTTGTGGAAGATTATCTTGCTGGATAAAAGCATCATAAACGTCTGTTCCCCACGGAGTTTATATTCTGCAATAATCCAAAACCCAATGGAACAGTCCCATCGGCTTTTTGTTGAGGGAACCAGTGTGATGCTAACTTCCGAGGTTGGCCTACAAAAATACATCGACCCTGCACCACTCCATTGTGAGCATGTTGATGTTAGCATTTAGCTCAAAGCGCCACTCACAGAGCTGCTAGCGTGCCTGCAAACTGTTTTTATTTCTATTATATGTGCTGTATATCTATTTCCTTTAAGGATGAAATCACATTCATAAAGGGAGCTTTGCAATAAAAGGATTGTGCGTGCCTTATATTTTACCCTGACAGATTCACCCTGGAGCGACATATTCACAGATTTACCACAAAACTGAGCGCCAAACCCTATAAATATTTGAAAAAACACATCTCATCAGAATGAATTTAGAGATCTCTTGTGCTTTTGAATACTCCAGAGGGTCTTGAGAATGTGGTGGTGTGGATTTCATTCAGTGTTGTTCAGCGCAAAAACAATAACGATTGCTCTTCTCCTGCTGCACAGATGGTAGCAGCAGGCTAACCTCACCCCATATCCTCCCCAAGTTCATTTTTTCAAGTGTTAATTATGCAGGCAAAGGTTTGCTGAGCACACAAGCTTGTGCACAGCACGACTGTGGTTTCTCCCCGATACGGTTACACATGGCCACACTTGGTAGCTGCCCTGTACAACCACGGTCTTCTGCTTACTGCCCAGTAGAGCAGCTCAGGGCCAGATGTCTTAAGGGCACTTTGACTGAAACTCTCTCAACCTCAGCAGATTGGTCGGCGAACTGGTCGGATTTGACCCCCTGACATTACAGACACAAGCCTGCATCTCTTTAGGCTACAACTGTCCCTAATGTGCGGCTGTTTTTTTCCCTAAAAGGCTGGAAGAGAAGTTATTATTAGTGAGACCTTATTCACCTCCCGCTCTTTACCATGTTGTCCCGAGCTGACCAAAAAGACATCACATACAGTATGATAGAGTGCTCATTAAACTCTAACAAGTGCAGCCAGAGGGCAAAAAACAAAACACTGGAAGAATTCACACACGCATTTCTCGCTTCTCCGCTGCTATTTTAATGTAATGTATGCAAGATGTGGCCCCAATACAAACATTCATCTGTCACATGAGCAGAATTCTCAGATTAGCTGAAAGAAAGCTCTTCATCGGGGGGGGGGGGGGGGGGGGTGTACACTGTAGTGGTATAAAGGGCTGCACGACTATGGCCAAAAATATCATCACGATTATTATGATTGGGATCAAGATTATTCATTGAATTTAGGGACAAAATATTTTTATTGCACTTTAACATATTATAAAGAGAGTACCGTGTTGAAGTTGTGCTATATTACGGCTAATTACACAATATACACAAAATATGACTAAAAATCTGGTTCTTTTTCACCTGAATTCAGTGCATTTTTGAATCATTATTCTACACTGGACTGCAGCAGCAACATTCAGTAACATTTTTCACAGGCTGAAGCTAAAACATTGTTGATCGCCCCCTGCTGGCTGGTTTGTCAGTTTTGGAAGCGCTTGATTTGATACGCGGCAGAGTTTTCAACGAGCGGCGCATGCATATTAATCGTGATTGCGATTAATATTTGATTAATTAGCCAGCTCTAGTGGTAAATAAATGTAAAGCTTGTTTGTATTTGAAATCAAAACTGTCAACTATTCATCAATTATACATGTGTTCGGAAAAAAAACAAAAAATCCAACCAGAAGACGAATGTCTCTGCAGAAAATGCATGGATTGTATTTTGTATTATATAATTATTTAAAAATGAAAAAAAGGCATCTTCCACATTCCTATAACTAGCTTTGCTTCTTTACATTCCGCATAAGAAAACAATCTCACCACATGGTCCATTTAGTGGTTGTTCTGGAGCTTTCAGCAATATCACGTAACCTTCATCTACAGACTGGGGCTGGCACTTCTTCCCTTTCTTCCCGTCAGCTGTCACCTTGCATTTGATGGCTGTATACATGATTAGGTGCTAAAAGACTGAGGCTAAAGCTCACATGTCCTCACCGGCTGATGATCCATGTAGAAATCATGGAACTAAAGAAGCAAGAAGTTAGATAACGATGTGCTGCTTGACCTCCAAAATAATGCGTCTTTATACTGTGGGCAGTAAGCAAGTTATCTGGAAATTTGAGCAGAAGAACGTCTCATTTATTTCTTACACTTTGTATTTGGTTTTTGACTAAAAGACGACCTCCTTTAAACAGTATCTCTCGTCTTCAGCCTCACGCACACGTCTTCCACAACCAGCCTAGTAAGCTGTGACTGTCACTTGAGGACTAAAGTTCACTGAGACCATTCAAATTGAGTTTCATGAGCTCTGATACTCAAAAAGATTGGAAACAAGACTGGAGATTAGGAATAAAGAGATGAGGGTTGGATAATCCCATAAAAATCACAAAGTGTTTTAGAGACCGACACATCGATTCAGCAGAAGTTATTCTTTGTGAACATATTTTCCTGTTTTTTGTTTGGTTCGTGCTACTCAGTGAATCTGCTGCTTTCTTTAGAGACTAAATCTGAGTCGCATGAAACCGGACGTCACCCTGGAACTAAGAAAGGAAGATGGACGGAGAGAGGGGTTAGAGAGCTAAATGGTCCAGCCTCCAGTATTGGTCTCGTAATGGAATATAATTGGAGAATAAATGGAGCCAGTCTGTGGGAGATGGAGAGGAGGTGAAAGACGGGTTAGTGAAGTCAGGTAAAGCTGCAGTCGGAGAGACAACCTTCACAAGAGGGGTGAAAAGACAGAAATGACAAAAAAGGTAAGGTGCAATAGATAGAATGTGTTTATTGAGAAAACGTGCACACTGTTATTTCCAGATGTTGTAGAATCATGTAAAGAGATTCCTGACTCCAAATTCATAGCACAGCTTCAAACTGAGATTTTGTATTTCATTAGTTAGATGCTATCTCACAATGTAGAATTCACACTTTGCCCTTGAGACTTTTTGAAAAACCACCTCTATTTCTGCACCGCAGGAACACTGGGCACGAGAAAAAAGATCTGATGATCTCAATATATTCTCTTTTGAGTAAACATGGTTCCAGGTGAGATGTTCTGCATGATATGAGGGGCTTTTAGTAACTGGCAAAATGTTTGCAGTCCCATGAGTCAAGCCGATAACATGAATATTTTTGGAGAAATGTTCTTGTTGGTGTGTAGATTGATGATGTACAAAACTTTGAGGACACAAACTTTTTCCAGAAAACACCTTTTTTGTTGCTATAAAGCCACTACAATTACACATGCATAACATTAAAACAAGACTAAGAGTCTACATGGAAGCAGCTCAATGTTATATGTATGTTATAATATATTATGTTGTTATTATTTAGTCTTTCTGAAGGTATTGCCAAGATGCTGCTCCGATGATCCTGCAAATTTGGATAGTGTTTCGTCTACATGGTTATTTATTCATCTAAAGAACTATCTCAAGCGCATTAGGTGTGTTTAAGCATAATACTCAAAACATTGGTTTTACTGAAGCATCTGCAGCCCATCCGGAAGGAAAACTTAATGTGTGCATTGGCTGCTCTGGTATTCTATACCTTTTACATGAAGGACTTCAGGGTGGGTATCAGAGTTGAAAGACAGAGCCCTGATATATAGAATGGGGAGCAGAAGGCAATTTAACTATGAACTCACCCTGAAAGAACCTTCATTCTGTCAATCAGCCGACCCACCGCCTTCAGAGAGCCTCTGCTGGCAACACTGAAAGTGTAATGCTTAGCGTCCCACTCCAGACCTGTAATAAGATCTCTTGGCAATCTGAATTATTCTGATGGTTTTCAGTAGGTTTGTGCCTCGGGCCTTGACACCCCTCACTGATAAAGCCTGGCTGTGAAAGAAAATGAGCGTATGTGACGGATGTACAAATACAATCTGAGGATGGTCTATTTAGACAGGATGGTGGGGGGGCCCCAAGGGATGGCCAAACCAGTAGGTTCTCCCATATTAGGATTAACCTTGAAATGTGTTCTTTTCACCTGTTATTTTCTATACAGTACATTTCTTATGGGTTTTTAAAACCAGTGTTACTGTATTATTGGTTATCTCTGCTGCCAGGAGTTCAACCTTTTGAACTGCCTTTTTATTTTAGCATCTAACTAGCAATGGTAATGAGTCTCTGAGGACCAGAGTGAAAGACATAAAAGTTAGTGTTGCTTGATAAACACTGAATAGGAGCCATCTGCCGGCTGCCGCTGGATGCTTTTTTGGAGGCTGGAAATTGTAAGGAGCTTTTAAAAATGCAAATGAACAGAGGCTCACAAACAAACTTAATCAACAACTAATAACGCAGCTGTTTCAAAGACTGAGTGTGCAAGCCAGAAATAGCTTTTTGCCTCTTTAATTGGATCAAATTAATTATTTAGCTGAGCATTAGCTGACTCAAGGCACTCATTGTGACTAATCTTTATCAAGCGTATGCACTGATGGATGTGGAAATGGTAGTATATGAATGGAAAGACGGAATATGTAGATGCATATTTAGATGGGATGCATTTCCATGTTCAGCCATTGGCACGTCTTCTAGTTTATAAACTAATTCCATTTGATTTATGGCTGAGGCGACGTGGTGTTCCTTACTATATTAGCAACTCTGAGCTAATTGAAAGAGCTGTGAATCATAATTTGCTTGCCAAGCAGCAATGGTGTCAGAGACGTCTCCCTGCAGCTATAGCAAACATAGCAGAATGTATCCATGATCATTGTAGACCTTATATTTAACAATATTATTTTAGCCTGCACAGCATCTACAGGCCGTGGAATTTCGTCGCAGTATTCATGGTCCCCAGATTCTTGGTCATTTTCTTGACATGTGTCGATAACCACCATCATGTCCAAGTTTCCTCTTGAGCAACACGTTGGTCCACGACAAAGTATCTCAAGCATCAATGGCCAAATATCTACAAAAAGGTCACCAGTGGATGAACCCTGAAATTTTGGTGGGGCTGATATGGGGAAACCCCGAAACAAACTACATGTATTACCAGATACTACTAGTGGTAAAATTTAAAAATTAGGTTTTTTAATTATTATCATTCTTTTAATTTGGGTGAGCTGACCCTTTACGATCACAACAATATAGTAAACGTTGAAGAAATAAACACAAATAAGTTGTGATAACCTTTTCATTTTGAACTTGACATCAATTATTTTATCGATTACTGAGTAATTACTACAGCGTGCCATGTGGGATCACCCAGCCTTTCGCCATTCATCCCCTTTCTATTTGCTTCCCTTTATAAAAGATTCAATGTGTGAGCAATTTCATTCACCTTCAACATCAGTCACTTCATTTTCAACTCCTTTGGATTTGGTTTCAGTCAGAGAAACTTCAGAGGCACAAATCCGGTGTTTGATCATATGCAGCCGGGGACCGTTACTTTGGTGATATAATGGGATTGGACGCGTTCCTACAGAATACAGTTCATTCAAGGATTGGTGGCTGTAATATCTGTGCATTCATTGCTTGCCTGTGATGCTTGAATTGATTAGGGGGCTGTGAAGTTTGAAAAGAACAAACTTCCATTTTGGCGAGATTCATCAGAAGATTTAAACATTTCCACGCGGCTATCAGTCACTAACGAGCAAACTGGAGACTGTAATTGCTTTTCAAATTGCCTCTTTGAGCAGTGGCTGACCCAATTAGTTTTGGGATTGTGTTTGTTACCGTATCACCGTCTAACTGTTGCGATTCATCTGTATGAATATTTCAAACTCATATTGGCAGTCAATTACATCTGTATTTGTAACGTGTCAGCCAGCATGATTAGTTAATTATGTTTGCACTCTAACGATGGCACTGCCGAGTGTCTCTCAGCTGTTTTTCCAGCCCTCAAGTTACACTTCTGGCACACACCGCCCTTTTGGTTTCTTCCAATGTTGAAGCATGGAGGGAAAATCAATAGAAACAACATGTTCTACAACATGTGGACTGTGGCTTGCGGCAAGATGTCAACAATTCTTTAGCGGAGAATTAGTCAAAGAAATGGATGCTCGTGGATAAAACACAACAAAGCCATTCAACCAGTCTTTCAATGAATACATGTACGACACAGAAGATATAAAAGATTCAGATAATTTACAGTCAAGTAAAAGTATCCCATCTCTGTAGGATTCCAGAAAGAAGCAGATAAAGATTTGTCTGAAGATTGAGGATCTAATCTGAATTGATTGTCGGTCATAATTAAGCCTAAAAGCCTCTGGTCTTCATCATTGTGGAAGTTACATTGATACCCAAAATGACCCAATAAGCAATAATCATCAGTCCCGCAGTGGGCAGTAATGTTCCAATTAGGTTAACAGTGTTAGCTGATAAAAAGATAGAGGCCTCGCTGCATGACTCAGAAATGAAATGTTTCCAATCAGCAGCCATCAACACATACTCTCTACCCTCTAATCAGCTTGTTTTTTTTTTACAAAGTTTAGTCAGATAGTTCCTAATGCTGTGTACAAACAGAATCAATGAGGAAGAGGCTCAGTTTTTATACTCTTTGACATGAACATTTTAAGTCAGTTTAGACAAAAGTTATTTAAAAACAGAGTACTTTACAGTATATTACAGGTATAACTATTTCCCTAAATGGATATGTGGCATCTTTGTGCAACACACAAAGATGTTTTTCAAACCTCTGTGTTTCGGGACAGATGAGACCTCAGACCACCAGGAGGACAGTGGGTACAGCTGATCCCTGCAGAACCAGCTTGGAGCTGACCCAGATGAGACGCTCCACTGTAATCAGGCCCCGGAGGTAATCTAGGCAGGACATTATCTGCTTCGCTGCTTCTCTGCAGCATCTGGACGCCTCTGCCACCTGCTCAGGAAAGGCCTCGCGCCTCTCCTCTGCCTCTTTTTTCACATTGTTTGCTTTCCTTCTCGCCCTGATTTGCTAAACATTAAATTTAGCCGTGTCAGATGTGCTCGCAAGAATCATGGATCAATTTTGTTGGTTAGTTTTGGGCTTTTTTTTCCCCACCTCGATTTATGCTACATACCAGGTGCCATTTCTTGGATGACAAATAGATTTTTTTTTCAACAAGATCTTTTTGCCGTGTCATTGTAGATTTAGTGATTTATTAAAGGCTATAGCAAGAATGCATGCAATAATCACTTTCTGCTTATGCAACAAAACATGAAAAAACAAGCATTTGCCACAGAAATGAGTGACGACAGCAAAAACAAATAACAAACAAATAATTGCTTCGAAGAATATAAAAAAAAATCTCATAAGTTTTGAGGAAAAATGTGTTTGTTTCATAAATCAAGTGTTCTGCCAAAGCATATTTTTTTATATATATATTAACATCCGGTTTAGCAAATAAGCACACTGACAGCGAAGTTAAAGGCTATCGCTAATTAGCATCATTGGTCGTGACACTTGAGTAATCGGTGCTTTCTTCTGAATCAATCCTTGTTTGTCTGGTGCTACTTTTAGCTCACAGTTTCTAACCTGTTTGTGAAAGTGATGGCACAAAGATAGGCCGAACTTTGTTTAAAAAAATTGTCTTTTAAGTTCCACATAGCTTATTAGCAACCGGTCAAATAGTAACTTAGGAGGCAATTTGGCCTTAACCACTGTTTTGCAAGAAGGAACTAAGGGGCCAACCAGCTTTAAAAGTGACATTTTGTTTACACTTTATAAATACTTTATATCATAGGTACTCAAATGTAAGTACTTGTACTTGGTCTGAAAAAAGTGGTTTCCTAACGTCATTTGTTGACTCTATATTTATCCATCTGATAAATACCAGTACGTAAAAATATGTGCCGATTTATGAAAAGAGAAAGCCAAGCGACGACATGTAGCTGTAATGTCGCTATTGCTTCTGTCGTACACCGTGTGCACTCGCAGCCTGTCGGCTTCAGGTTGCAGACACAGCGTCGGCATGCACACAGACGGGGAGCAGTCACTGTCAGCCCGCAAATCTGTCAAAACAACAACCATCTTCAAAACAAGTCAGTCACACTTATGGATGACTCCGGTAAGAAATAACAGCCCTGATTGTTATTTCCTGAAATATTTATAGCCGGTGCAGCTCGAGCAGTGAGTTCTGCAGTGCTTCCTGACAGATCCTCAGTATTTCCACGTCTGTCAACACTACAGTGTGTGAAAAGAGACTGCTGCTGTCATCCGCATCAATGACAGCCCGCTCTCCCGCGAGACCCGCTGCAAAGCCTTTTACGCTAATAAAGACTTTCCGAGAGCAAATATGATAAACTGAGGAGTGTAGGTACAGTACGCGGGGAAATGCTTGTGCACTCAGACAAATCATTCCCCAAAATGACATTCAGACTGATCTTGCAGGGGATGCTGCTGTAATACACTGTGAAATTGATTCCATGAAGGGAATCATGATCTAATCTTGTCTACAAAAACAAGGTGGCTTGTTCCACGGATAAAACACCTCGGCAGAAACAAACCACAAGATGTGCCATCCCATTCCTGCTGCTGCTACAAAGCTCTTTCTCTTTTGATATCACAGAAACCAGGCTGAAAGATTTGCCGGCACTGTTTTTAAATGACCAAAGTTTGACTGGGTTCTTTTTTTCCCCTATTCAGCAGCGTAAATAGAGCTATTATCATAATCTCCTTTGAAATGTAGACAGAACTGCTCTTTGTTTCTTTGTGAGCGACTTATTATGAGTAACAAAACTCCAAATAAAGCTTCAGTCATTAAAAACACGGTCTTTGGTTGTAATCGCAACATGCTGCTCATTATTTGAAAAGCAGCGAGTGACTAAAGCTCGCATCGTGAACGTCTAATCAAATCGGTCAGTGACATGCCCGTAGAGTATTTTCTCCCACTGAGCTGTGATCACACAACTGACTCACTCACTGCCATCTAGCACACTTTGAGGAGCATTCAAGAGTCCAAATATAGCTATAAACAATCTTTTGATGGTTTGTGGACTTGGAGCTTCGTATCAGAGCAGGGGAAATATTCATCACTATTACAGGAGACCCGGCCGACCCAGCTGTCAGGAGGCGATGACGTTTGACTGATCTCTGTGCACCGTTGGCTCTGCTGCCAGCTGTTCAATAGCCTCATAGTTCTTCATTTGTCATGTTGGGACAGAGGGGAAAGGGGTGGCGTTGGTGGTCGGTTTGAACTCAGGTCAGACAGGTCGATACCTGCTGCCTAACTACATTCATTCAGAAACATTAGTGGAGATTTACTTCTTACTAGTCTTAGTCACCATTCCAATGTGACATGAAAACAAATCAATGTTGTGATATTGCTACAACAGGACAGGAAATAGAGGTCTTGCCAGTATATTGAGACCCCGTCTGAGTTCACCTGTGTTCAAATGACAATATGTTCAGTCTAATCGGGTGAGGCAGGGTTACGTTGTAGTGCTGTATAGGTTTTGGGTCAGTATGTGTGTAAGTAGGTCTACTACCTCAGGGGATCCAAGCAGACTGGCTAGCACCTCGGATCATGTGTTGTGATGCAATCGTCACAGCTGAAAAGGTGATTTGTGGGTGTGAAGTATGTAGTGCAGGAAGAACAACACGTATAGCGTTGTTTGTTAATCGATGTCCAAAATGTTGTACCAAATAATGCCAGCATGAACATGAGCTGTCAGAGGATCAGACATGTTTAACACAAACCTCCTGTTTTACCAGACTTATTTGGAAGAGAAAACAAAAAGCAAACCTTACATTTGATACACACTCTGGAACATTGGAAATTTGCAGTGACTTCCTGATTGAACTTTGACGTACTCACACGTAGTAAAACAAGCTTTGGCTGACACTTTTTATGGATTGAAAACCCTTCAAATAGAAGAAGGAGAATGTAAAGTGTGTTGTAGCCAAAGAGAAGAGGGAAACATGGAGCGATGATGTTGCAAAATGAGTATAAGGTAAATATGTTTTGCAGTACCATTATTCTCAAAATAATGTAAAGTAACTCAGTGAATTTACAGTGGACATCACCTCAGTGACAGAGTCTGCCCCACAATGTTTAAATTAAAATTAACTAAAGACTTAAAAACCACGTCAGTTTATCGGCGATGGCTCTCTGACAACAATGGCTCATTTCAACTGAATATTAGACATTAAGACAAACGGTTCCACATAATTGGCAGTAAAAAGCCCTCCAGACAGGCCCCATTCTTCAGATGTGGGTTTAATTGTCCAGAATATGATTGCTAAGTGAGAGATCCCCTCACTTATCAAATTAACAGCTTTGAAAAGTGGGACAGTGGAGTACTCGGTGCTTATTAAAGTGGAATGGGTCATGCCAAAGGTAAGCTGTTTATCTGTAGAGGGAGAGCAGAGAGAGTTTTTCCTCCACAATCCAACCTCTCATTAAGATATGACTGGAACTGGTGAGTCCCATTATAATACAAAATGGGAGTTTGAAGCCAAAATAATTAGAAATTTGTATGTTTAGGGGAGAAACAGGAAGAGGGCAAGTGATACACACACAGACCCACACATATTTCTTGCGTAAACGGTCTATACTTCCTCATGTTTTATGCATGAGAGTAAAGGTAGTGTATGGCCACATATGAGCTATCACATTTGTCAGTGCTCATTTATAGCTCTCCTGTGAGAGCCTGGCTGGGCCCAGATAACGGTGAAACCGCCTGGTGGGCAGACACAACACAGTAATGCAGCCCGTCATAACACCCTGCAGGAAACATGGTAATGCAGGTAAACTCAAAACTCTTATCAAAATGCCATACACCTTTCAACACGGTGAGTGAGCAGCGTGGACTGGCTGCCAGCTGGCCTGATAACGGCCGAGACATCTCAGGTCCAAGTGTGCCGCTTTTACCAATACTGGTATGGGGAAAAAGATGAAGACATTTGTGCCTTTAGTGCATTGATTTTCAATAAAAATCTCTCATGACAGGAGCCTGAGGTTGTTGTGAAAAATATTCCCCCGAGGGCTAAATGACCGGTCGTACTCCAGACCACCATTCATGCCCCAAAACAGCTGTCTGACCTCCCAACTTTATAAACAAAATGCTACAGTATGCTTTAATCTGCAAAACTAAATCTTTACCTGTAGTTCATACCTCAAATATACTAAAAATGAAAGGGACCCATAGAATACTCCTACATTATATTGGTAATTGTCTGTGGCGACATTCACAGGAATTCCCGACATGTTTGGATCTCTGTTCACCAGAGGGTCCTTTGTACCAACCAGAGGGGCACTAATGGTGACCAAAGGGGCATTAGGCCGCCCACATGCCACTATGGCGAGACATGTTGGCGAAAATGAGGTTTCTAAAAATGGGACACTTTGGCACTCGGAGCAATGAGGGCACAGGCGGTCAGGTTTTTGCTTGGCAGTGAAATTTCCATATTTTCACACTTAGAGACTTTTTCAGACCCCTGAAGATCAAAATGCTCCGGCAGTAGCACAGAACAACACTTCCTGTTTGACTTACGGAGATGAGGACTCAATGTGGCAAATACTTTCCGAATAAAATTCCTTGTAATATGTCATTTGCATTCTCTCACCCTCATGCCCGGACAATGATTCAAGGCAATCACTAATCTCTTTCAAATATTAACCATATGTTAGGAGAGATAACTGTTCGGCAGGGTGGTCATTTTGGAATATGTATTGCTCAGGGCACATTTTGCCCAGTGGGTTGTCCCAGAGTCATCCATCTTAGAAGAATGCTGCCTCTGAAGTTGTTATCAGACCCTTCAGTGTCACAACTTTAATGGATGCAAGGATTTGGTTTCCTCTTGCCCAGTCCTATTTGGGTGTAAGGCATCAACAGTGAGGCAGGCAGTGCAAACCAGAGAGCGAGAGTGTTCCTCCCCCCATAGTGATGCAGAAAGAGGAACCAAACCAGACCAATCTTTCCCCCACTTTCCTCTGTCTTTCTTTTCTCCACATTTATGATAAAAATGCCTCAATGCCACTGTGGCCGAATAACGAAAGAATCAAGCATCCAAATACAATACAACTCACTTAAACCCAGTCAATCCAGTTATTAAATTATACTTTATAACTTTATACTTCTTCTCCACTACATTTATTTGACTATTCGTTATACTTGTTATCTATGTTTCAGGCATTTACCCCCCCGAAAAAAATATTAATAATTATAATAAGAATCAGTATATTAATGCTATGCTCTCCACATATTCAGCCCTTGAATTAGTGTGGTTGATGATGTGGCATTAGGAGCAGGAGCAGCTCGTTGTCACAAATTTGCCGAAAGCTTTTAATTCATGACGGTTTTGCTGCAGCGGTATCACTCTGCATGGATATGACTTTGCAGGCCGCAGATATGAGTAAGATAAAAAGACAGAGGTGACGCGATTATCTAAGCAGCCGCTCACAGGTTCAGAAAAAAAACAAACTATTATCTGAGTGAACAGGGAAATTAACCCAGTATCTCCTCATATATATATATATATATATATTTGGTGCCTTCTCCTTTCAGGTGCATGTAAGGGCATCTGGTTCGTTAGCTGTCCCTCAGCACTTTGTCAAACCGACAGTACAGGGAGTGAGCGAGAGATTAATTTACCAGAATGATGCTGCCGTTCACAGCACTTTCACCAGTCAGGTTCCCGCAAACACAAGAAAAGACTCTCGAAGCTCACGGCCCACAGTTACAACAGTGAATAACTTCAGGAAAGTCATCATCACTCTAGATCTTATTTTCTTAGACCATGTCTGACAATCAGCTCTTGATCCATACAGAGGACACATTCAGTGGGAGGGAAAATGATGAATTATATTCACAGTGTAACGGAGGAGGGAACACCGTCACACTGGGATAACAAAGGCAAAAAAAAAAACAAATCTGACATCTGACGTCTCAAGATGTCACACATGCTGCATCGATTGTCTTCTATTGTGTCACACTACATTGGATTTAAATAACCAACTGTCATTTGGTACACTCATTCTCTCATGTCTGTGGCATTTTGGACCTATTTAGGATGATATCGTGGCACACAGAGGGCTCAACTGTAAGCTCTTTGTTACTGGATAGTATGTGTTCAATGAAAAGAGAAACCTTTCCTGTTTTGTAGCAGATCATCCTCTTGTAATTCGATTTGGGCAATAGCGCTGTGTTGTCAAGTTGTTCCAAGAAAAATGCAATACTACTGATTTAGGAGTGAACAGAACCTAATTTCAGTATATGAAAAGAAGTCATATCTATATACAAGTACGCCTTCAAGCACAAAATAGGTTTTACTCTGAAGCTGAAGTCAGTAATTAATTGACAACAAGTTGTTAGAGTTACAAGGCAAAAAGAAATAACATACGTTTGAATAACATGGAGTCAAAGTGTCGCATAACGCCTCAACCATCTGCCTGTGATTGCTGCCTTCTGGCTATATAAACCCAGTAGTTGTGAGAACATTGACTATGTTTAAATGCACACTTATTCTGTTATACTGTTATTCTGAATATAACAATATTCCGAATTCCATACGAGTCACATAAACATCATATTCCGTTTGGACGTTCAGAATCAGGCCTTATTCCGAAAGTAGCATTTTTTGATTAAGAGATGTGGGATATGTTATTCAGTTTTTAGGAGCCCATTGCACATACGTTTTGCCACAGTTTGCAACAAACAGCCTTTTGCCCGTTTACGTTCAACTCTGTGCGTTGTACACAAACCAACTTGCTAACAGTTTGCAGGGCTGATGTAGAGACGCTTGCCCAAAAGAAAATCCCACATTTCTGGTTGGTAGGACAAACGCACTTCATACATAATTTATACATCATAAGAAAGAAACTCAAATTTAAGTTATTTATTTGTTTTAGGTTAATCAGAGTAGGCACAACTGCATGTAAAGGGCAATGTTAGTGGAATATTCATTTTCATCAGCAATGTTTAGTTTATTGTCTTTTTCGGAAAAAGGGCAAAAAACGAAATAAAACATATTGATTGGAAAGTACTAAAAGTTGAATGACAGATTTAAATAAGGGAAATGAGGAAGTGAAGTATAATATGATATATAATACATATTTTATTATAGATATATCTGGTTCAAATGGAAGTCTAACCACAATCCCCCGGCAAAGGTCACCTCCTCCTCCAGCTTTCTAATCTCAGGTGAGTTTCGCTCTCTTTATTTCAGTGCAGCTCTATAATCTCAGCTGCCATCAGTTTAGGAAGCTGAGCAGGAAACTGCATTGCAGCTCACATGAATTTTTATTTTATTTTTTGGCGTGTGGCTCTCTGCAAGCATCAAATGACACTTCCACACTTTCAGATCTCAACAGCCTGGTCCCCACCGTTCAGATTTTTTGCCGTCTGACCGTTTAGTGTCGAGACAAGAAAGCAGAGGCAGAGTGGTTGGGAAAGATGTGACAGATTTAAACCTCAGCCAGATTCACACCCAGCGTGTTGAATACATCACCAGGCAGAATGTTGATGCAAACATGTTGCTCTAGAGATAGCAATGATGGTTGTCCACTACTTTGGTCCAGACTGAAGTATTTCAACTCTTGAGTGGATGACGTTTTGTACCAATATTCAAGGGCGCCAGGAGATTATGCCTTCTGACTTTGGTGAACCCTCTTACCTTTAAACTAACGCCACCAGCAGGTCCACCTCTTCCCTTTTCTGGTGAAATACCTCAATATTTACAACATGGATTTGCAGAAGTTTTGATCCAGACATTCATGGTCCTGAGAGGATATATTTTAATGACTTTGGTACTCCCCCGACTGATTCTTTAGATACATTTGACTCTGCAGAATCATCTAATGGAGATTTTATTCCTCGGGACAATGAAATGAGTAAGTTACACTGAAATGTAATCTGCCATATTGGACAGCAATGCATTCTTCATAAAGAATTAAAATGCATTTTTCTTCATCAAGACAATTAACCAGATTTCCACTGTAGGTTTTTATGCCAGGTGTATAAATGGTCTTAAATGTATCTTATCCACAATCATAGCTTACAACTTCTTGTGTGTGTCTCACAGTCAAGAGCAAATTTAGATTTTGTTTTTCTGCTCTTCTTATAACTGAGGTGGCTCTCCTTGCGGAAAAACAAAAGCAACTAACTATAAGTGTCCATGCCACTTTGTATGAAAAAGTTTGGTCTGAGAAAAGCATCAGACAGGCCCTGAGGGCAGTCAGCCAGGGGCAAATGAGGGAGTGTCTCAGTGTCTGCAGTTCCAATTGAGCTGGAATCACTTTCCGATCGAATGACTTTCGAGACAGCCTTTTTGTGGAGGCTTCCGAATATCCATGAGACAGCAGAGCTGCCCGTCAAAATCATACCGGAGAGAGAAATCAAAGTCAACTCTTGGCCTAAGCTTGTCCCTCATTAGGCTGAATAGCATCGCGCACTGACCGAGGACGTGCTCCCAGCAGCATATTCAAGGCCGCACGCAGTCTGTAGGAAAATGAATATCTCGGGTACGCCCGTCAACTGAGACAAGAAAATAACCGTGAAGAACTTACAAATTTTTCTTTTGGTTTTAGAAAATTACTTACAAGAGCTAACAAGGACAAGATGTGGATGAGAAGTGTATGTATTTTTTAAAAAGCATTGGTCGCTGTGTTACACAATGTAGAGTAAGGGTTACCTCCAGACAACTGATGACAACACTGGCATTGATCGGCCTTTTTCAATTGGACATTTTGACTTGTCTCAGTAGGAAAAGCACAGGTGTAAATAATGAAATTATTGATGGCTGAATTCCATTTAGTTGCTTTGATTTCAGGTTGCTGTTATAATCCTGGGCTCACCGTCACTCTCACAGGAAGACTTGAATACAACAGAGCCATGGTTAGCGTTATTAGTGACGCCTGTGCATTTCCTGCTGTGACAATTCCAAATGTCTCCAGTGAGAAAGGCTTGTGACATTTATCTTCATGTTTCTGGCCAAGAGGTCAACTTGTTTCAAGTTAATTATTCATGTTAAAAAAGATAGGAATAGCATTCCATGAAATATTCTACAGACATTCATGGTCCCCAGATGATAAGTCCTACTTACTTTGCCTGACTTTTCCTCTTAAACTACCATGACGTTGACATTTTTGGTTTTAAGTGGAATATCTCGACAGCTATCTAAATCTTTTTTAACAGACATTCATGGTTCCCAGACGATTCAGCCTAATTAAGTGACTTTTCATCTAGTGCCGACATGAGGTTCTAATGTGTGGTTTTGGGTCAAATGTCCAACATAGTAATCTTGATACCTACTAAACATCAGCATGTTGGCATTGTTCCGATTGCGATTGACTGTCGACTCTTATTTTACAAAAACAATAGCCGTGTTTCCTTTCAGCTGTCAAGTGAATTTTGAGCATTTTGTTTTTTTAAATGTCGTAAAAAAGACATACAGCTACAGCGTAGTTTGGTCAGAAGTTGGTCCGCTGGCTTAGCTTTTTAGCAAATGCCTAGTGCTTTTATTTAAATATCCTGCTGCTAATCCTTAATCAAACACTTGCAAATGTTGTAGATAGAGATGAAGAAGAGGCCACTGAAGCTCAAATATTGCTGCTGTACATTTTTTCAGGTGCAAGCAATGTTCTTAAAAAATAAACTACATCAGAAGATTCAGAATTACAGTAAATCTACATTTCTGTCTCTCAAATTGGAAGGATTAGTCTGCCCTGACTGTTGTAGTAGTCTTAGCAGATAGATACAGCAGGATGGAGGAGCAGCGTCGATCATTTATGAAGTTCACAACAGCACAAGGTTATAACCCTCACACCTTTCAGACTGCATTCTTAATCTTGGTGTCCACGAATCTTCAGTTCCTTTCACATAGAATGCCTGAATAGCTACCCATTCAACGTCGCCCATCGGCATTCAGTAGCAGTTTCATATGCCTCTCATTGTGTGTCACTTTTAAGAAATCCATCATAACCTTCACCAGAACATGTACAACTCAATAATAATGATTCAGAGGGGACTGAGATTAAGCTACAGAACATCGTTTCTGGAAAGAGTCATGAAACGGCAATTGAGACTTGGGGAAAGTGCTTAGTGGTGGGCACTTTCATCCCACCTTTAAGCAGTGGTTTGTCAGTGATTGGCACCCTGTAGCCTGCTGGTTTTCATTCTGGCCATACTATCAGGGATTCACACACCTGGTTTGCAAAGGAAATGCTATAGAGTTTATATAAAAGGGAAACAGCAGGGTTTAAAAGTATGGCCATCATACTCTAATGACCACAAAGAAAAAACTCAAGGAGGTTAAACATATGTAAGTAAAGGTGCAAGAAGTTTGGATTAGATAAACATGACAGTAAGTAACTTTAATAAGATAAATTAAATGTTGGCCTTTATTGATGAAAATATAACAAAAGGTCACATACAAAAACAAACACCCGTGGTCAACATTTACACCTAAAATCTCACACTACCGTGAGTGCGTGGTTCTAGTGGTAGTCAGATCTGTAATGTTGGCGAACGAGCTACAAATGAACAGATGTACAAACTAACATAACGCAGCCAGGAATAATAAACTGCGAAAGCTGCTTTGATTACAGGAACAAATGAGCACGTTACAAACAAACAGGACAATAGAGAGCTTTTGATGAAGTTGGATCATTTGGTGATGAAAGCTGAAATTTATTGACGTTTTCAAATGTCGTATTTTATTTGTTTTTATCTGAATTAATGTGTGAGATATCTTTTTAAGGTTCCACCTCATTTGATAAATGAAAGGGAATGAGCTATTAAACCGTCAGAAAGCTCCACAGACAGAGGACAGTGCGTCTGTATTAGTGTTTTATAGTCTCTTAACATTTGCAGTTACTCAGACATAAATAGAAGGACATGTCCTTCTGTGGGGGCCGCTCATCCCCTCGGGGAGCAGCCAGGTAAGAGTATAGAACATGACAGCCAATCACATGATGACAGGCCTGGACATAAATCTCTTGAAGCCCTTCACCAACTTATATTTACACCTGACCTATAAAACAAGTGGTAGCCTCTCCTGAGAACTTGCTCAGGATTTTATTTTGAAAGATTGCATCGACTTTTTTTCAACTTAGCCCACTAATTAATATCTGATAATCAAAGGTGATCTGCATCATTAAACACCACAGACAGACCTTTTATTAATACTAATATGGTATCAGAAAGGCCCGGTAATACTTTCCGCACAGACCTGAGCTGCCGTTTGAATGTTTTTATACTCCTGCACCTGTGTGCCTGAGCGTTTTGTGTGGGATGGTGCGGTCACCTCTTGCGCTCGCCAAGTACACACAATACACTTTGATTTGGACCCGCGGTTTTCAAAACATTTGCCAGGTGGTGTTTGATTTATTTGATAGGCGTGATTCAGTAGTTTCATATAAGTTTAGCCCAACACAACCTCAGGAGGAGCTCCTGTGCCTAGAATGAATAAGTAAGTACTTGTCCGGAAAATCCACTTCCTGACTCTGAGGTCCAATCAAACTTCTGCGGTGTCTGCACGTAGTAGAGAAGTAGGGTCATGTTTCTCATAGACTTCTATGCAATCAGACTTCTTTTTGCAACCAGAGGAGTCGCCCCCTGCTGGCCAGTAGAAAGTTGAATGCGCCACCTTAACGGCAGCTACATGCAGTCTAATAATATGGTAATTACTCCTCCAAGACCTTATAATTGCATTTCATTATTTTTTTATAATACTAAATAAACCCTCCTTTGTTAGGTACGACTAATTTATCACACCTTATCATTTGTAATTTCACGGAAACACTTTTAGTGGTTTGATTCAGTGTGTACGTACTATAATGTTTGCATTTTATCGTCATTTAATTGCTATATTTTGACAGTAGTGACGCCATTTTGACAGTATTTTGATCGCCTCTACCTAATCTATTACCGTAGGTGCGTAAATTATGAAAAGCCCTGAGATTTAACTGCAGAGGCTCCGTTTGATTTAAGAACCACACGTTGCTGCAAATGCTTGTTCACAGTAGGAAAATGGATGTAAGGCATTTTCAGCTTTAAAAGATTTACGTCACCGTCGCTGTTATTTGCGTCAATGTTTTTGTGGTTTCAAGCACTCACCCAATGTAAAAAAATAATAATACACCTTCGGGAAAATAAAATGAGCATAAGCGGCTCTAAAACCCCAGTGAAAGGTGACACGAGAAGGTGCTCTGCTTTGGTCTCAAAGCTTTGATTTTTACTCCACAGAGACACATTTTAGACGTGCATTTCTAGACAACCTTCAGTGGGTGCAGTCAGGAGAGGTGATGTATCTATCATCTTTTCTCCAAACCACACTCATTACTGTCGGGCTCCCTTTGACTTTGTTTTAATATAAAGACAGGTGAAATCAGAGCCGTCTCATTTTTTATTTATTCGTCATTGTTGTGTGTACTTTTGCTTTGAAGTGTCTCATCGGAGTGGATTTCTCTGGAGTCCTTAAAATAATATGCTCTTGCTTCATGGTGTGGAATCTTTGTAAAGGTCTGGTCTGCTGTTAGTGGGCTGACATTTGTTTAAAAAGGCACGAAGCGGATTATTCTACACGACTGACACTAAACAAATGTTTGAATTGTAACACCTTTGAGGTCAAATTGCAGCACGTACTCAGGTGATGTAAGCCGTTGCCTTTTTAAACTTACACTGTCATAAAAACACTAAGTGGGCACTCAATCACAGGGCTCATTTTATTCACAAATGACTGCCAACACACATATATACTGTATATTATGGATCCTGCAGGGGATCTCTGGTATATCATGAGTAATTTAGGTTAGCAACAGTAACAAAAGTGCATTTACATCATTGTTTGGGCATGTGATCTTTATTTCAATCCTCCATTAGTCCATATAGCTGCTTATCTAGGGCGGGATTATAGCGCAAAAGGGGAAACCAGTCATTTTGTTGAATTTCCAGAGGTGTTTTCCGGGCAGCTGGGAGATATTGTGTCCTGGGTCTGCCCTGGAGTTTTCTCTCAGTCAGCCAAGACACCTCGGGGGAATCCTTACACGATGCAGAGGGGCAGCATTTTAACTCAAAAGCCCTCCTGGGTCATTGAGCTCCTCGCACACTTATGAGGGAGTCAAGCTGCCATATGGATGAACCTCATTTTGCCCTCTTGTGTCACCGGTCTTAATTCTTTTAGTTTCTGCTCAAACCTTATGATCACGAGCCGACCTGTGCTTTGTGACTAATCTGCAATGATTACAGACGCTGCACACAATCTCATGGTTCTTCTTTTTTTACATGATTTATGACACATATAATGAAATACTGTCCAATGAGGCCAAAGGGACAACATCATATTCACACCATGTGTCGTGTCACAGTCTATAAATCTCAGCAGGGCTTTAATATCCTGTCGGTGTACCTCACAAAGAAGAAAGGGGACAACGCACATTCCTGTTAAAGTATAACAGCTAACTCTGCAATTGCTGAATAACATCTGCACAGGAATAGTGCCCATTTTTGGAACGCTCTTATTTGCTTTCTTGTAGAGCGCTAGATGATCAATCGTTTTAAATAATCAAAAATTAACTATTTAATAAGTAGCTTTGCTGCATGCAGATCAGCAAATATAAATAAAAACACACAATTAACATATAGGCTTGAAGATAGCTCTTACATAACCCTTAATGGGTCCATCTGCATTCTGTTCTGGGGTTATCAAATATAAATGCCCGCTCAGCAAAAAGCAGTAACCTAGTAAGTTAATGAATAAGGTCATGAATAATGTGAACACTAGCTGAGTCAACGTTAACTGTGCTAAGTTTGGAAATAACTGTGTAAGGGTTAGTTCTGATTTTTTAAAGTTATATGCATACTCTGTTCTGCAAGTTAAAATTATGTTTTTGTCAAAAATGCCGGGTAGCTTTGGAAAAAGAGCAATATAATGGCCTCAGTTCCCCCGTCGGAAAGGGCTGTCTGACGGCAAGGTAAAGCTGCTGTAGACAGGAGCAGCAGGAAAAAACAGTAATTTAGCCATCTAAACAAAGGCCTTCATGAAAAACAATCAGTATCAGTTTAAGTGTACACCATCATTTGAATATTTTCACTGCTCGTCCTTGCCATCAGACAGACCTTTTTTTCCCTTAACAAATAAACTGTAATTTTACCTTGCAGAACATAGTTGCTGGTCCACCGCTGCATCGACTCGTTTGTTTGTGTTATTATGTGACTTTTGAAACCGAACCATAGCAGTACATCGCAGAGCTCCCGTCTGCTTCTACTGGGTAATTAATGTATGTAATACACTGACTATAAGGGAGTTTGTCTTCATCGGGTCACGTGGGAAAAGTTGGCTTTATAAAACAGCCTTTTTACGCTAAAACATGCGTACTTCGAAAGGTCAATGTTCAGATTTGAATACACCACTTAGAAGCTACAGACTGATATAAAAACCTTGAAATGAAATAATAATAATAATGGACCTAGCCTTTAATGGCTTGGAGAACTCAGTATTCCCCACAAAAAACCTGGTCATACTATTTCAGCCCTTTTCCCAACCCACATATATACTATAAACAGGATTAACAAACTCCCTTGGTCCTTATTTTATCACTTAAAGTCTGGTCTATTCTTCTGTGACCAGGACAAAATCTACATCTTTTCCCTCTTGAATCCGAGGCTTTGCCATCAGGCAGAGTCTCCTCTCCTGAAACCTTGACAAAGGATTTCCCAGGGAGAAAGAGCAGTGTAATCCCTTAACAATTCTAATACAGCGCTGAAAAGATATGACCGATATTGAGGTGAGATGGTGGAATTAATTCTAGTGCTACTTGTTAACAAAAGGTTGCCATGTACTGCGGTCACAAATGTAGATATCTTCGATACCAGTCTGAAAAGAGACTGCGCACACTCAATTGGATTATCTTCGACCCAAGATAATGAGACCGGTCACATGTGTGAGTGAGTGAGTGTGTGTGTCACTGTGTCTGTCCGTGGATAATCTCGCATTCTGCTGCACCAAACTGCATACATTTTGGGTGCATGCGCAAGGTCCTCTCATGGCTGCACTTTCAAAAAAAAAAAGCTTTTATTGCCTGTTTGATACTCACAGCTGGTCTCAAGGCACCCAGGAGCAGTGCATTGTGGGGAAGTTGAGTATATGCAGTAAGCTCACGTGTCATACTCAGAAATTCTTGCTAATGTAATATACATCCTGGCACTTCTCAAGTACACAAAATCAAAAACAAAACATAATAGAGGCAAAGTAGCTGCAAGAACGGTCTGGTGTTTCATTGTTCACTGACGAAAACACTGGAGCTTCACAAAACATCTGTATCCACACTGTAAAACAAACTGTTATTGTTGCTGTTGGTGCAGACAAAGGACTTCCTGTTTGTGTTGGAAAAATGAAACTGATTCTTTGATGAAAAAAAGCTGTCAACAAAACTTCCATTTTCTCTCTGTGTTATTGAACTGCTTTGCTGGTCTTCGCTTTTCTTCCTCAGGCACAGCTGATGCAACTGCAAGGGAAATTTGCTTTTTGTCAACAGGCAATATTTATTTAAAAAACAAGTTCCTGTTGTGAATCACTACAACTTCACAACTAGAATAACGTTTACTCCAACAAAACTGCATGTGTATGTAAAGGTTTTCATTTTAATTTGAAGTAGTTTGCCTTTATGGGAGCCATTGGCTGTAACAGGGCCTCAGGCATTTTTCAGTTTTTGCCAACACAAAGTTACTAGAATGTTAACTTTCTAAATCAGAAAACACACACACACACACGAGCTGTGAGGAAATCTGCACGTCTCATACCTTAAACTTACATTCCTACGAATCTTTTGATTGTCAGTCTTCACACTGCAGTTTTGATCTCAAGGTGCTTCTAATTGCTTTCAAATCACTTCACAGACCGATTTCATGAATGACCTCCTCACAGTTTATTTCCTGAACTCTCACTCTGCCTCGCTGCAGCTCTCGGTGATGCTGCATTTACTTCATTCGCCCCCAGACTCTGAAACAGCCTCCCTGTAGGTTTGAGCACTTATCCTTTAAAAGGAGAGACTTCCTTCAACCCAGCATCCTTTACTGCACCTTTCCTCACCTACAGCATCTGTTATCATTTTAATTTTTATGTCCTTTACATTTTCTTTTTTGGTTTGTCTCGTCTCAGCCTTAAAACTGCATGAACAAGACCACAAGTCAAGTCAATTGGACTTGTTGCCTTTCCAGAATCATGTTTTTGGGCGTTGCTTAAATGGCCACCAGGCGTCTGATTAGTCATATTTCTTGGAAAGCATTAACGCATCATTTTTTAGTTCTTGGGCCAAGTTCCATGTTTCTAGCTCATTCCTTCTCACAGCAATTTAGGCCGCGGAATAAGACAACCGAAAACCCATTTGGGGCCCAGCATAGCACAGGATATATAGTTAGCGACTCCAAATGAATGATAATGTTGCTCTATTAGACGTGTAAATAGGATGTTCTCCATCGCGCTTACAGCTTTCCAGTTTCCAATTTCCAAAAATATCAGTTAATGCAGGATTAAATGTTAGACCTTTCCTAAACCTTGCTCTTTTTTGTAAAAGACTAACCATGTCCTTACTTATTACACTCACTCTTTATCCGTCTTTCTGGACTAAATGTTAAATGAGGGCATATAGACCCTGCATCAATGAGGTGTTTCCTATTTGTCACACTTATTGTATTAGTTTAGTTATGTTCACAGTCTGACTTGCTCTCTGAGCTCTTTGAAAATACATTCAAAGGGGAAAGGAAAGCGTGTTTATGCCTGCGTTTCCTTGTCACAGTCTCAGTTGGGGTTGTACAAAGCGGGATACAACAAAGACAGTGTTTGACATTGAAACATAAAAAAAACCATAAAAAAAAAACTAGAGTGCAGCAGAGAGGTAAAGCCCTCGATGATCTACTGTAGAACATCAGAGACTCTTTACACACCTGACCGGATCTTCTCGCCTTCCGTTCCCTAATGTGACACCCTCAAGATGACAGCACATGTGATGCACGAGCAGCACTAACCTCCGTCTCCCCTACCCGATACCCCTCCCGGGTGTCAAAGCCATCTTCCCCCCCTTTACTTTGAGCATCCATCATCCCCCCCCCACCTTACAATATTCCCTGGCCTTTAGGTTACCATGGTAACAGGCGGAGGAGCTAATATGAGGGCAGTCGTTGATTTCATTTGCTGAAGATTAATATAGACATATAGCATAAACTCCACCGGGAGGAACCTGATATGAAGAAGCTGAGAGGATGGAGGCGGAGCTGACTTAACTTCCTCGCTGTCACAAAAGATGACAAATATTGTCTTATAATTCAATAAATCACTGAACAGCATCTGTTTAATGTTTGATAGTATAAAATTAGACTTCTCTCTATGTTTAAAAAAGAGAGACGAGAGAGGAAGCGTATCGCTGTTTCACTGGCTTTAATTAGGAAGCAGTAAAATGTGTTTTGGTTCAATCAAAATTACCTTGTTGTAATATTCTACTATTTATTATGTTGATTATTTACGGTCACCAGAGAGTACAATGCAAACAGAGTGGTAGAGTGGCACATATTCATCTCTAACAAATCAGACATTTGAGTGTGTTCATCGGTATTAATCATTAACATAATCAAAAACTATACCAATCATTTTGGCAAGGATGTGAAGTTCAATATCCGCCCCTAGTGAGTCTATAATAAGCTGCATCGCCAGAGACACTCAGACCCTAAAAGCAGAAATATCCCCATACAAAGTCAGTAAACCCACATTTTTGCATTTTTGAATCATGCATTGTATTATATCAATCTAGAGCCCTGGCTTCAAAATTGTAGTTTTGAAAGTAATTTTTTTACCATTGAGCCTTTTTCTCATGTTCGTCCATGGGGCAAATGCTATTTTCCTTTTTTTTTTTGCATTATTTGATGCAATGCATCAAAATCAATGTTGTTTATCATTGACATATCCCAGACTAAAACAATAGGAATTACCCCTGGCATTTAGTTTACAGAAAGTATTTCAATGTTTGTGTTTTTTTAAATAAAAAACAACAGTGGCATTATGTAAATAAACTGTTGTGATGGTCGGGACTGAAGTCGGTTAAAAGATGTAACTCGGTAAAAGGGGAAAATGTTTTTTCTCCTCTGAGGACATCGGAGCAACTTGTTTAAGGGGATGCACACGGGTTAATGTAAGGGGCAGACAACCACAATCACAGTACAGTTCACACTTGTACTTCCAGGAAGAACATCTAAATTTGAAGATAAATTAGAAGTGTTTCTGAAGCCATTTTTGTTTGCATGCCTGTAGGATGACATGACCCTTCTCATATCCCACTTCAAAGCGCTCGACCCCAAAAACTTCGAAAAAGCTTTGAATTACCAAACGACAAATCATCGCAGAACCCTCCTGCAGCTTTTTCACCCAACAGTGCTGAGCACACGAAGGGAATGTTGGATGGATTCAGCCCACGGTCACAGTGCGATCATGCCTGTGAGGCAGCCGTCTTCAAAGGAAATTGCAGCTGAAGTTTAGGTAATTAGACAGAAGAGCTATCTACAGCACGCATCATCATACAGTACGGGCTGTTGAAAGCTTGCGTTGTCTCATCTCCTCTCGGTAACACATATCAAAGGGAATTTCAAGGGTGATTAAAAGTTAAACTGGATCCTTAAAGGGGAATGCCAGTGCTCTTCAGCGTCATGCGTTACGACAGCTCGGTTCAAGATGTGCAAAATGTGCTCCGGCCGTCGATAGCCAGCGAGAGAATACACATAAACTGTACATGCCAAGTGATCTAACGGTTATTTAACATCAATTCACTGCTGCATTAGTAATGCATGAGAGAAGGACCCAGGACGATTCTGGTTTTTGATTCGTAAAGTGGAAGTACCTCAAAATTGCATTTGAGTATTTACTTCTACTTCTGCTATATTTTGGAGGCAATTATTGACCTTTTTACTCCACTACATTTATTTAAAGCTTTAGTTACTACTTCAGATTATTGCAAGTTAAGCTACAGTCTATAAAGTGATTAAAATGAGCTCCACCATAACCTGCTGCAACAATAAACGTCATGAATTATTACAATCAAGTACTAAAATAATGTGCTTTTACGGTACATTAAAGTAATAATCTCCAAGATTTTCATTTGAATAAAATGTCCGTTAAGTCAATCTATAGCAGAATGAGGTAACACAACGGGGAATGAGTCTGTGGCCCACTGATCAAAGCACATTTCTTTTACAATGGTAGTAGTTGGCAGCAATTGCTCCAAAAGTCCCGCATAATATTCTGAACAGTGGAAAAAAACAAGCACTTTTGGTGGATTCATTTGCCCGATATGATTACATTCCAGCCTGCTGCAGTGTTCATCCATGATATTGGTCCCATTTCAAAAACATGTTGTCCCCATTATTCACTTTGACACAAAAACTTGGGAAAACAGGGTCCAGGTGGAAAAATACTGCCGTTTCCTTAAATCAAATATCTGAACACATCTTCCACCTCTGATTGTTCGGAATAAATCCACAAAGTGATTGTCAGCGGGGTATAGCTTCTGCTTATTCGTTGGAGTGAAAACACAACAGTCTTGGTTTACATGTTTCTTTACTTCACTGACATTATTTCTTTCTCATTTGCACACCAGCAAAACAATTTGCCCTTCAATTCCACTGCTGGGCAGGACTCTCAAAAATGCTTCTGTTTCCATCAGTAAAGTGCACTCAATACCACATTCTGGAGGTAATTTCCCCAAGGATGTGATTCTCTTTCCCTCTCGCTCTCAAACACACATCCAGAAGCACACACACACACACGCATGCATGCACACACACACACACATGCATGCACACACTCTCTACATGCATGCATGCATGCTTATGAGCTTTATTTATCCTTGTGCTGAGCAAACACCCCGCTGGGTCTCACTTGTTTCTTGTGTCACGATGATGAAAGGCACCTGCTGTTCTCAGCAGAAAGCCCTCTCCACCCTATGTTACTGGAATCCTGCCTGCATTATTCACCAGTCGAGTGGTAATTCAGTCACTACTCGGAGAGTCTCAACTTCTGTGACATGGGCTGAAGGGAAATGCAGTACAGCCAAGTGGATCCATGTGCTTACGTAACCTTTCGCAGAAAGTAAATTGGGCAAAAACTGTGGATGGTTTTCTAGTCACTTTATGTTCACCTTATAGAATATAACAATTACTCTTCCTCTGCGGTCTAGAGATAAATCTTTTTCCAATAATTTTATTAGGTGCCCTTTAACTTAATTACTTTGTTGTGATGCAGCACAGAACTCACCATTATAAGATTCACTGTAGGTTTGTTTTTGTCATTTGTTGCGGAAAAAGCATATTGCAGAGGGGCTTATGCAGGCTCGACACAGCAGCTCACTCCTGAATTAACATTTTTATGAATGGGTTTTTATGAAGCCAGCAATGTCATTTTTTTATTTTCTGGTCTTGTATGGTTGCTGATGTTGCTGGTTTGACCTCAGTTACTGTATCTCTTGGCCCTGAAAACACATTTTTGCCATTTACTTTCCCACAACATTGTTTGCCAAAGCCACAATAGTTTTGGTTGTTTCACAGGGAGATATTTCACTGGTTTAAACTGCGTTAGGCTCTGTTGGAAAATCATGATGTCAAATATTTAAATATACGGAGAGATACTTAATTAATCCCCACGGAGAAATTAGCACCTCACAGCAGCAGAACACGAACGAACCACACGTCCCAAAACAAATGTCAAATACAATTAACATGAAAGTGAAAAAAGTATATATGCCCTTTTAAAAGGTGCAAGATCAGCGTTTGACTACATGTTATACCTACATATTCAACCTTTCATTATTTCACAGATTAAATGCACCATTAGTGGTGTAATGGACTCCAAACCATGATATGATCCGAACCAAGAGTTTTGTGATGCACCCATACTAATAATGTTAATAAGAAGTAATAATGTTTTTGAGAATCGATACAGTATTAATCATGGTTATGTTAAGCTGCTCATTTGTTTTAGTTCCTACCAGGTGTACAGCCTTGTGTGTAACAGGGGATTCTGGTATGAATCCAGTGAGAGTGAATTTGGATGAGTTTTACTATCCCGAGGCCATTGAATAAAAAAGAATAACGTATCATTACCCACAGCCCAGAGTGACTGGTGTATTTTAAGTTCCAGGTTATACTGGTGCCGTAGCTTAACTGTCGATGGAGGAAATGTGTGCAGTTGTTTTGTTCAAACCTTTTTAATGTTGTGTTATTAACTCTGCTTACTGTATTGAGTTTGTACAATTGCAACACAATGCCAAGGGGCTTTGTCAAACACAATTCTAATGAAGGACTTCTCAAATATCCAGCATCAAATGATTTATTACTTTTTTTCTGTGTTTTACTGATGTTAGTATTTGGTTGCAGTGTAGTTTCTGTGTGAACGCACCATACTCACTCTACATACATACGAATATAAAGTGAGATTAGTATGTCATCGGGACACAGTTGGAGAGTCTACTCAGCCGGCCTTCCTGGTTAGTTTGACTGATAACAAATTGTAGACAGATCAAACAAAGTCAGTGGATGTTTTTTTTAAACTTTTTTTGCAATTTACGATTCTACTACCTGATCACAAGACAGAAATAAGAAAATCATTTTTGAAGTCGAGAGTCACATCTTTTTAAATTCACCCTCTACGAAGCCGTGCGGCCGTATTGTAAAGGACTGGGGATTGAAACAGACTCTTTTGTCTCACACTGTGAATGCTGAGTGACAGACCGTTAGAGCATAGCAAAGAAATAGTGTAAAACTAATGTTCAGAGATGTGCCTCTTTGACATTTAAATAAGGTGTGAAGGACTGAAGAGAGGTTCATCTGTCCCTCTGTCATCAGAGTGGAGAGTCTTCCCCGGCTATTAGACATCTCTTTTCTGTTGTTCAACAGTCACATAGTGGGATGTGTGCATTACTGACATGTGTCCTTTTTAAAGCAAATTCATACATGTCACATTACACAGTGGATTTTGTGCAAAAATCTCCACCTTGTTTCCTGACTTGAAATAAAAAATGATATGACAATCATGTCAAAATATACCCAAACAGCAGCTTTATTCTTCCTTAGTTGACGTACAGCACTCATGCTGTACGTCCACGTTACCACTTATTGTTATATCAGCGGTGATGCGTATTCTGTTGTATTTGATGAGATTCTCAGCAGGCTGCAAAAGTCTCTCCCGCCGCCTTCGCTCACTGCTACACATTTTGGTCACAAAAAAGTACTTTGTCATTTAAATGTATGCAAAAAGGTGGCTTAAAGGCATGCACCAGCAGACACAGTTTGCCATGCAGGTGTGGAGATGAGCTAATGTGTTATTCTCAGTCCTCTGAGGCTTGCCTTAGGGAAGAGACAATCTGACTTAACTGTCAAAACAATTCCATGTTTTAAATATCTATCTATCCATCCATCCATCCAGATTAGCATATTTGATAGAAAATGTATTCAGTCAGTGTGAAGGAGACACGGTTTGTGACCTAGAACTACAACATGCCCCCTCTCAGGCTTTAAACGTGGCTGAGAACAGGTCATAGTTTTATCCTTCACACTGCATGGCCAGCGGTTGTCCTAAATATACATTGGTTACAAAGGACTACAACATTTACTCGTCTTTATATTGGGAAAAGGGGCAAAACGTCAGTTTATTATTATATGTTTTGGATTAATTCTCTAATTGATCTCATCGACTGATCGATTAATTGTTTCAGCATGAGCTTAAAGCATAGACAGCCAATGCATGCCTGCCTTGATTGCCGATTGACTACCAGCCGTTAATTCAACATGGATAACGGATTACAGGCGTTACTGATCTTGTTGTCTATACTAGCGACTGTTGTGCAGTTCAATTGTGCATTTTATAATGCTACTACTGCCTTCATGCGGAGGAAGCAAGCTGTTATTGGAGCGATTAGCGAGCAGCGTGTCCAGCGGTGTTATCAAGGAGGAAGATGGACACAAAGCGGAGGACTGTCCTTTTCTCCTCGATGCTTATTTTGTTCTGCACGACTATTATAAAGTTTGTGACAAACAAAAGCATGAATGTTCTCCAGTGTGACAGGGACTTCCAACCCCCCGGCAGAGCTACAAGTGTTCATTTTTAAAGTAAATTTGATGTGTATAGAAGAAGATCAGAGAGGAAGATATTCATAATCAAGCATGACCTTTTATTATTGAACAGTACAATAATACTTGTATTTTCTGTAAGTAAGTGACCAATCTACTTTCTGTTTACACATATTCATGTGATATTTGTTTTCAGGCGTATTAGTATGGACGGAAATCATTTCTAATATGGTGTTGAAACGCCTGAGTGGACGGAAATCGTTTCCGCTTTAAAACTAAAAGGTATAAGTGTGGAGGAAGAAGATTCACCCGCTTCATTGTTTAAATCAGGAAATCCGACTCTGACCCGAGTGCATCAAAGTGAACTAGTATATTAAACAGGAACGTGTTTGAGAAATGTCAAAAGAAGTATCATACATGCTATTATATTTGAAATGCTGTAATAATTGCTTCATCGCCGATATTTAAAGTGGTTGACTGCGGTGTGAATGCTGCTGTTTAGGTTTGCAAGCCGGCATTAGAGGAAATACCGGCTGCTCCGTGTACACGGGATCAAGAGTTGTTTCATGGTTGTTCAATTCTTTAGATTAATCGTCAGTGCTCACAAATTCCCTCGTGAAGAAAGTCACATGCAGCGTGGGTGTTATTATTACCGTGTGTTCAAAGCTTCAATCGCTTTTTTGAGTTCGGCAGTTGGAACGTGTTACAGCTCGGCAGCACACGCGCTCTCATCATGACAAAAATGGGGGAAAAAGCAACAAAATAACCAGAATTATCCTTGAACACCGAAGAAGTAATGCGTAGGTGCAAAGTTTCTGAGCCGAGTCGATGGTGGAAATCCTGAATATTTATGACAAGCAGCAGGTGCAGGGGGATGTGACATTTTTGTGACATTACCTTAAAGTTGAAATTTGTAATTATATCTTTTTTTTTTAAGTCTCAATTATGTAAATCTGTACGCAGCGTGGTGAAGCAGTACAAACTGTTTTGGGAGATTCTCTCCCTGCTGCTGAGATCAGGTTTGTCAGGTTCCACCTTTCTAGTTGACATTAACACTGCTGTCTCAACTCATCGCCTCAATATGAATTAAATATTAAAGTGCACATTACCTGGTTGGTCACTCAAAGTAATGATTTATTAAAAGACTCAGTTTCACTTTGGCACACGCAATGAATACTAAGAAACCAGTAAAGTACAATGTTGTGTTGACATTGTTGGACATTAATGTATAGGCCTTGTATAAGCACATGCATTACAACAAATATAATTATAGCAATAGCTATACACTCCCTGTGCAGCACATTGCATGTCCTGTAACTATGTTGAATTGCATCGTCCATATCAAATTAAAATACATTCAAATTCTGAATAGTAAATAGTTTCTTTAACCCCGCCCCCTAGATGCTCGGCCTCGGCTTGCTCACATGAACGGCAGTGTGGTGCTCTTCCTGAGGGCTTGAAAGATCTACCTAAAGTTTGCTAACATTAGCTAACATATCTACTATAAGCTAGTCTCATTTTAAAGTCAGGATCAGGGAAATGTCACGGGTGAACTTAACGTAAGCTAACAATAGGAATGCATACTTAGTGCTACTTCCATGCAACCAAGTGCATGATTATATTGTATATTTTATAGTGTTTAACAAGTGTGTGTTGGGTCTTTCCGCATTTCTTTCCCACAAAATCAGTCAACACAGAGGAAGAGATTTCAGTCCCCCAGCACACGGTTATCCTGCCCCAACCTACTTTAATGCTGCTGTCAATATATTTTTTTGGGCCAAATCAGTATGTTGCAACACAAAAGTCTACTATCTCTCAGCTGACTAGTTACCCAACAATTCTGTAAGATGGAAAGATTTCTCTCTCCGAGTTCCTCTCAGGGGTGGAGTTCAAAAGGGCAGAGATAGTTCAGTGAGATGGTATTGAAAGTGGAACTTTTACAATAGTATCATCCGTATGTAGCCAATGTATCATTCGTTCACACCCATTGCGATTGAATCGCAGCGCTAAAGTGAGTCTCCGTGGTGCCTTGTTGCAGTAGCACTCCCCCATCTGACTTGCAGAGAATGAGCAACGTTATTGCCTGGCCTAGTTCCTCCAGAGGCATGCTAATGGAACTATTTGGCAGCTTGCCTCCGGAGGCAGGAAGGATGGACTTGTTTCACTTGATGTCAGTGTGGGGATCTGGAGGAGAGAGGAGAATTACAGGTTGGCATTGCTTCAATTGGCAGGAAGGGAGCAAAAGAAATGACACCATGCAATGTTTTCTCGGCCACTAGACAGAGAGCCGAGCACAGATTATTTTGGGGGATTGTTTCAGTTCAATTATTTTTGGTCGCTTAAGGTTACACCGCTGTGCAGGACCTGTTAAAAACATTCCCCTTGAGCAAGAAGACATAAACGCCTGAATTTAGATCCAACTCAACCATCTGTGAGTCTGTATGTTTTTGCTATAGTACATTTTCAACATACAAACACTGCTGATTTGTACAGTAATGAAAACATTGGGCACTAATATCTCATATGGTGCTGGCTTGTTGTTAGTGCCACTTGGTGTCTTCTCTGGCCCAAACAGCTGTGGGTGCTGATTACCAGGGGCGGCCTTGAAATGCCTTGCCAGGACTTTTTATTCCCCCCCCCCCCCCCCCTTTTGCTTTGGTTTCACCACATTGCAGTGTTTTTTTCTTTTTTTTTGCCAGCTACATGTCAATCCTGTCTTAATTTCAAATGCACAGAATTTGCAATTCCCTCCAGTGTATGAGGTCCTAAATGAGCCGCGACTAATGGCCGTTCATGAGACTATTGCTGGACACAAGGGTATTTTTTTTTGGCTCAGTAAAGAGACCCGCATAACTATGACTGGCTGTGACAGCCATGATGTGAATATTAATACGTTACCTTTCTGTCTTCCCCGCAGCACTGGCACTCTGTCTGAATTTAGCTGCATATATTTTCATTTAAAGTGCACCTTCTGGATGAGTGTTTTCAAGTACTATTCTCTATGGTACAAGCTTGTAATGGCATTATAATCTCGGAGAATACTGGTAGTGCTCCAATTGCTCTCCTCTTTGGCGTGTCCCAGGGCTGCGAGCATGACACCGGAGTGAGCTGTGTGCTGATGCTTGGCAGTCCTAGAGGCCTGCAGCGCAGCTATCTATCAGCTCAGCTTAGGTGGTTGCCTCTGGTCAGCACTGTGGCGCATACTGACACAAACTGCCCTAACAGGAAATCCAGCGACATATTACTCTTTTAAATGTTAAGTTTTATTAGCCAACAGGGAGCATTGTCCTGAAATGGCAAGATATATATCCTTTTAGAAAAGCGACACGGCGAATGCTTGAACACTGCAATATCTGTCGGTACTCTGGTGAATACGATTGCCACCTTTGTGAAATGAGAGCGCTGCAGAACTGCTTGTGACTCTGGTCCCCTTTTTTTGAAGAGGGTTAACACAATTTGTGTGAACTTCTGACTGACATAGTATCATGTCATCGAAAAACAGACATCTCCTTTTAAATGTTTGACAATCAATTCCAAACTCTGACTGTCAATGCGCCGGAGTAAAAAATGCCAAGTTCATTACTAACGGCTGCCACAGCCACCTGAAGAAAACTAAGCCTTGATATCAGAGGGAGTGGAGATAAGAGCGGAGGATTACTAGCCTGTCGACATGCTGGGGAGGAATCAGACGGCCCAGTGAAGCTGTCTGTGGCATCAAAGGTCGTCCTTATTAAAGATTATTATGAAAAGGCTCGAAGATACTGTCAGATGAGTGGATTACTGTGAAAATATAGTCTAAAATGGCAAACAGGAGAGAGGGAAGGTGCGGGAAGGTCAGGTTGGCTGGCTGATCAACCAGGGGGGAGAAGGTTTCATCTCGGTGCACACAATGCTTCTGTCAAAGGTGCCCAGAAGGTGCTCCTAAGTATATTTGTCACTGATGATTAGGAACCGCCGGGATATGGAGCAGGGGTTTATGAATGCCAATACTGACTGCTTAAGGTGCTTCATCACTGTTTACTTAGAATCCAATTTATTATCGACCTGAAATAGGAAAGTCAGCAAAATTGCCCACTTCCACAGAAAGTGCTGCATCAGAGAAAGTTTACCAGCCGCACCGATGCCTGCATCCAGAAAATGGCTCTATCATCGAGTATCGATTTAAGATGGACTAAATATAGAGAACCGGCGTAAGTAACATTGCTCAAATCCAAGGCTACTTCAGCCACAGAAGATCAAACTGCAAAGGGATACATTAGTCTTTCCGTGACTTCTAAAATATTTCTAAAAATCTGGCAGCAAAAGCCCGTTTTTATCTGATTTCTTTCCCGGTGAGAAGATTTCCTGCAGGTGAATGAAAAGAAGAACAGAGCAAAGTTAATCCGTTATGATGTTCGCCGTTTGAACAAACCATTGATTCAAATCAGAATCCTGACAGTATTTTCCCCTCCACCTCCTGAGGATGCTTCCAAAATGCATCCAAAATGCAAAAGAGGACTGGAGGAGTGTTGCATGGCGGCTTTGTAGAGATTATCTGGGCTGTAAAAGGTGATGGAGGATATTTCCCCCCCCCTCTTCTTCTTGTACGGTGCTGTGCTGCGGCTACAAATTGGAGCACCTGTAATGGGATGCAGAACAGTGACAAATGGCTTCTTTTACAGTACATAGGCTCATCCCTCTGACTTTGCCTCTGCCCTTGACATTTACTGTTTGAGACCGATGTTCACTACAGTTTGACTTATAATGGAATGTTAAAAATACTTAGGCTATTCCTTTTTCCCTCGACGTCTAGCTAAACATCTTGATCAGGAGTGTGCTGACATTCTGCAGTCTCTCCCAATGTGTGTGTCCCTCTCACAGGTACATAACTTCCTGGTTCTTGTTTGGCATCACTGTCATGGCTGCGTGTCTCTGTCACAGCCTCTCCTCGACCTTTTCCTCGTTAGCTGCACTGAACATGTGTCTCTCAGTGTAATCATTCGATTATAATCAAGTGTGTGTATTTAACATGCAGTCCGTATCTGGATTCATCTGGATCTGATCGCTGGCTTGTCTTTGCATTTACATCTGCTAATAATAAGCTTTCTTGTTATCTCGATTCTGCATGCATCGTGATCATATCTCAATATGGAAATAAAGGAGGAGGACCTGTCAACGACAAACACACAACAACCATCTCACATGTCAAGAAATGTAATGCCAATGTGTATGAGATTTGCTTATTTTATAACCTTTTGTTGGTGTTTTAATGAATGTAATCACTTCGTTTCATGCATGCGATCTTATTGTCTTGGTTTTGGTAAAGTTTGTTTCCTGTTTCGTTTTGAAGTTCTCTGCCTCTTGTGTTCCGTGTTCACTTCACTTCCTGCCTTTGTATGTGTTCCCGCCTTTGTGATCCCCCACTGATTGAATCCTCCTGTGTCCAATCTCCTGCACCTCCCGGTGTATTTAAACCCTGTGTTCCCCTGTCTCTGCGTTGGTTCGTCTGCTCTGCTTCCTGCTATGTGCGGTTCCTTCGTGCACGTGTCTGATCTACCTGATCCTGTTTCGTGTCTTTTTGCCCATTCTGGTTTCTTGGATTTTCAGTTCTTACTTTTGCACTCACCTGTCATGTAATTTCTTGTTTATTGAATCACCGTGTGTCATCCCTTTGTTTCCCCCGTGTCTGTCTGCATTTGGGTCCATCTCGTTACCTTTTTGCCGAAGCGTTACACATATTCAAAAGACCTATCGTGCATGGTCTAAATGCATGGTGTAAGTAAGTTTAGAGCATGTCCAACTCCACTTTTGCTATGTAAACAGCACATAATCATGCCACATAGTAAGGCGCAAAGGGGTCGTATTTAGTCTCTTAATTAATCATAGGAGGGTTTTGGGCATAACATGAATTATACCAATCACAGTGTCATCTCCCATTCCCTTTAAAAGCCAGATGTGTCTGCATCTGACACATTGCTGTTTCACTAGCAAGGACTGCAACATCAAATAAAAGCGTTTTAAAGATTTATTAAAAGAAACTTGATTGATATGCAAGGCTTGAACTGCGTGTAGCTCATCCTCTTTGCAGTATGCGTGGTGTGGAAGCTCCGATAGGGAATCCGCCCTAGTACCCGGGCACGTCGAACCCCCTCAGGACCCTACGGAGAGGAGAGGAAGAGAGAGCCAGAGAGAGAAAGAGAAGAACGGGGAGGGAGGGAGGGAAGGGGAGCTGAACACGAGGAGTGGGTTAGGCGGATATTTATGGAAATGCAGGGACGATTGAAGAGCGGTCCTGTTCCGGAAATTCTGCTAAGTAGCTTCATTTAAATGGCGGATTTGGCAAATTTGAGAAGCAAGTTTTTCTGCTGTGAAAATTATGTTTTTGAAAGGCTTAACGCCGACAAATATGGATTAAAGCAGAACATTTTGTTAGACAAAAACGTGAATTTTTCGCAGGCACCACTGAAATCTAACTCTACAACTAGTGCACCAATAATATAAGTGTAGCCATGTTCTTTATCTGCAATTGTGCATAAATACAGGGTTCAAACAGAATTAATAGACATGCAAAAAAACAACAACTAAGCAGCATTCAAATGTGGATTTAGAATTTGAATGTCAACGTTCTGAATGAAGCATCCAACTATTCAATGCTGCCCTAGACTTGTCTTATATTGATGAGTTTCATATTCTGTTTGCAGATTAGGAGGGCACTTTGTTTACTATTTGTCGTTGTCCATTGACGGGGTGGTGCTGAGTTAATCTTGCCGTGTCGTATTGAGAAGGGAGGTCGGGGACTTCTTCGTGGTCCTTTGCCGCTGGAACCTCTGCCAGTGTTGTCTCCCAATTTGACAGCATTTGAGCAAATGCATGACAACCTGAGGAAGAAAGCGCTGCTGTGTGTAGAACAAGCATGTTAATACCAGTCAAGTTGTACTCTCTTACTGAAATTGCCATGTACAATATATACTTTAACCGGGTAATCTTGATTACATTAAGGTCTTAATTGGAGTAAGCTAAACATGATTAACGGAGCTAATTCACTGTTGACTTGTGCACGCGTACACTTCAGTCTGTTTCTTTTGGTGTTTTGATTCTGTGCTGCAAGCCTCAATTTTGCTTTTGTATTGTAATTTCCTTTATCTTGTAAGCAACAGCCGTTCCTCCCTCAAACTACCTCGAATTTAACGCAGCTGATATGAGTTTATAGCAGGCTTGTGGTTCCTGTGAACCACATAAATCCTCTAATCAAGCTATTACCTTAACTGGGGTAAAGTAACGCCAGCATTTACGCTGTAATGAAGTAATTTTCTGCTAAAGGGACCGCTTGCTACACAATTGTAAGGAGGATAAGCACTTTTTGACCAACTCCACGGTATTTGCACATTATTCAGCTGTTCAAATAGTCTGTTGAATGATTTTTGTGATACCCTGAGGAGGCCTTGAGGTTGGGTGTCCATGTAGTCTGTACATAAAAGAGCAGTTTCTTCTAATTGTCTCTCTCCCCAGGCCAATTTGGCCTTTGGCTGACCTGGAGGAAGACATGGGTTGTCCTTGTGGCCGTGCTGGATATCGTTGGCTGGAGCACTTTTAGCTTTGATGAAAAACGAAGAGAAGATCACATTTATGGAGGCTAATGGGTCCCTTGAAACTATGGATGTCATGATACAAGAAATTTAGGAGTCGAGACCAATACCAGTGAAATTCCACCATTCTTGGTACTCAATTTGATACCACAGTAAAAAACAAAACAATACATTGTGTACTTCAACATTGCCCACTTGTTTGGACTTGTCCGCGCGGTCACAACAACACACCCTCGCTAGTAGACTTCAGCTTTATACTTCCATGCTTTGGCTATCAGGCCTAACAGTACAATAGTTCTAGTTGGATATGAATGTTATTTTTGAGTATTATTTTGTCTTTTCTGTTCTTCTATCTTCAGTAATCCTCGAGATTCATTGAGTCACGCTCCCGCAGTGGACTCAAGTACCAGCAGGTCTTGATCGATGTCTCTCTCTCTCTCTCTCTCTCTCTCTCTCTCTCTCTCTCTCTCTCTCTCTCTCTCTCTCTCTCTCTCTCTCTCTCTCTCTCTCTCTCTCTCTCTCTCTCTCTCTCTCTCTCTATTCATACGTCTTCCCTCGGTTTGGAGAAATTTATTCCCATGGGGGATTCTGCTGCTTCAAATGCGCTGACTTCAGCATCTGATCTGAGAACAACTCTTGTGATCAGGCAGGATTCGCACTTGTCTGGATCGCCTACCGCTTTCTTTCTACCCCCTCTTATTTTTTTTATCACATCTTCTTTCTTCTCTCCCTCAGCATAATTCCCTTTTATTCTCAAGCCGTTCGCCTGCAGTCTGTTCTGTCTGCCATTTCTTATTTCTTTCTCATTATTACTTCTGAGCTTTATAACATCAGCTTTACAACTTTTCATGACGGTCCGGTCTTGTGAAAAATTATCCAGCTCGAATGTTTCTCTTAGGCTATACAGAATATATGTACAAGTCATCCTACAGCGTAGAAGCAATTTCTCATATTCTCACAGTTTTTTATTGTAACTGTTTGTACAGACAAATAAATAATCATGTTTTGTTCTGTCAAGGGTTTGGGGCCAAACATATTTGAGCTAATCCATTTTGATAATATCCACATTTCCAATAACTTCTGAGCTACACAAACGTTGTGTCGCTCCATGTGTCATAAACCAGAGTACAAATGTATCGCAGTCGAATGCAGATATTAAAAGAGTGATAGATGAACCCACTGAGGATAAAATGAAAGACATCAGGCCGTGGAACCCAGATCTATTTGGGCATCACGGTGGCTAAGTGGTTGGTCTGTCAGCTCGCATCCAGAAAGACTATTGTACCACGGAGCTTTCTGTGCGCTTATATCGCATATTTTCCATGTCGCTCCCAGTCTCCAGACTCCGCAGACATACAATTCAGGGCCACTTGAGATCCTTACAGTTAAGAATGGTACTGCTTCTCTGCTCAAGTTGGTTCCCTCCTATAAGTCAGCCTCAGTACACCTAAGACTAAACAGTGCATGATGAAACCATCTCCATTTCGATGTGCTATCAGAGCAACCCTAAAATGGTTTCTGTCTCAATTTTGAGATTTTCTAAAACATTGTAAAAAAGTGCTCCTTGCCTCAGGCGAAGATCATACAAACCTTCATACCAGCAAAGTTATCTTACCAACCAAAATCAGATCAATACTTCGTAACAAACTAACTTTCATGAAGTCAAACTGCACTTCTCTTCTATGAATCTCAGCACATGAATATAATTATTAATGTAGTCAGGTTTTTGTCAGCTGCAGTGCTGAGCTGCTTGTGCTCCGATCCCCCAGATGGAGGGTGGTTCTTACAGTTCAGTGTACGCTCTGAGAAATCAATAAAGTTTTTGAGTCATGTTACTCTACTCTGTACTGAACATCCAGCAGAGAAGAATAGGATACTTTCTAAATAGCCTTGAGCTTCAAACAATTACCCGAAGGCAGCTGCACAATTAATTCAGCCTACAGAACTTTGAAATTACTGCAGCAAGTTATAATTCGGATAAAGTTTTTTTTTGTGAGTTTTTGGAAAACTTTGACTCCTTCCATTCTACACACATCCAATAAGTACATGTTGCTCTGAATTTAGCTCACAAACAAAAACAAAACACAGATCATATAGCTATAGTTTTTAGTCTGCATCTCACACATGCTCTCCCTCAGGTTCTTTCCTGTGACCACACGGGATTAATGGAAGGCCACCACTCACTTTCCAATATCTGTGGGCTGTGGAACATTATCAATACCACAGAGTCTTTTTCCCTCCAGGATCGTCATCTGCTTAGAAGCAAACAACATTTTTGGCTCCATAAAAGGCAATTTTACTGTTTTTGTATCTATAGCACAATGTGCACAATACATAGTCACACAGTGAAATGTATAATAAATAAAGCAAAATTTGACTTTATCGTTTCCTTTAAACCCCGCCTCCCAGCCTCCGGCCCAGCCTCGTTCTCTGGCCAATTCACATGAGCAATAGCACGAAAATAGCTCTGTATTCCACTATTAATGCATTTTCCACCTTTTTATGAACTAATGATTTAAATAAGGACTATTCAAGTGTCCGTACTGGTTGATTTTTAGGGCCAATGGCTTCATGTGATGGACTCGGAAGTTGAAACTCCACGGTTCGGCCACTATGTCAAATCTGTTTCAAAGCAGGGCGCTCTTCAATTGTTTGGGTTCCTGCAGACTCCACTGATGCATAAAGACAAAACAAAGCATTGTCACCCTATTTTTTACCTTTTATTAAACCCAGTGTATGGAAAAGCATATTGGCACCCTTTCCTTTCTGGGCTTGCACATTTGATAAAAGTGACAAAATATGGAAACATGTAGTGGTGCCATGTAAAAAGTACCGTCAACACACCAGTTTATTTCGGACCAAATCTCTGAAGTCCCCGCTACGATATTAAGTACAATTTTGCAAAGTCAACGAGGGCCAGGGGTGTCCAGGACACCAAAACGAAACATTAGGGTAAAATAACGATATCGAAACTGATCGTGTGTGTATAGAGAGAAACCGAGATATTGATCAGTTCTACAATTTCATTAATGCTAAAACATATCCTGTTACGGTCCTCGTCCATTTAACTCAAAGATCATCCTGCAGAGTAAAGTACATTCACAGTAATTCAATGCATTTTTATGGCACAAGCAAAAATAATGTCATCCTCCTCTGCCCACAACTGCCACAGTCAGTATATTTACAGTATTTAAACATCAACTCCCTCTTCAGTCTGGACGTGCTCCAGAAAAGAACTGTGAGAATGGGAAGAGAGATTTTGTGGATGCACAAGATGTTTCAGGTTTTATGCCTAAATGAGCTTGTTTTACATAAAAGCCTTTTAGTTCTGCACTTGTAACGCACACTCATCGTTTGTAAATTGCTCAGTGAGCGCTCGCTCCCCATCACCCTCACCATCATTTCCCTTTTTAGTCTCTACGGTTTTATTAACACGGCCCAGACTGCAATGTTATCCTTTTTTTGTCGTCTGTCCCTTGCTGTTATACTACGCTTTATTGTACACAAGTCAGAGAACACACACAAGCCACAACTCAATTATTTTCATATACAATTAACTTTTCACAATTACATAGTTTGAAATCTTTACAAACATTAACGTGCTTGTGTTGCTGCTGGTTGTAATTAGGAAACATTATGTGCCGTCAGACAACAATCCATTTTAAATAGAGACTGTAGTCTTACTCATTACAATAGTGGAGAAACTCAAGTGGTTTTGCTTTCAAACGCTGTCCCCTGCAGTGTTTCATTTTAAACATGGTACTCCGTTGCTACCCAACCAATTTTCAGAACTGGTGATGCTCTAATTTTTATGGGTTAGAGACCCAGTGTGATGACACTTTGAGAGCATGTAGTTTCCTTAAATTGATGCACAGTGTTTCCTGATTACACAGGATGTTAGGGCAGGGAAGGACACAGGGAGGGATCATTTATATGAAAGATGATGGCTTATCAGGTAGAGAGAGAGAGAGAGAGAGAGAGAGAGAGAGAGAGAGAGAGAGAGAGAGAGAGAGAGAGAGAGAGAGAGAGAGAGAGAGAGAGAGAGAGAGAGAGAGAGAGAGAGAGAGAGAGAAACTTATGCTTGATTGGTAAAGGTCAGATGAGCCCACCATTAAAGTTATGACCCTGTTTATTATCACAAAATCAAACCCAATTTTTCATCCTATTTATGGGTGCTTTTTTTTCAGCATCCATTTATGTACATTTCGTAATCAACTCTATAGTGGCAGTACTTCCAGTGTTAATGGTGAAGTCGTCCATAATCAGGATGAAAAATGCCAACTCACAAGAGAAACGATGCATGTAGTCCAGCATTGTTGTTTCACGGTTTACTGTTCCTACTGCCGTGTCTCTGTACTGGCTCTATTAACTCCAAACTGAACATTTCCTACTGTTGCTGCTTCACATTAAAATAGTTAAACTGACCAAAATACGGGCGTTAGTTTGGCTGTGCTGTAAACAGACACACCAGCTGCTCAAGGATTGTGGGAACTGTAGTAAGGTATTTACCCGCTGCCTGCTGTTAATCAAGGTAAACACAGTTGTTAACCAGGACTGAATTCTTAAGAATTACAAGTTTTAAATCAAACAATATGTAATGTCCCTTGTGGTGAGGTGTTTTTCCTCAGTTGCGATCATTGCAGCTACATAACGGCTTCGTGGTTGAAGTCCTGAAGGAGCATTTTAACCACACAGAATGACGGTTGGGGTGTATTTGTTTGGGTGTTGAGTTCAAATATCAACAGTTTTTCTCCCGGATTGCATACTCCACCTCTAAAGACTATAGCTGCTGTTCACCTGCAGGCTCTTATCTTTGCATCTTGTGTTTTCTTTTGCTGTTGCCTACAGCTGTCCTCTCATTTGTAACTCGCCGGTCTTGAATAAGAGATTACAAGCTTCTGATTAATGAAACAACGGAGAACATTTCTTACACAACGTGAGACAGTTCTGCATTGTGCTCTTTCCCCAATAAACCACAAAGACGTGTTCAAAGCACAAAGGGCCGTCAGAGGGGGGGAAAGAAAGAGCGACTGTATTTCCTCCCCACAGGCTGTTCAATACAATGTGTAATGGACGATCAGAGTCTCCGGCCTACCGGGGGATTACTGAAACCTCTGGCTGAACCACACACAAACAAATGCAATTGAAATCGTGTTGTTTTATAAAAGACTAAATCCATGTTGCGCTGGTCCCATCCACACTGGAGATGACATGATTATAGTCTTTTTATTCTTTATATTTCAATCCTAAATGTGAAAAAGATAGAGATTTGAGCAGTTTTGCAGCTTATGAAACTGAAACTCACTGAGGCGTATTCATTCTCTAACCAAGAATTTAGCGGTTTTAGAGCCAAAGATATTGGCTAGTATTTCGGTATTTCTTTCAATTGAGGGCATTTTCGAGGGCATTCTTGCAGTGGTGCCCACTCTTTCTTACACCAAAAGACAGCTATTTTTCACACAAGTTAAAGAAAATTCTGTCTTTAATGGATTTTTTTTTTAACATCCAAGCAGAGACGTATCTTCTCCTTCAATCTGCCTCAGGTTCTCTGGACGCCATTAACCTCCGACTAAAACACATCAACGACCTCAAGAGACCGCAGGAGGATCTTAAAAAGATTGATTTCATGTTTACTTTAATTTATCAAAATTTAATCTTACTGCTTCCTCACCTCACAATTGCTTGTTGTGAAGACTTCACAACATAAAATACAGAAGTACAGAGACATTAGGCTTTTTAAAAAGGGGCCAATCAGCCCTGAATTAGACTGACACACAAACAAATACTCGGGGTGCAGATCCACAAATTGCGTGTAAAAGTTTGTTTACAGGGGAAATCATTTAGAGGAGAATATTGTTCCGTCTCAACTTAGTTTGAAGGACTACATGATTTATGTAAAGCAGCAATCACCATGCATTGGAGAGTGCCAAATCCTCGACCGTGGTGGATGTGCCCTTTCATACTAATTCAGAGCCATTCATTACTTGAAAAAAAACAACAACTTGCATCTAAACAAGACAGTGTGTGATTTCCATATGCGACACTTAACCATTTATCATTTAATTGAGATCGGAGTGTTCCTCGTCAGTGGAAATTAATAAAAGGCTCTCAGGAAGCCGGGCAAAGTCAAGAGAATTCCTTTGCATAATCAAATATGCTAATTGGAAGAAAAGTGGAATTAATCCGCTGCCGTAGACCGAGCCCCAGATTAGTGCAGGAGAACAATAGGGTGCGAGATGCCAGAGTGTGCCATTGTACGATTGCTGCTTATTGACGGGAGCCATTTTTGTTCTTTATGCAAATGTTTGCTTCTGAAAAAGTCATGAAACACAGTATTTAGACCTGTATTTGAATTCATTTTATTTATTTTTTAACCATGTTCCTATAGAAGGTCAGTGCGATTTACGTCAGATGAAAAACAGGGCTTTGTTTATCGGTCCTAACTGGCTTTCTGTTCCTACTTAAAGGTCTAGGGATGAAACATCTTTTTTATAACTGCTGTGTCTGCTGATGGTGATGATTTTGGTCTTTCATAACTGACAGTTTGGCAGCAATCAACGACGCTGCAGTGCAAATAGCGTCCTGGTGCTCTTGTGGTATTTGCATATTTAAATTAAGTGATATACAACCTTTTCATGCAAAAGACCCTCATTGGGAAAACAGTCCAATTTACAAAGAGCAGCGCTAAACGCCACATGAAGTTAAGGTTATTAGTCTCTTCAGTAGGGCTAATAATACAAGCGTTCCTCGTCATATTAACGAGCGTAACCATAAAATAGTCATTTTAGGCAAGATCTGGGCACAAGAAGGATCGATTGTATTGTTTGCCTGTAAAATCTTTAGAGCAATTGTTTTATGATTGGACCTTGAGATGTGGCAGAGAACGATCACAAGTGATGCACAACTCATGGAGCTATCATTTGTTATTGTGTGTTTGTTTGTTAATTAATCAATGAATTGCTTTAAATCTTTATATTGTTACGGGGTATTCCCTTTTATGATTATGTCGCAGGTTTGCCACATTATGTATGCAAGGCCCTTTTATAGGCAAATATAAAATAATTGGATTGGATAGAGCTGACTGGGATAGGCTATGTCATGATCGTATTTAGGGACAAACATCATTATGAGATGCAAGCTATTTATTTATTAATTGGCATCATTCTTTGTATAATAACAGCTTAGTTACCAATGGCAGAACTGGTTTCAGGCGCTATACTCATTTTAGAAATTTTATTCCACCTTGGGGATTTTGTAGCCTAAGCATCTGATAAAATAATTTCTCGTAATTGTTTTTATTAAGTGTATTTGATAGTTGGTTGCTGGTCGTGTGGTCGTCTGACTATTAGTGTCTCTTGTGCTCAGGTCTCTCTCTCTCGACGACAGGTTTCAATATTATTACTGTCTATATAAAGAAAACATTTCGTTTTTTCTGCGTTTTTAACTATACTATTGTTTAATACTGCAGCATGCAGGAAAAGTACAATGCTGCATGTTGAGATAGGAGTGTTTTTAGTGAATGAACTTCGAGCGCGATTCCTGATGCTAAGACACTTGATAAATAAGAGCCCAGAAAACCCCAAAGTATAGAAGTTACAGTATTTAAAAAAGTATAAATCTGTAAAAACACATTTAATATGTGCAAAATGCTTTAAGACAGCACCTCTGTTAATCTAAGAATGTGACCATAGGGAAATATCAGCAAACACTCTTATGAATCAGCCCACTCACACACACACTTATCCAGACAGACATTAATGCAGAGGTCAAATTAATAGTCATCTAAATTACCAGCGGGTACTCCTTTTTTCTTCTTCAAAAGCTGTTTTCTATTCAGTGTTGGAGCCATCTCTGTGACAATTTCTTATCAACACGCACAAGTTCCTCGACCTTTGAATGCAGAAAATAACCCAGATACCCGAAGAGAATAATTATGATTAATTGCAGGCATTTCTGTAATTAATGAAAATTACCAGAGAATCCATAATTAATGTGAAAGAGCGAGAAAAGTCATTGCCAACTCTTGATGTGTGATTAGAAGTGAGAATGGGGCAGTTATCTGTGGATAAATTAACTTTCTGAGAAAACGCAGCTCAGTCATGTAATTCAGCACCTCTTTTATTTGCATTTGGTGGCAGAGATGAATATGAGAAAAGTATTTTTAGAGACAGATTTTATACGATTCCACATAAAAAAAATGGTAAAATTATGAGTCCAGTTTATTACATTTAAATAGTGCATTTATACTGTGGCTGTAATTCACCTCAATAGTGATGAACTTGCAGTGCAACAGTGAGTCCATACGCTAGTCTAAAGACATAAAAATCCTCTCACACATAGAGGCGAGGGTCAATGGGATTTCTGAGAGCCCTTGACAGAAGAAAAACAGACTGTTTCCACTTCTTTCGAGCGTTGACCGGCATTGTAATGACTTGGTGATTGTGTGCGACTCCCCTCGTTGCATTTGATTCAACACTCGCCAGTTTTAAACCTTGTCTCCCTGTCAACGGGATCTGTCTCTCCACTCCACGGGCGTTTGAGGAGATCCCAGCCAATCAGAGGAACGACGACAGCTCAAATCACAGCGAGGTGAAGAGGCTGAGGCCAGCAGAACTTTGTGATTTGATATTGTTTCCTCTCAGAAGGAACGCTTGGTTGCAGAGACTAACTGTCAGGAATACAAGGTAAGGGGGGGGGGGGCGCACTGAAGAACTACTTTAGTAAATTAAATGGATTTACGGAGAGCAGGGAGGCCTCGAAGACTGATTTTCAATAAGAAGGAGATGCATGAATATGGTGAATGGCAAACAGCTGTCAGATCCATTTGTTTTGGATCCTTCCTGTGAAATTAAATCCCCAACTGATTATGAGAGAATGGTATTACATGGATGAGGAAGCAGGAATAGAAATGTGAAACAATTCCAAATGTAGGGGAGCACAAGTGTTTTCTCTTACCCATTGGAAATAATGCTCCATGCTGATGCTACTACCTTGTGCGGAATTGGCTCTCGCTGATAGAAATCATCCAAGAAATGGTTTTCATGATCGAAGCTAATGTTTGCGTTCAGCTGTTGGCTAGTTCGGATATAATCTCTGCTGCTCATTTATGCTTTTCTTGAGTCGAGATTACATTCCTGCGAGATATAATGCACCTGTATTCTGGAGACTTGAATTGAATGTATAAAAAGGCAGTGTAATTGCTTTCTTATCACCAAAATCTGTTGTTATTTTGACAAAGCTGCCAATGGACTTGCAATTTTCAGAGAGTGTTCTTCTTGCTTCTTCTTCTGTGGTGCGGCTGGCAGCATCTCAGAGCTCCAAATCCTGGCCAGGAGGGTGCTGTGTACATAGACGGTATTCTGTGCTAATCTGATTAGGATGAGGAGATAGGGATGCCTGGACTATATGTCATCTGAGTACAGCATCGCCGCTATTGATTAACTGAGCAAACATCAGATGGAGACACCAAACATTTACACAAATGTACACAGACACACACAACCAGTTATTCTGGGCTATGGCAGATGGTGGTCAGATAGACTCCCGTACGTGTATATGGGTTCCTTTTTCGAAGGGCATTTTCCTGTGCATCTCCTGCCAAACCGGCACTGTCTGTCCACTCTACCAACCGGCTGCTGGTGATAATACATTGGAACAGAGACAGATGCCTCTCATCAAACAACCAGCTCATTCATAACGGGGTGAAAATTAGAACCCTAGACGACCATAACAAGCAATGATTGCAAGGGCGAGTGTTTCAAATCCAAACCACACCATAAACCTATCAGCGGATTGGCAACGACCGATCAAATTTTGATCAATGATTCCCAGATTTTGGAAACATCCTGCCATCACACCTCATTGATCATGTCAACTTGTTTTCTGATTAAAACCGCGTCACTTTACAGAGAAGCATCCATCTGTCGCGATGCAGACTGTAATGCTTATTTGTCCATGTGAGCGACGACTGGGATGACAGAACAGAATAGACAAATAGGAAGTAATCTGTCAAGGGGGTGAAACTAATTCCTGCCAAGGGGCCAAATGTCCCGACTGTGAACACGTATGCTTTATGTGTGTAAAAATAAGGATTCACAACCCCTTGAAATTACCAAATGTTGTTTACTCCCACAAATTACATGGATTCAAAATGGTGCAATTTCTTTTAGCTATGCCAGTGGCTTGGCTTTTCGGATGACGGTGGCAGACGGGCAGTTTGATCCAGACTGAGATATTTCTATTTCTATGTATTGATATGCAATGTTGGACTGCCATGGCTCCCAGAGGATGGGTCCTACTGACTTTGATCAAATGAGGTCACCATGAAGTTGACATGGTTTTGAGTGAAATACCTTGACAACTACTGGATGCATTGAAATTCAAAGTGGTCCAGTTACTAAAATATCCTTGCAGCAAAGTCCGAACCTCATGTCTGCCACTTATACCCTATCCCTACGCCTATTAAATAACATCAACATTCATTTCTATATCATATCAACATGTGTTGTACATTTTCACACATAGCATACATGACGTTCTAGTAGTTTGAACCTTGGCTTGAATCCAGTTAGTGCCATTGTGCTCATGTGCATGTGCAGGTGGTCATCGGTGAGCGTGGAACAGTACTTGGTTTAACTTGCAGCTGTAAGTCGATCCAAACATGGTAGTGCTACTTTGATTAGATCAGGGAAAACAGGCTCAGACGCAGTCTGTAGACTGGAAGCAGCAAAGTCAGTTGCACAATGGTCCATGCTGTCATCCCTCTTATGCTGTTGTTTTTCTCAGCAGACTGTCTATGCATGGTTAACAATCTATTTAATTGGCTCAATTCAGTGGATTAGCTGAAATTCTCCATGAAGTTTTTTATCTATTGTCATGAATGTATGAACCGGGTAGACATTGTATCTGCTAAACGCTAGCATGTTTTCTTTGTCATTTTGAACATGTTGATGTTAGCATCTAATTCAAAGCACTATTGTGCCAAAATACACAGATCTGCTAGCATGGCTGTAGACTCTTAGTCCTGTTGAATTCATTCTTCAATCATCATTTTAATTGGAGTTAAGCATTGGAATTCAATCTTCAACCTCTTTTATCTCGTCTATTCCCATTCCATTTGTTACTTCATGTGTTCAAGGTTTGTTTGCGCTGTACATGCTGTTATTTTTAAGTAGCTGTGGTATTTGAGTAAGGCTAGAGGTGTTGGAAGCTGCTCGTGGGAATATGGCTAGGGTCGTGGCGTGGTAAAGAGAAACTCGAGAATGAAGAATACATTTTAGAGTGCAAGGAGATCGAGACTCTGCAGGGAATACCGATCTCATGTGAGCCTTTAAAACCATTATGGGAAGGCAATATAATACAATTTCAACACCAAGTCTTCAGCTGTGTAGATAATGTGGAGAGTTACTCCTGTACATCTTCCAAGAGTACAGGTACACGGACAGTTTCTGTTTGTTTCCCATATTTTGCTGATTTTGTGACAAAATAAATGAGGCTATCAAATAAATGATTCCTGCATTTCTGAGTCAGCTGAGGTGGATGCGCTGTAGATAAAGAAGTGGTGGAAAGCGCCAGGGTTGAATGGAAGAGTGACTATCAGATAGAGATTCACTTTCTCCTCTAAGGGAGGGGAAGTAGCCATTAGTCAGGGAAGTAATCTAATCAATGTTGTTGTGCACAACAGTGCAGACAGCTGCAACGCATCACTGAGCGCTATTATTCTTAGTCATGTTCTCGTTGAGGCAGAAAACACCGGCTCCCGACCGCCCCAAATCTCCTTTCTCAATGTGTGCAGGTCCTGCAGCGGGAGGCTGGTTACATGCCGTGCCACAGATAGGAGGAGGAAGGAGACTCCTCAGGACCAGGGAAGCTGTCCTGACTGTTAATATCATTTCCCGTTAATGCATTTGCAACGGTAGGCCTAATATAAATATATCAGGTAGCAGTAGATTATCAGCATCCACTCATGTACTCAAACTTCATTTCCCTGCTGTGCTGGTTTATGTTGCGGTGCTCCTTGCATGTGGTGATAATCTCTGACTGGGCTGCAGGAGAGATAGGTGAGAGATGAAAGAGGGAGAAGAGTATGGTGCAACGCTTTGATGGCCGAGTTCACCGAGGTCAGACTGCATCGCACCGCACTTCATAAACTTTTGGGGCTACAAAGCTGCAAGGAGTATGAGGATTAGGCAATCAGGTTTAGTGGCATACGGTGCGAATAGTTCATCTGTATTCCTATATTTAGTGGCATACATCATTAGTTATTACAACCTTTTACAACATTGATTTTTTTGTTGCTGTCAGTTATACGTATGAGAGAGAGAGCGAGAAAGAAAAATACATTGAAATATATCAATTGTAGCATATTATGTTTGAAACAAAACCCAAATAATTAATGATAGAGACATTGTTTCAGTCCAACAAGGTAAAGTATGCATTCTTTAACAAATTTCCTCTCTATAGCAGAGCTTTATGGATGCTTTGATGGATGCCTCTCATCACCTACTCACACCGCCCCGTCTTTATCACAGTTCAAACCCTCACAGGGTCAAGTGATTTTTTTGATAGACAATTCATTTGGAATACATGCTGCTCTTAAATTCCTATGAGCTCTGCAATATCACCGAAAGCACATTTATGGCAACAGTAAATCATCTGGGGCTCTATCATAAAATCATATCCCCTCCATTGATATGGAGCCCGTACAGCCCGGGCCGTGTTAATGGCACGCCAATTTCTCGTCCTTCATCGTGCGACCCTGTCCTGATGAGAAGGTCAACCTCTGCATCCCGAGCAGCGATGTGACATGTGAATGACGGCAGCTTGCACACATGCAGGGAATTCACGAGTGAGTGAATTCATGGTCTCTGTGCTACACTACAGGGTAAACCGGGTTTATTTTCTGACACGATAGACATCACTTCTCATTTCTTTTCTTTTCTTACGGAAGCTTTTAAAAGCTATGGATGTGATTGAAAAGTACCTTGAAAATAATAAGTTTTCACTTTCTTTCCTGAGTTACATACGGTATGTCTGATAAATATGAAGCTACAGCCAGGAGGCAGTTAGCTTAGCATTAAGACTGGAAGGATGGAGAAAGAGCTAGCTGTTCCTTAGTTTTGTAAAGATTCTATACAGGATTCAGAGCATTAATATAGCAACAAACAACCTTTTTTCCTGCATAAAGACTTGGCGGAGTAAAGTCTACCTGAGCAGAGAATTAAGTCGCTTCTGTGTGTGTTTGTTTATGTAGCCGGGTCGGCCGCTCATGCTTTGAGTACATGTGAGTCTCTCCGTCGTGCTCCACTTGCAAGCTAACGCCGACGCTCTTTCCTGCGCTCATATGGCGGTTACCGCTGAGCACGCCATCCCGGCCGACGGCATCGTCACGGAAGCGTAACGCCCACCCTCGAGGTAAACACTGTTTGCTCGGTCAGCACTGTTGCCGTTGTTTGCACCGCTAGCTACTAGCTGCCGACTCAGCTGTCGCCATGTTGAGAGGCAGTAGATATGCTCTGAGTTTATAGAGGACCTTTAACAATCAAGATATTATATGTATATCCTGACTGTAAACCGTATAGAGCATCGATAGCTAATTGTATTGGCACCCTGTCAGTCCAAGAACAAAAACATTGGTAAAATAATGTGTTTGCCTGCAACAACAACAACTGTTTTTCAGCATAGAGCACCAGGAGACAGAACAGCGGGCAGTAAACTGCAGATAAAACTAGACTGCTGCTAACATGCTTATGCTGGAAGAGGTCAAAGATCAAAGATGCACATGCGGCAAGTATTCCATTCATCCACAACTTCTTTGACCAACAACGATGCATTTCTTAAAATGACACTGACTTTTCAAACCATCCGCCTCTGAAAGCTGTGAGGGCTCTGAATTTTTCAACACTTCACTCTGAGTTTTCATTTCCAGACAGGCTTTAGAAACCAGAATGAAGCTTCCAACCTGGAAAAATAAAAAACACACAGGGTACCAGAACAACAAACCAAACAGAGGACAGACCCATTAGAGGTTTCTCAATCCACCATTTCTTTAGAATGCTGGCTGAATTAAACTGAACATCTTACAAGGTTGCGTTTATGGTGAAGGCTTAATTGGAAAGTAAGCCTGTGTTCATGTCCTGCAGGGCCTTTTAAGTCATTTTTCATACAACATTACACTTGAGATGCAAAGACAGAAAGTAACAGACGAAAAACATCGGGCGATAAGGCATCGCTTCAAGAGCAGCTATTATTGGGCTAGAAAGGGAATGTGATTGTGGCTAATGCCCCCCTCATCGATGCAATGGGCTTGTTCACAACGCTGGCATTGACAGAAGTGATCAAATCACATTCTTGACTAATGTCCCCAAGGAGAAAGCAAATCTGTGGCTGATGCATGTGCTGCTCCCATCGCCAGGGATGCAACTTTGATCTAATTAATGTATTCAAACAGGACAACTGTCTGGGACAATCACCACAAAGACTGCCTTGAAACTAATATCCATCCTGCTAATCAGTGTGATTTAAATGTTCTATAATTGGAACCAAGCCCCTGGAAGATAAAGCAAAAAAAAAAAACAATCTTAAATGTATGGCTCTTATATACAGGGTTAGGGTTATGTTTAGTCTTCATGTCATAAAGTACTTGTTAGCATGATAGCTATCTGATTTAATGAAACATTATATTCTTTTAAGGGTTGATTGATTTCTCCGCCGTAAAAAAAGAAATTCATTCATTTCAGTTCCAAAGTGACTCGAGCTTTAGAACATTGTGAGTTTCATAAGTGGATCATGCAAATCAATTGCTGCCTTATCACATTTAAAAGCTGGAGCATGTTGGCTCTCAGCGCTGGCAGGCCACTTGAGGATTCCTGAACAACCTCTTTGCCGTTCACCCAGGAATAAAAGAGGTAATTATTCTTCTACTGTCTCTGGAGAATGTCTCGGAGTCACTGGTTCATGGTAAAATTGTTCCCATGAAGTTGCATTTATAGTGACGGCAAACGGGTAACAGAAAAGAACAGAACACCCTTTGCAGTTATTTTGTTAACCTTTTTTGATGATGTCAGGTTTTATTTTTTTCTACTAATATGTCACAATGATTCATTGTATATGTTTTATGCTGCGACGATTAGAAGAAGGTGATTGATCCAGCAGAATTAAGAGTCGTTTTTCTGGCTCTGATTTGGTCTCCACCAACTTCTGGGGGAAATATGCAGTTCTTTGAAGATGACGTCTGCATGCTTATGAGACTAGGTTTGTTAATTTTCCAACTTGTGAATAAGCAGTCAATGAGCACAACGCCAGATATATTTAAATTGATGAAAAAATGTTAGATGTGGATGAGGATTCAGAGGTCTGGCACTAGAGTATTAACATATTGTACGACCTTCTTGCGGGACCTCAATATAATTTCTAAAATTTGATTTTCTGCCATAAAAAACCCTCAGATGTTCAACATTCTTCAGGCTCATCCATGGAAAACCAACAGTTGTGCTTTGTTCTGCTGCAGCCTGCTCGAGTTAACACCAGCATAGTAAAAAGCAACCTGGAGCTCAAATCTCTCTCCCACAACGTTGTAGAATACATCAATATACATATTGTATGAGCTGTGTTGTTTAGCCTGAAGATAAAGTAATAATGTTGGAGTTTTGAGAAATAACAGCCTCACTATGGATTTTTGTCAGCGCATTCATTGCTCAAAAGGGTAATGCCTTCTTTTGACCCCCAATTCCTTGAATTCTTCCCACATTCCTATGACAGAGTCTACTAATTAGAGGTCACAGCAGCTGAAAGTATCTATAGTGCTGGTCTCTACTCTTGCAACTCTTACTCTGCCATCTTGTAAACATGTATGCTACCCTGAGAATCCCCTCGCTTTAGAGTTTTAAAGAGTGATGGATTATTTTAATATAGTCGGGCTGCAACTAGTCTGGACTAGGTTTTATTACGTGCTTTGCACAGAAGTTGGACTTTCTGAACATGAACGTAAACACATTTTGCTTAATATCTAATTGTCCAGTACTATGTGCTTTAATCCACAAGTCACTCGCCCTTCTTTTTTTCCAATTCATCCTCAGCAGGTACATTTTGCCGAGCCCTGGCCTCTTCTGACCTCCAGCTCTGCTCCTAATTGAACACCTTGGTTATTTTAAATTCTTTTAATTCCAATTGACTGAATATTTTAGACAATATTGTTCTTTTTAGGCTTAAAAAGCCAAAGATGCCGACTCAGCCCAGGCTTCATGATTCATGAGAGACTGCAAAACTCTCAGTTCATCTTCAAAGAATCTCATGAGAGATTTTAACTTGGGAGTTAATTCATTTGCGGATCTTATAGCTAAACATAAACATGACTGCATTTGCCTCTTCTATATGATCATCCACACTACAAATCCTCCTCTTCTTTCTATTGAGCCTTCAGTTCATACATTTGTTTTTTTTGCATTTTTCTCTGATAAAATTTCAAGCTGTTAGAAATGCAATCATCCCTCCTTCTCAAACTCTCCCTGACCTTTGCTTTTAAACAGCCTGCACCCTGCTAGCATTCAATTCAGTACTGAGCACCTAACAATTCAATCCAAAAAAAAGTTAATTGTCTATCACATAGTGATAGGAAATTGTCTTAGGTTAGGGACTCAAACTACATAAAAACATACACCCATAAAAGACTCGCATAAAATGACATTAAAAAACAAACCATCCCATAAATATACAAGAGCAGGTGTGCAAAGCTGTGTTAAAAAGGAGCGGCAGTGTATGTGGTCTTGTTTTATTAAAATGCATATTGCAGTGGGAATGAAAGAGTTTTTTTTTAGTTCTCTTTTTGACCAGGAGTGCTCTGAAGCGGCTTCCTGATGGGAGTAGCTGAAAGGAGTGGTGGAGGGGGTGTGAAAAGGGTCCTTTGTGATGAAGTCTGCCTTTCTTTATACGGCATGACTGTCAAGGTCTGAGCGTTAGGTTTGAGGGGTGCCAGTTATTTTAGTTGCATGCTTGATGATTCTAGTTTTTTCTGGTTTTTCCTCTGTGAGGAAGTTGTACCAGGATGGAATTTTGTATGTGAGGACTGATACGATGTGTGAACAGTATACTGCTGTTCAAATGTCCTGTCTGGCATTAAAACCTTTTTCTTTCTTACTGATGATCAGTTCCAGAGAGCTCTACTGGAACCAGAGGACCATGGTGTCCAAATACTGCCTGAATGTGAAAATGAAGTGCACGTCGGTCCAGTGGGCCACCAAGGCCATGTCACCAGCATATTTAAAAGGTGACAGTCCGTTGCTATTGCAGTGGATTTGATTTGTGTATATGCAGAAAAAGGACGTATGACAAGCATAGCCCTGTTGGACCCTGGTACTATAAACAGCATTGCTGGATTTGATCGGGCCCTGGATGAAGCAAGTAGGGAAAGAAGACTCAATAGTGTTGAAAGCCTGCATGCATAGAGCATATAAACCTGCTATATTTACATAACACAAGTCCTGTGTTCTGTTCAGTTGCCTTAGAGATGTGACGTACTGCTCCAGTTGTGGGAGTAATGGAGTGAAGCCACAGGTGTTGAAATCCCCAAGCAGAAAGACGGCGTTATTGTGGGTGTCTGCAATGTGTTCAGCTGCGAGCGCTTTGTCAGGGCCAGGGTCATAGGCAAGAATCGGTCAATTGTGTACACTCGCAGGTAGATAGTATGAATGGAAAGAGACGGACATCATTTTATTATGCTGTGGCAAGTCTGTCTCAAATGTCGGTTGCCCATTTGTCATTTACGGCCATGCAAAGCCTGCCCCAAAATAGATTTTCCTGTTTTTCTAGTGTCCTGATCAGAACGTATGAATGGAAATTAATCTTAACTCCCTGTAATGTCCTCAGACAACCACTGTTCAGTGAAATAAAACATGCTTGTGTTCCGGTAGTCAAGTTTGATCAGCGCAGAGAGTTCATGCATTTTAATTCGTAGAGAGCGCACATTTGAGTGAAAACAGGTAATGGGAGCTTTATCCGAACATGTTAATGAATTTAGCATTCTTTGTCTTCTTTTACCAATCATCTCTCTGCCACTTTTTCCAACAACTATTGGAAAGTTAGAATTTGTGTAAGACACAGGCTCTTTGATCTGTTTTAGTAGACCTCGGAGTGAATGCTGAGCCTATAAACTTTGGGTTGATAAGAAAGAAGGGAAGACCAGATTAAATGGCCTCAGGGTTCAGCCTGAGGGTGCAATGGTGCTCATTGGTCACTGTCATCCACTAAGTCTTCTTTTTCTCTACTGCCTTTTGGTTAGTGCAGCCAGCCTCTGTAAAAGAGAGTAATACTGAAACTGTGTGATTAATGTGATGCCCCATTATCTTCTGAGATGTTTTTTCCTCAAATCCTTTTTATTTCGCCGTGATTAGCAGACTGCAGTCGATTACAGACAAGAAAATAACCAGAACGCAGCCGCTTTACAAAAACAAGGAAGGTTTGGTCCTTGGGTGACATTCAATGTAATCATATAGAATAAAAGATGACCTAACATTGGCAAAAAACTGTAAGGCTCCTCAGGTGGAAAAACAAATACACAATGTAAAAAAGTGAGCATGACCATTATCAGCAACAACTTAAAGAGAATGTCAATCTAGAGATTTAAGATGAGTAGAAGGCAACACATGTTGGCTCCTTTGTGGTGGAGAGAATCAATTCCCTGTAAGATCCAATTAAAAAAAAAGTAAATTCTAGTCAAATCCATCACACATTAAATCGCCTGCAGGAATTGACTTTTTTCTTTGGAATCTAGAGACATAAACAGGCTTTCAGACAAACATCCAATCGGGGAGACAGCTGGTTAGAGGAGAAAGGTGTTTTCAATGAACTCGTCGGCAAACTATTTGTGTGTGGTGAAAGGTCTGAGGGCATCTGAATAGGTATTTAGACTATACACATATGTGGAGTCAGCCACCTTCTCCCCACATTACAGTAATCTGTTGGTTTGAATTAATACGTACGAAGAAAAATGAACAGCGGGAGCAGTAGAGAGAGAGACTTACCCATAAGAATGTGTCTGTTTATCTCTGTTAGCCCTCTTCACAACCTGTCTAGGGCATTTCCCTGACTTCTGCCCAGTACATACTGGGACAGACTCCAGCCCCACAAAACCATGAAAAGGATTAGAGGAACTGAATGTGCTCTCATGTGTGTTTTATGTGTGTGTGTGTGTGTGTGTGTGTGTGTGTGTGTGTGTGTATCACCATTCCACACAGGTCAGAAGAAATATGATTTCCCTGTAGAGAAAATTTAAATGCACTGTTGTAATCAATCTTAATTAAATTAAACAATAAATTATAATCAAAAAGACGAAAGTAAATATTATTATTTCTGGTAAACAAACATTTATCAGGTGAAAGAATGGCTACAGCAAGTTCCACTGCAGTATATGGAAGTCCCCTCTTTGATACGTGGACATCACTCAAGGCAATTTCTTTAAAAAATAAATACATTTTCTATTCTATCTTTGTTTTTTCAAAATGACCAGAAACAGACGTCCACATATGGTTGGAGAAGAGTGATAGTCCTCTGTTGGTAATATGGGAATATATGTGTGTGTGTGTTTTGTGTGTGTGCATAAGCATCCGAGCAAGGTTTAAAAGATCAAAAAGTGACATCAAATTCATCGAGTTGCTTTTCTGTCAGGCTCTAAACAGTCCTCTCTCTTAGCATCCCACTGTTATTAAAATCATCCAGAAAGACAGAGAGGAAGGAAATAGGAAAGCCCTATAACTCAAATTGCCACTCAGAGAATGCATCTCAGACTGAACGTGATCAGATAGAGGGAGGACATTACCATTTCTATTACAGCTATTTTGCCTCCAGCAATGCAGCCCATGGTCTGTCTCCGTGGAAATAATCTTTTTTTTTTCTTCCACCAGTAAAATAAGGGAGCTTTCTCATAGATTTGAAAAGGAAAAAATACCTGGAGTGCATTTCTAATTCATAGAAAATGTGTCCCTTTCCAGAACCTGTTTGCATGCATGTTTGTGTCTTTCCCTCTGTGTCTCTGTGTAGCCAAGAATAGCATTTGGTGGAGGCAGTGGTGGAGCCAACAGTGAATGGGAGGTCCACCTCAGTCTTATGCTCCATTAGCAGTCAGTGTGTAATAGCACGGGTGGACATGTGTTCAGTACAGATAACAGAGAAGTGGCTGAGACTGTGACGGAGAGAGACAGCCCTAACAGACTGGCCCTGATGTTCCACCACCAATGACATGTCTGCCTCGTTCTCTCACGCTCTCTCCCTCTGCCTTTGAGAGTCAGCCCCTTTCAAATACCTGTAGGTATGACGGAGCAAAAGAGAAATATGGAGAAAGGGCTGAGAGAGCTCTTTGGGATGGAAATTATCTGGTTGTATTGCAGTTATTAGACCAGGCTCTGACTAATTGTTTCAACAACTTTATGCTGATTTTTTTGCCTCATTCAACCCTGAGCAGCTTCTGGGACTGCTGGATTATGCAGTCTGCACTGAGGCCTTGCTGTTGTTTTATTCACATTGAATCTTATTCATATTATATTTCTGTTGTACCACTGCTTTTAACAACATGCCCACGTTGATCCACTTAAACAAATACATTTTGAGCTTGATCATGAAATTAAAATGAAGGTTCGTTGAAGGGACAGACACAAGCAGTTTGCAATTAAGATGGGTTTCCCTTTTCTTTTGCAGCATAAAGTCTTGATAAATCCATGATGTTTTCAATGCAGTATTAAATTTGACATTTCTACCAACAAACATGGAACTACCTACACTGACATTTAAAATGAATTTACTGAGTGATCAGTGCATCAAAGTCTCAGGTCATCCGGGTGAAAACATGAAATGGCACAGCAGGTATTTTAAAAACGTGTCTTTTACTGAAAATTCAAGCTCCACGGTATGTTAACATAGAATCAAATGACTGCCCGTAATGTAAAATGGATGCTAGAACCATCGATCCAACTGAGAATGAACACCCTGGTCTGCACAGCTTTGCAGCTTTCATCTCATTGTTTGATGGCTCCATATGGTCGAGTCTCGGTGGCTCTTAATGTGGGCAGCTCCGAGCTCATGAGCTCCCATAACCCTCCCTGCCAAGACATTGCAAAGAGCCAAAGTCAATGTGTAGCTGGGGACGATTTGAATATTTCGCAAGCCAAAGATGCAGATATTTTTCTCAGGAGTTGGTGGACCAAACCAGAGATATAAAGTTAGGGAATATTGGACAAAACTAAATAATTGGAATTTCCATGTGTCACTGTGTCTATTAATATAATTACTTGTTAATATTTAGCCTACGTAATACACATAAGTGCTTTTAAGCCTTTAATATACAAGCCTCTAGTGCTACAAGTTATTTGGGGATTTTCAGCAGTGTTGAGGTCAAAAATGGCTTGATGCAGCTTTTATTATTAATAATTCTTTTAATAATTAACTTTTCGAGTAGCGAAGGAATTCATAGTATTTCTGCTGTATTAGTTTTAGAAGAGGAAAAACGTGTGGGAGAGAATGCAAGCACGACACTAGAAGACCGAGCCCCTGACATTTTTGGATTTACTTTGTAAATAATTCTCACTGTGAGGTCCATTCATTAAGTTGAGTGCACAATAAGCTTGTTGGTCAGCAGCATGTTGGCCAACGGCCATCGTCAGCCAGTAACATTTCTGAGCTCCTGTCTTCTCTATCAGTATGACTTCTGTGAACTGAAATAAATGTCGTCATAAATCTACTGTAAAAACTGATATACATCAGTTAACAATTGTTATTCGTTTGAACAAATTATACAGTAGCAGAATCTGTAATTATATTTCATTACATCTAAATACAATGATTTCGTCATTGGTTGCAAAGGTATACTGTACAGCAACTATAAATATACCCTTACATTACAGTAATAATAGGTCTTTATCGGTCTAATGGCGCTCTCTAAACTCTGCAGGAAGATTAGCCTGCAAAAATGCTCTCATTAACGGTACAGTAAATTATCAATTTAAAGCCCTGTTAAATGAGGTTTTGGCCTTTTTGTCTGTACATTAGAAAATCTAAAAGCCACAATAGATAACCATTGTTATTTTGGCTGCTGAGTGAAGCAAATCTAATAGGCACTTGCATATTTAACCAGCATTTGGCTGATGGTAGGTGCTAATTTCCAACCCTGAATAGTATGCTAAAGTAACACAGGGAACATGGCAAACAAACCTTCTCAACATCAGCGTGCTTGCATTATTATTGTGAGGACGTTAGCATGCTGATGTGAGCATTTAGCATGGCTGTAGACTCTAAGTCTTGTTTAGCCATAGTCTGGTTTTCATTCTGGTACATATTGCACTGAATGGATGGATGGATATAGATGGATATAGGATGGATGGATGGATGGATGGATATACGTAGGATGGATGGATGGATAGACATAGGATGGATTATGGATGAATAGATGCATGGATGGATGGATTAAACATCAATTAGATAACGTTTTTGTTTTTAGTGTTCAACAGTGACAGCTGTTAGAAGGCTTTGGCAGCTCTTCTGTGACTAAAAATGTGTTCAGACTAAATGTGATGTGAATTTTGACCTTGTGTTGCAGTGTAAACGCCAACTTACACTGACCCGTCTTTGCCCTAAATTCATATTGCCTAGAGCTGATTTGTGTCTTTTCATGCCCTCATTTCATTGACTTTGTATGCAGCCATACCACAACTAAAAGTATCCAAAACTAAGAGCTTTAGTATTCGTAAGTATTGTGTTCAAATTTTAACAGAGGGAGGTCCGAGGGTAAATAATCACAGTCCTGCTGGGTCTTACAAACATGGGACAAACATTATCATCAAAAACAGGCACTATGACGTTTCTACATAATATTTTGGTTTCTTGGTATGATGGATTTTCTGTACTGTGTTAAAGCTTTAAAAGGATTCATTAACACAGTATAGATGGATTGCATAGGAGTTTATTAAAAGAGACAAACAGAATGAGAAAAGGAAAACACTTAATTACTCCAGTATGGTCTTTAAATAGAAGCAAACATTTAACAACGTTGGAACATTTCTGTTTGCCAGAGGACATTTTGATTAATTGAATTTACATTTGCTGAACATTAATTTACATTAATATGTAACTGTCCTTATAGGGAATGACTCAAACAGCTGTGCCCATATGCCTCCTCTGCAGTGGAACGAATAGTGAATGAAATAATTGTTACACATGTATGTAATACAAAAAATAGCATTTTGTTTGGAATTTCGATCAAAGTTACTGAACCGTACTTTTAAGGACCAGCACCACTGATATTTGATTAAATCTGAACTTATATTCATGGAGCAGTTAGAAACAGTCTGTTCAGAGGCGTCACAGTTCAGGAGTCAGGTCCAGGTCACATTCATTAGCAGTGACAGATACAATTTATTCCAAAAGGATGTCGGTCAAGGATACACATTAGGAAATATTGTAGGGTTGGGGGCGAAAAAGCCTATTGATTAAGTGGCAACATCCTTAAAAATGTTGGTTTTAATTGGCTTCAAGTGACATTTTAATTTGGGGTGACTGGGTTTGAGTGAGTGCAAAGTTTCCCACATCCCCACTGAAATGTGTTGCACAAGCAAAGGAGCAAAGTGTTCATTTATATTTCTAGTCATCAAAAGAAGTGCTGTTCACGTTTGCTACAGATTGTCATGGTGACGGTTTTCGTGCTGCAGGTTTCTTCCTGTGATATTTAATACATCTGGTTACATAATGAAACAATCAAAGGATGTTGAACTCTTTTCTGTGAATCAGGACTTCACATTTAATTAGCTATCTGAGAGGAAACAGGATATTTCTGTACAGCATGTAAGATTTGCTTTATTGTTGCACAACCGTTGGGTTTTCCTTTTCTATGGGTACATTTCCAGCAGGCTAGACATGTGATACAACATATTTTATGTTTAATGTTACTGTAAGTTTCCCCTCTCATAAAAAAAGTTACTTTAAATGACAGAATACTCATTGCTCGACTTATTAGGGCCCGAGCACAAACGATGTCGGGCCAGCGAAGGCCCTATTGAAACAAAGGATAAGCATAAGAAAGGATAACATGTTGAGATTACTTACACTTTCCTTGTTTTACTGGTCCATAGGGAGAAAATTAATCATTTTAAATGCATTGGACAAAAAAGTGTAAATACATGATGATGAAATACTGAGTTGTCCGTCTCTTACTTAATTCTTCTTGCCAGTGCAACAGGACTTGATGAGGCGTTAGCTAGTGGCTCTGCCAAACAGACTGCAGGCATTTGTTGTGGGCTTTGATTGTACACTCTGTAATTGTAGATGCTTTAAAAATGAGCCAGCTCCATCCGCTTTGCTTGAAAATCAAAGGTTCAATTTTAAGTTTTTTTTTATATCATTTTCAATCTTAGGAAATTGTTGCTCCCACGGCTAACAAAAACAGCTTTTCACTTTCCAATTCAAAGTATTGGCCACCATGTGTGTACCGCACATCTCTTCTGCTAACTGAACCAATCTGATGTGTCAGAAAAGACAAAACGGAGAACAGAGTGGGCGCATGGGGGAGCAGAGAAACACAGTAATGGGCTTTTAACTGGCTGAGAAATAAGACCTCAAACTTTAGTTTCTGGCCTCAGCACGGCTTTACTGCTGGCTGATCATCTGACCTCGGACAACTTGGTGGGATCTTTCATCAAATGCTTTTACTTTTTCATTTTTATATATCACAGAATACATTTTTTTGGCAACATTGTAACTGTTACCATAAAATGATTAACTGTTTTTACCGTGTTGTACAAGTTGCTCAGTGTTGGGCAAATCTCTAACTCATATAATCCATCTCATCAAAAGTAGTTGCATACAATAAGATACATACCTTAGTTATCTGAATTCAATGTTGGCCAGGTCCCATGGCACTTAATGAAATCCTAATCTAGTATTACATTTGCATATTACATTTCAAACCCTCTGTTTTGAATGACTGAAGTTATAATTAACAGTTGCTGATTTCTACCACTGAAAAAAAGGCAGTTGGCGTCGACTAAAAACGACACGCATGCAAACATTACATGAATGTTTTCTATTGCAATGTCAATGTACTGATGTGAGATAAATGGTTCGATAAAAGATTCATCAGCATGGGAGCTAAAATAGAAATGAAGCCAATAATCAGAACACAACTCCAGCCATTCCTCTCTTGCATATTATAAACCCATCACCGGATACAAATGGTGGCGTTGTAAGTTCCTGCAAACTACGGTATTCATTGAATGTCCACATTTCTGAACCAAAAAAACGTTTCAGAATTAAGTTTAATTTGAGTCTTGTATCATGCTTGCAGAAACGTACAATGCCACGTGGTTAACATTGTGAAACCATTTGTTAGGTGATGGCAACAAAACTACTTGGTTAAGGTTGGAAGAAAGATCATGGTTTGTGTTAAAATAACAACTTAACGTAATAACCGTAACAACGCAAGGACACAAACAGCGTCTACTAAGTTAAAGTCCTGTGTTTGTTTGACTCACCACACCCCCTTCTGCTATATTTTCCATTTTTGCCGTTGTCTCGCTGTCATGGTTCTATAAAATGTTCCTGTATTGGTTACAAAACAAAACAAACAAAACAATATCCCTATTCAGTTATTTTCAAAATCACATTATACACATGAGAACTTCTAAAGGGCTTGCGAGATGATAAATCTCAGTCAAATGGAGCACCAGTTTATCCACTTTTGAACACAAACCAGCTCGCCGAGTGTTAAGATGCTGGATGCCTGTCCTCACAACTGGCATGCATCACCGTGCACATGCCTCTTCCAGATGGAAGGATTTAGACTTATTGGAAAGGAATGAAACAAAGTACGATGAGGACGGTCTTGTCAGTTGGTGGAGGGTGATTTCGGAACAGAGAGCGCGATAGCACAGATGGGAGTGATGAGCAGGTGTAGGGTAGATAGGACCCGGACATGTAATAGGTCATTTTCATCCAGATGTGCGCTGTCAGAGGGTTTTTCTTTTCTTGCACGTGGAGGGACTGAATGATACCTTCTTGATGTCCAATTAAACCCTGCTCACCAAAAACTCTTCTCACACAATGTTCTTTCTGTCCAACTGTCAACGCATTAGGTGGTAAAATTGCTTCTAGGCGGTCAGGACTACAATGTGCATGACGCATATTAGCATGCAGTGTGGCACACGGTGCAGCCTCGTCGGCTTGTCAAACAAAATTACAGGTACCGAATACACAGTGAATCATTCATCGCCTCACAATGTCCTCCCCGGTCTCCGACTGCTTCCTCTTTGTTTAGCCGCGGTGCTCTATTGGAGATTCATCCAATCAATGTAATTGCGGGTGATTGTTTGATTCAATCCAGTGCCTCCTCACAATCGTTGCCACGATCAATGGCCATTGCTCCCATCTTCCTGCTGTCACGCTGAAGGATTATCCAGGCATGCTGCAAGAAGAGAAATTATTTTATGTGAAGATTAACTGATTATTTCTGAAACGATGAAGCACTTTTATACCTGTTATGTTCGACATTATGAATTGACTACGTCACTTAACAATCCCTACATGAAACATTCTGATTAATATTGGAAATCAAGACTTCTTCCTCTTTAATTTCCTCCTTTGTCTTTTCACATTCAACATGTATCGGCCATGGAATTCACTCTTTGTCTTGTGGAGAAAATTGCATGAAATACCACATTTGTCTCCTTGGTTTTACTGCTTTTTAATGATTCTCCTCGTTATGTATTTCACATTAGATGACAGAGTGCAGAAACAAAGGATTCAACAGCGTTACACTCACATCTATGTGAGATACGTGTAGCTTTTTCATGATGTGTTTTGTAATAACTCAGGCAAATTAATTACCAGTGGTTGCGCTATTTATGGGCCAGCGATCATGATCAACGAAACTGTGAACTTGTCTGAAATCATGAGAATAGATTTAAGAAAGTGGCGATCAAGCTAAATATTTCTAATCCTGAGCTGTGACTCTGAGTCAGATATTTCTACTCCTGAAAGAAAAAAACAACTTTGGGTCCGCTACATTGATCATGTGTGATTTATTTGATGCTGTATTTGGAAATCCTCTCGTTAGATTCTTTAATAAAGATGAACTTTGATGCCACAGACAGCTACGCGGGACTCCGTCTGAATTCTCCTCTAGCGCGCTGACAGGCTGCTAATCCTCCCCTCTCATATCAGCTTCTTCTGAAATCACGGCTTAGTCTTCACCAAGCCGGGCCGGTTGATGGTAATGAGCTTGGCATTTTCGGAGCCGCACCGATACGGGTTGTAGTACATAAAACCGAGGAACTTCTTTCCCCAAATATCCATCACATAGGTGATATTTTTATACAAACGGTTTTTATTTTAAATCACTGGAATCAAACCTCTTCTCTGAAACTTTAAAACGACTAAGCAGCCAGCAATAAAAACATGAATTATTCTGAGGGGGGGGGGGGATGTGTCATTTCAGTTATTTTTAGACCATATTTAAATCTCAGAATATAATAGGACTGGCTTTGCCTCCTTTCTCGCCCTCTGAATGCTGCTCTCAGATAATAAAACTCAACATGGACTGTATACGTGCGATTTGTCTCTACATTTTTCCGGGCAGGGCAGTGTGTGTCAGCCTGCGCCTCTGCCACGGTGCTGAGCAGTAGCGATGGCCTAAGCTGTGCTGATAGATGGCTTGGCTGCAGGCTGCCAGGCACTGGTGCTCGCCTTGGCTCCCACCAATGCAACACAACCCTTTAGCCCAGGGGTATGGCTTAGAATGCAGCTATTAGAGCAGTCCGGAAGATTTTGCGAGCTCATTATAGTCAAGTGTCGAGTGCACACACACACACACACACACACACGGAGGCAGCTCCATGTATGTGCTCACACAAACATAGCAGCTACTTAGGATGCAGGTCCATGCGCACGGAGGGCAGGATTCACTGGGGCATCACGAAAAATAAGAGGTGAAAACCAGGAGATTGGGCATTGTGTTCGGAAGAATTTACAGAAAGTTGCTCGCATTTTACACAGAAACCGAGACAAAGCGACACTTCCACAGTTTTAGAGCGGCGGCATCGTTACAGAAGAAGCAGATTTACTCCTCAGGCAGGAGGTGTTTTTAGGACTGCAACAGGTGCACTGTCAGATTCTGTGCCGCTAATTATATTTGCTTGCGTAAGTCGAGCTTTCAATTTTGTTTGCTTATTCCGATGGCATTCACAGCTTATTCTGCATTTACTTAAATTATGTAAAGAAATAGGTTTAGTCAGTGCTGGAAGGCGAGACAGTATTGCTTGAATGGGTTCGTAATGATAGACGCTGCTTACACTCGCACCACTTAAAATCATGGCTGTAGAGTTGTGTTAATTCAGTTCAATCCATTTTAATTTAAGAATACATTTTACTATATTAACAATGATCATAGTATAATTAACAGGTAGCATGTGCTATCTGTACATACGTACCTCTAATGCACATACAATACAATTGCTCATATGAATGAATGTGAGCAGAGAAGGTTGCGAGTCGGCGGTGAAGCACAGAGCGATTAGGGGTTTATATCTTGCTCAAGGAGACTTTGAGAGAAGTTGACACTCGCTGGGGAACTGGAGACCTCCTTCAACCCAGAGCCTTTCCCACTTATGACCGTTACTGAGGAAGAACAAATCCCACATGCTGCAGTGATACTGTACAGGGTTGAATGCCGATTCGAGGCATATTATTCTCATTTTTTTACTCTTGCAATTATTTCTTATACCGCCTTCCAAAATTTGATCTTTTCATATCCAATTAATTAGCACCAATTAAATACATTTCATATGGAATATGATGCCACACGCCTTATGTTACGTATATTTTACTGTTAATAATTATTTTTTTTATCCTAACAATATCTCCTGGAAACAAAAGCACGATTAACATTTTGTATATTTAGGTAATATGGACCTGTTGTGGACAGTGCACTCGAAACAGGTTTCACTCTAGACAAATCAAAGGGTAGTGTTGATGCATTGTGGGAAAACGGGTGAAGTCAGGAAGCCGCAGTTGAAGTTGCTTACGACGTGAAATGTGCGTCGATTATTTTCCTGGCTACTCTCCAAACTGTCACTCAGCTCTTTGTTGACCTACCCAGCTGTAATAAGAAACACTCAGCCACGGCCACCCCGTGAGTCCAGTTAGCGTTTTGATTTATTGAAATCCACTGCCGGCCTGTGCTGAGTCACCAGTTCGGTGGTGAAAGCCAGACTGATACTTCACAGTTCCTGTCCCTGCTTTAACTCCACTTAGTATCATCGTACTGTCAGACATTTTTCTTTGCCTCGACTGTAGAAAAGGGTGCAGCCATTGATCCAGCAAAGCCACAATCGACAAGTTGGGCAGCTGATGCACAAACAGACAATATTTCTCTTATAAACCCACTGCTTCGTCTGGGTTTAAAGAATACAAACCATATATTTATGTATTCCCAATCCAATTAGTTCTGAAGTCGAGTGTGAATGCCAAGTTATTTCCCACCAATATGCTTAATGTACCACTGTTTAGTAATTTCTCATCATCAAGCTTTGGTTGACATTAGTCCAGCTGGCTCTGGTCATTCCACAAAGCAAATCACACATTATTAATTCAGGCTTTTCTAGAGGCTTTGGTTAAAATCATCATGAGCCTTTATATCTAAATATATTTGCAAATGTCATTGGAATATAGCTAAAAATACACACAGAGCGCAGATGAGAGGAGACCTGCAGAGTAACCCTGTCTCCTATGATTTTCATTTATTTGCAAATTTGCAACAGGGGTTTAAGTGTTAACTCAGTGTTGACTTTCATACATGAAACCACAACCGTAATGTTCCCCTGACCTTCACCAAGTAGTCTAGTTATCCACACACAACCATGAACAGCTTTTACAGGCTTTAGTTGCCATGCAGGTGTAATTAGGAAAACAAAAGGAACACAATGACTTGAACATTTGGCAATTACAGTACGATCAATGTAAGCCTATTAGGGGTGGAATGGTGTGTGTGTGTACCATTCCGTCCTCAACTGTTCGTACAGGATGTTCGGTTCGGTATTCAACGTTGTTTTGTTATTATTTCAACACAAACCATGATCTCTTTTCTAACCATAATAGTAGTTTTGTTCCCTAAACCTAACCAATCATTTCACAACGTTAAATAAAAATCAGTTTCATATCAGCAACGAGCCACAGATGTAAAATTCAAACCTAAAAGGAACTCGTTTAGAAAGTGTCTCTCACTCAATAATAACAACCGACTTTTCAAATATCTATTAGTTATGAACATAATAGCTAAATCTAAGAAGAGCTTGATCACCACAGTTCCTCATTCCTGCTCAGTTCCATTTATTTTCTGCATTTCCTAAATGTTCCTAAACATTTCCAGATTCATTTGTCTGGTGTTTTAAATCTTAATAGCTACAACGGTGAGATTGATGCTTCTATTATGTTATGGCTGGAAGAATAAAAGCGTGATTATTTTCATAGCTTATCTTTTCTCTTACGATTCCATTTTCGCCAGAGTGCAAGTCCTGGCAAAGATGAATACGCTTAGAAGCCTTATCAGAGCTTCCTTTCAGCCCTACGAGGCCTTTGTAGAGAAATCTCTCCCTGCACTTGCTTCCACTCTCTCCATCTTCCTTTAGCCTGCGTCTCTGGAACATTGATGATAATCGCTGAAACCTTCGACATGTGCCAGCGCCGTCGCAATCTCCGGACATCCTGTTTTTCCATGTTGACCGCATAATACATCTCTCCGCCGTCCTGTTGCTTACACACGTTGTCAAATAGTTATTAATCGCTCTCAGACGAGATACTTCAAAAGTGCTCATTTGTTAACCTTCATTTGTCATCAACTCCCCGAGCTGATCCGAGGCAATTACTCATTGTTGAAGATGGGGAGATGAGCAGTCCATAATCAAGCAGCTCGGAGTTAAGAAACTCTTTGTGATTGATAGTGAGTTGTCATTAATGGCAAAATAATAAAGGCGCAGCGCGCCACAGGGATGCCTCAGCCAATGCAATTGAGAAAAGATGAATTAATTACACATCTTCTCATTGTAACAGTCTGTGGACTGCATTGCCTCTACTCACTCATTTTAAGTGCTTCCCCTTTTTGTCCTTGAGAAAGTTTCAAGCTTTGCCGCCTGCGGTGAATCGGGCCTCAGAGATGATTCTGTTTGACGCTCATTCAGATATTGTGTTTGGGATCCTCTTTAACCGACTTCAATAGATTCTGTATGCATGAAAACAAAGAAGGGTCAAGGGAGATGCAGAATGAATAAAACGATTATTAGGAAGATTAATCCTTATGTTAAAGTTTAATCATGATGGATTTCTCCTATGAGACAATCGTGATATCCAGTATTCTAAGACAAACAGCCCTCCTGTGTAAGTGGATACTGTCTTTAAACTCTTTATCTTTCAATATGACAATGGAAGAAAGGAATTTGAGAACAATATGAGGACATCTTCCCCAAAGAACTCCTCTGCCACACATAACAGTGGGACGACCGCTGCCTCAAAGAAAGCCACAAAGAATGATCTTTTTTTTAAATTATTTCACATAACTGCGCAAAAGTGTTTGGCATCATCCGTATGTCTGCCCCATGCTGCATTAGGTGTTGTGATTTTCTCAGGAGGAGGTGGGAGGAGAAGCAGTTCATTAAAATCTGAGCTCACACTTAAACATAAAAGAGATATCACCTCGTGTGTTTCACAATGACAATCAGTGAGCCCCAAACGGGTCCCCTGGAGGGCTGCGGTGCATGAATGTCAAAACATGTAAAGTGGGTCTTTGAATTTTTGCCAAAGTATCCCACAATACTTCAAAATGCTGGGCAGCAAATTCTCTCTTTTCTTACGAATCTTTTTTACTTGGAAATACAATTATCAGCTTAAAAATACAAACAGTCTGTTGACCAACCTGAAAATGTTTTTTTCTCCTAAAATCACTGCTTTAGTTATTTTTAATCATTATCATTGAGACAAATAATAAAAAACATACAACATATAAGGTACATATGTCCAAAACTCCACCTGGACACCACATATATACATTGTTTTTACATATATGTGTTGCATAAATTTACATAAATGTGTTACACAGACACACAAATGTAGCTGCATTAAATCAAGTTAACAAAACAAGTAAACAAAAAAACAAAAATACCATCAATAGTTTAGGTATTAATAATTACAATGGTTGTAATAACAACTAGAGGCCACCTTGCAACTGGATCTCCTACCCCCCCCCCCCCCCCCCCTACGTGCCCTTGTTTGGACCAAACCCACCCACCTGTAAAGTGTTGTGACTGCATCTTGCACGGTTGTGACGCTATCCGGTTGACAAAATCTGTCCACAGACGGACAGACGGACAGACAAACACCCACTCAAAACCGCTTCTGTGATAGTTCCTGCTTACATCAAGTGTCTCCAGGACCACATTTTGCCACAATGACACACACACACACACACACACACACACACACACACACACACACACAGGTTTTACACAGGTAAAACAATACCAGCCACATCCATCCTCCATGACCTTTCTCATCCACTGCACTATGCCAACAGAAGGCGGGGGAGGAGAGCATATTTATTCTCTTTTTCATTGTTTCATCCTTGTTTCTGTTTTTCCTTTTCTCCTTTCAGTTTCCTTCCCCCCCCCTTTTCAGTTTCTCTTTCCGCTCCCATCCATTTCCCACGGCTTAGTTTGTTGCTTACATCCTTTTAGGACTTTCAAGGTTTGCAATTTTATTTTAGATGTTAATCTTTACATCATCCGGTATGTTTTAAGATTTGAAATTTCTATTATTATGCATGCTTTGCCAAATAAGATTACAATGTAACTTTATCTGATTTGCTGAAGACTACAGTTCATACGTTTTTTGTTATATTCCATGATCAACTTTTGGACTGGATCCCAAAATAAAGCGCTGCAGTTGCTGCTCTTTGCTGAGGGCAGGATTTGTAAATGTGACTTGATGCTGTCAGGAAAAGTCTGTCAAGGTCAGATATTCTAGGGTCGCATTTTCATTTTCATCGCTGAGTCTTCTCATCATTTTCCAAGTGAAAAAAACAAACAATAAGTGGAGAAGCACAACAAAGCATTAAGACATTGCAGAAGCATGTTTCCTTCGCTGATAGACGTAGTGAATCCACCGCCCTGCCAGAGACCCACTAATGAGCTGCCGAGGTTTCAAAAAGCCGAGAAGTTCCCGCACGAAATAAAGTCAACGGAAACGACAGCGGGTTTGCACAGAGTTCTAGCATGTGCCTTTCATTGTTGCATGACAAACAACTGAGGCACAGCAGGGGGTAAAGCAAATAGTAATGTGTGTGCCAGGAAGAAGAGCGGCGAGGAATGCCAACGAGGAAGAGAGCAGCTGGAAGGAAAGGGGTCGAAGGAAATCTGCTTCAATTATTCTGAGAAAGGTCAGCTGTTGTGATGACAGAGTGTTTGACATGCAATGAGAGTGCACGTTATTAATAATCCATACATCTACTGTGTATATAATGAACAGTCATGAATAGTAATCGTTGAAATAAACCACGCTGTGTATGGCTTCATTGGGAACGCATCTGCTCAAGCTCTGAATGTTTCCTCCTTTTGATGACTTCTATACCACGATAGCGTAAAGGCCTTTGATTCCAACAGTCCCAAAGAGATACACCAATTATTTTGACTTCACTTGACATGTAGGTCACACATCTAGTCTCAGAAAAAACACAGCACTTGTTGTGGAGCCACGATGGAAGACGTGAATGATGTGTAGAGTTTGGAAATGGACTGTTTTAAGATTTAATGTGACATTTGTATTTTAGGTTACATACAGTATACATGAGATGAATGTTTATTAATGTATTATGATGCTGTCTTTTCTCCCTTTGCTCCAAAATTTGCTCACCTTTATTTTCATTATTTAATCTTATGTTAAAAAATGTATGTGGACAGACAGGTGGGTCAAACAAAAGCAGGAGTTTCACTCGAGTTGAAAACAAAAGTTTATTTACACTACGTCACTGAGTCACATGAGGTTACGTCCGTAGCTCGCAATACCTTAGAAGCGCACTTATTTTAAGCCATACGCAATGTTTTTTCTAAACCTAACTTTGACCTTATTCCAACGCTAAGCATGCGCAAACCTACTGTGTTAAGATTCTACGCAAAAGGCCGCCCAAGGGGGAAAATATGACAAGAATAGATGAGTTGCTTCTCTTTCAACTGGCTTAGATGAAATCGGACATCTTCCCACGTCACACCTGACGATCTCTCACGGCACACTGGTGGTGGAAAATCACTGCTGACACTGTAACGCTCTTTTAAATAATTTATTGTCATTCGCTTAAAAAGTGTTTACGCTCGCTACGAGCGTAATGGGTCAAAGATACCTTTGTGTCAAATTCTAACATGGCGAACATTTAACTCTAATGACTGATCAGCTGTTACCGCTGTTGGGGTCCTCTCGGATATTCCCACAACGCTTGAACGCCGGCCTTATCTCCAGACAGCATGAAACATGATCACAGCTGTAAGAATGCCCAGTGGTACTAGTAAGTATCCCTAGCAGGCGCACATTCACAGATTATTCCAGACAATGTGTTATGTAACGTGAAATCATCAGCAAATCATCTTTTTTAGATTCTAGATTTTTTTTGTTTAATTTGATTTAAATTACTCAATGTATTTTGAAACATGCTGGTTTGTTTACTCAGCTGTCGTCTTTGAATACGTGAACAAAATGCCCCGAAACAAAACCAATGGAAAACAGCTCGGCAGTAAGATGTCACATCGGCCTAATTATCAGCGTTGATCTCAACTGTCTGCTTCTCACGTTCATCAGTTGCCTTCGTCTCTTGTCTCGTAGCTGTAATTAAGCAAAGCCTTACGTGTGTGTTTTGTCTCACAGTCGTGTGAATGGTGAAAATTATTTGCTGTACATTTCAACATAAATCACAACAGTTCATGTCAATATTGTGACTAAGGCAGCCATGGTGCTGTGAATGGAAATACACAGTGGAGAGATGATTACAGGAATCATGTGAAAATCTTTTTTCATGCACCCTGATGAATTTTAACAGAGATGTTATTCCTCATACCAGTCATAAAACAATTGCACAAACCTTTAAACAAGGCTGTTTTTGTTCTCCTCTTTATATTATCGGGATGTAAGGTTTCACAACAATGTGGTGAAAAGCAAGAATAAACAACGACTTGGAGACATCATCGGACCAAGCATCTCAAAAATACACAAAGAGTGTTTATATGTCATGACCAAAGGAAGTAAAGTATTTACAAAGACGTTTTGTTGCTTTCTGTTTTCCCATGTATAAAGGAAATGCAATTGTTGTTCTCATCCTGGATAGATGCTAATGTCGGTCAAAAGTAATAAACATCTGTCGCTGCTGTGGATGCAGAACGTAGTCTCTTTGAGAAATTGCTGTCTCTAAATGTCATGTTTACTCACAGGCAAGCAATGCAGTGACATGCAGGTTCACCATAGGGTCTTCAAGGCAAATGGATCCTACCTGTGGATGTATAAATAACTCATCAGCGCCTGTATAATGTTGCACAGGAGCTAGTTTTTTTGTCTTCTTACATGAGTTTTTCACGCACGTTTCCTTTACTTCCCCGTCATCTGCTTTTGCAATCAGATTTAATTTTAAAACACACGTGAATGAAATCTGACTCCTTCCGAGTGGCTTGAGAATGAAGCTGAAAGCGATAAATAGATGCAGGCCAAGTCTCTCGTGTGAGGCATATAGTTTGGAAGCATAATTAATATTCATGTTGTTCGTGTGTAAGCTACAAACCCCTGTTGAGTAAGTGCAGCGTTCTCGTCACAACCGGCTGTTAATGCGGAGAAAAGAGCCACAGACAGCAACAGCCTCTTCAAGCGCTAACAATACAAAACTCAAATTATGAGCTGCTATGTATCTATAAACAGAGTGAGAGTATAGGTCTCCTCAAAGATGTCAGATAATTGTTTTCTAATGCAGCCAGTGGGCACAAAGACAAACGACAGGAACACGTACTCCCACTGTTGGAAACATTCGTTTACTCTGCTCAAATCTCCATCATGGTTCATGTGAAAATTACAGCTTACACACACAGAAGTGGAAGAATAGTGGCTTTTAATGTTAAGAAGCATTTTCAAGTATTAAACTGTTACATCATGGCCGTTAAAAAACAACATTTCTTTCCATTAAGCACCATCGTTAATTAAAAGTTACATGCTCGAATGAAAGTTGGTCAGAAATGGGTTTTTGTTTAATTTAAGCTCTTTTCGGTTTCCTGAGTTAATGGCAGAGCCTGAGGTAACATTGGTGTAATAATTACATTTATGATGAATAATTGCGTGAGTAATTCATTATTGTGTGTTTTTTAAATTGTTTTCTTGAAACTGCTCCAAAAAAAAAGTAAAATAAAGAAATGTATCCTGGAAGTTGTTTAAAGTATTGTGCTGCTTGCAAGATTCAAAGTCAAAAACATTGTGTATGGTTGACAACAGTAAATATAATTTATAATTTGATTTCTACCGACAATTAAAGACAAATAAAATGTCCCTTGCTTTGTCCAAAAGCAGTTTCTTAAAATCAATTCAGCAAGTTCTCATAATTACACCCCATACTTTCTGTAATTGAGCTACTTTATGTTCTACTGCCCCCCCCCCCCCCCACAGAGCCTATGATATTGCAATATCTTGAAAGTCTACAGGTTTATGAAATTGAAATCATGTCGGAACAAGCTGATCCGACAGGTCTAAGTTTTCTTGCAGCAGCACGATGAGCAGAGTGCATTTTTAGAGCCAAGAGGCTCGTGGCACACAGCTGGAGCTGGAAGCTCGTCAGCTATAGCTGCAAGCCTCACGAGCCAAAAGGCACCAGAAAAAAAGCCATTCACTACCACTGCAAGGTTCAATGGGAAGGAACAATAGCAGGCAAGCTCCCGTAGACTCTTTTCTTGCCCTCTGCTTCCAGGAAAATGTGCATAAGAAAGACCTGCATGGTTGCCAAAGTGCTACTGGCCTCTTTTCACTATCAGCTTCTGCAGAATCTGATTAAGAATGATGTCCACACGGCTTCTGCCGCCAACTTCCAGAAGCACCTGTGCTCCAAGCTGAAACCAAAAACTCTGTAGTTCGGCTAAAGCAAGAGAACATGTAGCCGACACACAAGCACAATGGTCCACCATTTAAATGCCTAACAATATATTCTGTTCCTATTGCTAAGACGTACCATAAAAGAATCACATTTACTCAACATTAAGTCTATTAAAGTTAGAAAAATAAGCCAACATATCAACAATATACACAGTAGGAACACACGTATGTAAATGTTCAAACAGTACAGTTGCTCAGCCCTGTAACAACTGTTAAATCACATCCAGTGCAATCCTAAAACAGTCTGAGAGAGGCTTGTTCAGCATCATGTATAACGGGTTTGCATAATTAATTAGCGTACCCTTACATTTCACCTTCTACAAAGAACAATCTCATTATGACTCCCTACCTGAGGGCTTGTTTTGCTAATAGATGCACCGTTATCTATTGGGCTCTATCAGTGCTTCGCCTCGGCAACAATACAGTCACAACATCAATAGAATGAATTTTGTATAACATTAAAATAATCAATATTTTCAGTACCTGCATTTTTATTATCGGTATTACATTAAAAGTAGGGAATATGATGAGAGGAACTTGGCAGATTTGAGGAAAAAATAATAAAGTATCCATTAGCAAAGCTAAATCGAGCAAAATGTAAAATGTTGAATACAAAGACAACATCAGAAATGAGTTTGGGACAAGAGACCACCCGACACGGAAACAAATATTCAATGCCTGCTGTATTGTACAGCATATAGATAATAAGCAAGAAATATATACATAAAATGGATTCCTCAAAAACACAACTGGCGTCAGTGAAGCTTCACTCAACTATGAAATTAAGACTAATCAGTCTAATGAAGTATTTTGTTTCCTCATTTAGATTATATACCACAGTGTCCTTTCTTGTCTTTAAGCTTTAGCCTTCATTCATCAACATCAACCGTAGCTTTAAAACCAGGTTTAATTTAAGTGAACGAACAGCTATTTAATTATCCATCAGGCTGTTGTTATTCATGTGCACATGCTAGCTTGTGTGCTAATCCAGCCCGGCGTTCTGTATGAATCATCAAGCAATCATCATTTAGTGTGCAACAACAACGCCAGTCTTGCTTTTGCGTGTCATTTTACGGCATGTAGTGTGTAGGCTACTAACTGCCATGTAAACTGATATGCATACTACCAGAGCAAGTGATGCAGTGATTTATAAAAAGAGATTATAGAAGTTGATGGGTCAAACAAACACATGACTTCCAACCAGGAGGCCAGTGTTCGTGTCCCAAAGTGTTATTTTGAAGTTACGTTGGTGATGTTTGTGAGTTTGTCACGTGTTTACCGTTATGTTATGTTACATTGTTTGTGTTTAACTTAGTTTACAGAATAGTTTAAGCCCAACGATGTGGTTTTGTTGCCGGAACCTAACCGCGGCTGTTCTACGGTTAGATGTGGTGTAAAATGACGATGTCAAAAGCCTAAAATGTCTTGTGATAACACGGGGAATGTCCCTGAAATGTCATGCTATTTATACGCCTTCCCGTGAGATCAGGTTGGCTAATAAGATGACACGCCATATTAGATTTGTTGTTAGTAATAAAACACACAATAACTTGTACAGCGTACGTGTTAAAAAGTGTGACAGGAGCCCTGTGGCTAAAGCAGCCAGTGTACTTTCACACTGAAATGGTGGACAGGCATTTATATTTGCTTTTAACTCTGACGACTGGGGGACAATTCCTGACTCCTGTTTTTTCAGCCGACTTCATTTTTCATTTTCAACAACACAGAGGCATCAGTAACAAATCAGAGGCGACGAATACTTATGCAGAGGTCTTTAATATATCAAAATCAAACACAGTTGCAAGCAGACATAGAAATGAGAAACATACAGGTATTGAATACCAAATCATTCTGCGTACATTTCATAAATGGCCTTGAAAATCCTGAGGACAAGTTGACAATTTCAGGTGATTTTTATTTTTTTTCTCCCACTGCTGACAAATAATGTCACTATAGCCATTACATAATCTCACTTTGTGCCGTGTGTTCAGTCGTAGCAGCTTCTTTACTGTTATGGGCACTCAGAAAAGAGCAAAGAAGGAGAGGAGGCAGCGATCATGTCCATCATATAGATATATATACTGTATATACTGTATATATATATATATATATACAGTTTTTACCATATTTTCTCATCTAAAAGTTGTGTCCAATAGTATTTATATGACTGAAGTGAAGTTTTTTTTACATTTTTCATCAAAGTACTGTGTGTTTTTGTCATATTTATTTAGGTGCAGATATCTCTAAATGTGGTTTGAAATCTGTATGTCTCTATCATTAAATATGCATGACTAAATTAGTTCTCTTGTGAAATAAAAAACGTATATAACTTTGGCTGAAAATGTTATATTCATGCAGGACTCCGTTTCTCATAATGTGAAGCTGGCCTTTAAGAACGTTAGCATTCCGAGTATCAAGTCTGGGGGAAATTTGAGGAGCAACCATGCACGAAGACATATGCTACAAGTAAAGAGATTTTTGAGTAACACATTAAAAAACAGTTAACTGATATAGTCTTTGGCCACACGCAATTTAGTCCCAACAGTCACAGTTGGACCAATTTCATGCTCCCGTGATCGAACAAAGTACTTAAATGGCTCGGCATCTGTGGGAAAAGTCCAGTGATATGTCCAACATCAGACATCCGAAGCAATCCTGTGTCTCCTTCCACACATATGCTCCTAATGTGCAATGCAGTAGAGTGAGAGAGGATGGGGCAGAGAAGAACAGGAACACTGCATGCAAACAAATGAACTGTCATGTTCTTATGTTAGTTAATTAATCCAGAGGGGCTCAGTGCAGCACAATGCTGCTGGTCGTGCAGCGGCCAGGAGAGTCCCGCTACTTTGTGGTGTAAAGGTCACCGTGCCTCAGCCTGTGTGGGGGGCCGGTGGCAGTCACACGGAAATGAGAATGTCCCCATGTGCTGTGACAATTAATCTGACTACTGTTAACAAGGTAAGTCCATCAGATGTTTGTGCGTCTGTTGAGAGGGGACCTCTCTCCTCCTGCTTCCTCCCTTTTTGTGTTTCAGTTGAATTGGAGCTGTTTACCTCCTTCTTTCAAAGCCAATTATTTTGTTCATCAGAATGTAACGATGTGAGCTCCTTGTCACCGACCGAGCACAATTAATTCAATGCGGAGGCGAACATTTTGTTCAAGACTCCTCTTTCTCTAAACTTTAATTGGAAGCGTAAATGCTTTGTAAGATGAGACCGCGGCGCGCTGTGAGGAACAAGTTTAGCGCGCGCCGGTGTGTGCGTCCGCACACGTCTGGCTGGGCCGGCTATTTGACTGTCTGAGTGTGTCTGAACCTTTTGACCTGTCAATTCATAATTTTGTTTACCTCCTGACAAGATATCAAAATGAGCATACTCGGATGGTAGGGAAAACAGTGTGAGTGAATGCAGAACGCCTTGTAAGTGGGTTTTATTTCACAGCCAGACGACTCAGCGGAGAGAGCGCCTCGGTTTGCATGAGAATTACAACAACTGTTGGCTGTTGTTTTGATGAGAACGACTTTGACTATTCAACTCCGGTACATAAATAGCAAATGAGCAAACAAACAAACAATCGAATGCAGTCCACAGGGGCATAGGTAGAAAAAAGATCTGGGCCTCTCAAAAGGAATAATAATGTGGGATGTCTGCGGCCCCACTGGCATCTCAACAACCACCATTTAAATCTGGTGGTGAAACTGTGACAATTCATTAAATGTAAAGATAAATACATGGAGACGTTCTTCAGCCCGACTCTTATTCACATACTTGTGTGTGATCTGACTAATAGGGAATAATAATTTTTGCACTTTCCACCTCCAATGTACAGATTAGAGAGCAGTTCATCCTGCTCACTAAGAGTCCACCATTTAAGCATTGCAGTCCTGAAACCTTGTCAGACTCACAATGAACAGTTACAAAAAGAACAAGCAAAATCAATGTCGTCTTTATTCCACACGTTGTTCTTCCTCGTCAAAACATGGCGCCTACATTTCCCATCTCGACCGGCGACAGTCGGGAAGGAGATGCAGGTGTGTTATGCTCGTGGTTAATGTAGCCTCGAGCCTCTATAGCCTCAAGCAGAAATGAGGAAGTCTGGTGAACTCCACTCTTTTAACTCCACACCTCCAGATTTCTTTTCATTTTAGAAATTGTCCTCTTGAGCCTCAAATGACATCACTTGAGGCAAGTTATCAGAATTCATGAAGCTCCCTCTGGAGCCACAAAAGGCTCATTTTAAACCTTTTTTTCAGATACGCAATCATACTTACAAAGACAGTAAACAGACTTTGATGTGTAAAATTGATGAGAAACACTTAAAAACTGCAGTTTGAAGCAGACATACAGAATGTTTACAAAAAAAATGTCCACTTTCCCTCTCACAAATATCAAGCCAAAGATTCCTCAACTAAGCAAAGTCAAAGTCATTCATCCATAGTAAGAATATTAAACGTAAGATGAAATCAGACTTTCTGAGTCTCAGGTTCGTTTTCACATAAAAATGATTTTGGACTTATATAGTACAAATCTTGACCTGAAAATTTATCCCCTGAGATTTTACTAATCAGCATGATATAACATTACCACCGCCAAGTTACACATAAAAGGCTTTACTCTATGTACCCGACTTGAGGAAAAGATTGTGGATTAATGGAGCTCAGAGCTTATGCTTATGTTTCGAGAGTGAACAGTAACTAGCGAGGCTGATGACAATGAGATGAATTAAAAACTTTTAAAATGTTTGATTTTGGTATGATTTTGTATTTAAGGATTACAGTTTTAAAGGGTGAGTTTGTAGGATTTGGGCGTCTTCCAGCGGTGTTGTTACAGATTGCAACCAACACAAAGTCCTGTGTGCTGAAAGTGTAGCAGAACTACGGACGCTGACGCAGAAACACAAATGGCCCTATCCAGAGCAAGTGTTTGGTTTGTCCTTTCTGGGCTACTGTAGAAAGATGGCGGCCTATGTGAAGAGGACCCGGTCTATGATATAAATAGCTCATTTTAAGGCAACAAAAACACAATTCTTATTCTAGATTAAACACTAAAGAAAGTATATTTATTTTAGTCCATTTCTGCCAATAGATCCCCCTAAAAGCTACACACTGGCCCCTTAAGACAAGTTAAAAAACGAACCATTTATCTCCAAATTAACTGAAGTAAATCTATGGCTTCAAACCCAAAGTGTTAGATGCTACCAGAGGCTAATGTTTTTTTTTTTTTTTTTAGACCTCTACGGGTCAACCATGAATATTTTCTGCAGGATGAGTGGTGTTCATGTCAGTAAGTCTGCCTTCTGTCCCAACAGGCTGCTGTGGGTCAGTCCGCTCGGACACTGACCCGTTGACAAAGGGACAAAGAGAAGAATGAAAATGAAGGTGCCGCACAAAGACCTGGGAAATTCATTCAATTGAGCCTGGTACCCAAAATGCATTGGTTTACATTTTCATAAGTGACCCAGCCCACACGAGCACTTGTCCAACCTTTAAAACATGCACGACGGTAAATAAAAGACTTCCCCGCAATGATTTTACTAAACCTGTATTTTCAGTAATGATATTAGCAAACACAGGCTTTGCAAAAAAAAAGGCTTTCAAGTATATTTTCATTTTGAACTATTTGATATAATCCTTCCACCTCAAGCTTTAGATTTGTAAATGTAACCCATTTATTGTAATGAGCATTAAATCCCATTACAGTTATGTGTGCAGTGCACACTCCATTTATTTTTGATTAAAATATCCCACACCATTTCTGCAGGCTCCTTGACAAAATGGTAATTAAAGAATACAAATCCTCTCATTGCTTTAATAAAGGAAAATAATTCAGTCCATAGTTTTTTCTTTGTACTGTCACCGGATCCTGTGCACTACTGCCACACACTGAAGTGGGCTTTAAATCCTAGGACTAGAAAGCTCATCCAATTTAACACGAAATAGCACACAAAAAGGGGGATATGATGTATTCTTCTTTAAATGATGATATCCCCTTCACAGTGGGATATCATTTATCACTGAGGGATCATTGGTCCTTCATACAACACCTTAGCATCACACGAAATATAACTGAAAATCATTGCTTTCTAAAGTTTCTTTCTTTTCCGCATTGCTGCAAGTTGCACTTAATTCCAGTGGATAAATAATCTACTAACAAATATTGATGAATGCACCTCGAGAGGAAACATTTTGGATGTGTGGAAAGGCCCAAAGGCCCACAAGTTGTGAGCTCTGCCTCTGATTGGCTCTTTATGGCCAAAGGCAATGAGTGGTCCTTGCACAGTGCTACACTAACGGGAATACTAGGCAAAGAATTATGATTCTGCTAAGCTGCCATATTTAATTTTTAAAACTACCGATGGCAAGATTCGGGGTTAGCACAGAAATAGTTGTGTGTTTGGCCGTGCAGGGGCTGCTGATGTATACGAAGAGCCCCACCATGTCAGAAGGTTGATATGATTGATATTTCTTATTTCAGATATTCATAAAGGCAATGCCTTTAACCTTGCGAGTCTCTTTCTGATGCCTCGGGATGGCTGATAAAAAGCACAGAGCTGAAACCTGAGTGTGCACTGCAGCCAACCTGACAGCATCTCCCGTGTTTACGGTCACACATGTATAAATCATGTGGGCTGAGACATAAATTCTTTATTCACCTGTATATCTCCCACGGCATCCGTTAAAGAAAGGTTGATTTTTTGGACTGTTTGTCAATAACGATGTCATGCATTAGTCATAGTTTATTATAGAGTGTGGAATTGGATTACAAGGAATTAAGCTGGCTGTGGTCTAATTGCATTTTTCGTTGTAACCTCTGCACTGCCAATGTGTTGACGCCTATCTATCTATTTAGCTACTATCCGGGTCTTGTTAAGTTAGACCTCTGCAGCTTTCTGAATCACCTCACTGACAGTGAGCTAGGTCATAAACACCCCTAGGCTTCGATAATTATGGCCTGACATGTCCTGCAGATTTTTTTAAAACAGTGCTGCAGTATGTTGCCAAAGCGACTCAACAGGCTCCGATGGCTAAATGAAAGAAGAGGAAAACGCAAAAGTTCTTGGACACCCAATGCATTCTTTAGAGCCTGGGAAGCGTTTCACAATGTGCCTCCCAAAGGCTTGGATGTGATCTGAAAAGTAAATTAAATTAGACAGTGCTTAAGGTGGAAACAGTGCACCAACCACGGTTATGATGAATGATGGTGACAGTTGTCTCCAGCGCTGTGTGTTACATGAACTTAGACTGAATTCCGTCTGACAACTGCAGTCAGACGCTAATGCATCAATAACACATTATTACTCTCCTGTCTGGCACAATCAGCAATAACCTACATTTTCCAGGTATATCTATCTAACAAATGAGAAAAAGAGAGAGTTGTTTTTGTTCTTTTTGCAGGAAATCATGTTGGTGCCAAGAATCAAAATGCCATTAAAACCGACCATGAGAGTCACCTCGTTGGGTTCTGGGCCATAAATAAATACATACATGCTCTGTCTCTCTGTGTTTCATGCTTGAAGGTTTATTGAGTTATGGCGAAAGCCACTCAGTTTCAGCACCATGGACAGAGCCGGACAACATTGAGGGTATTACGCTGTCGTTCTTTAGTTCTATATAAAGCTACACATGCTTTCCCTTTCAGCACCATGGACAGGTCTAATACTGCTGTTAGTCCTAAATGCAGTAAGTTCTCCTAATTTAAGCACCATGGACATGGCAGGGTGATTTTATACCCTTGTGATACTGATAAATGTACTACACTCCCTCAGTTTCAGAGCAGGTTGATGTTAAGAATACGATTCTATTGTTTGTTTGTTCTAGATCATGCAACAATCCCTATGTTTGAACCATGGACAGGACAGTACGTCATGTCCAAAATTGTTCACCATTTGATATACAGTTCACTATAGTGTGTTTTTAATTTGTGATGTCCGAATGTCTAATAAAAAAATGTGGTTTATACCCTATATAGCACACTTAAAGTATATCATAATGCAGCGTCAGTAATGTACAACCAGTGTTCACAGACCATGAGAAAGCTAGCGTTATGCATGATGCAGACAGAAAGAAAAGCTACATTTAATCAACTGCCAGATGATACAAATGACCTGAGTAGCTTCCAAACTCATTTCTTTTATTTTGCCATTCAACACATTATAAAGTCCTCTACATAAAATGATCTATGCCGTGAATAGTGAATACATTTCAGGCACTGCCGACTGTTTGTTGGTGCTAATGGACAGGTGTTGTCAGGAATATGTGTCAGAAATCAGTCACTATTCACTAATAAATCTCGATTTATAGTAGGCTCACCACTTTGCAGAAGTGAGGATTAACATACCCGATATAACAGACATCACATCGTGGTTAAAGCATGGTTTGGCTTCAATGTTCTGCACCATGAACAGGACTGTGGGATATTTCAGTAAAGCTGGTATTCCATTTATTAATTCAACTTCACTAAGAGAGAGCAAAGTGATTTTCCAAAGATTTGATATTTATTGAGGTGATTTCTGGATTGTTTTACAAAACGGTTTCACTGAAGCAATCGTTTTTAAAAGAAATGTTCAGCCACGAGCCTCTCCTCCATTTTCTTTATGTGATGCATCAAGGGAAGATAGTGTCCATCAACAGCCCATTTTATAAATCAAACGTTTTTAAATTTGCTTTCTGACTTTTTGAGTACACTTGATTTATATTACTACAATCTGAAAACCTGATTGGAATATGTTAGGAGTATGTCATTGGGACACGTCTATTGATTCTAATGTTTCTTTCTAAATTGAAATACACCCCCAACGCTTTGGCACCATGGACAGAGTCAATGATAGTACTAGTTTAATACTTTTGTACTTAATGTATTGCATTCTGTTTCAATATCCAAGGACAGCGATCATTGACGTTATTAGTATGATACTTGTGTTTGCTTGAATTCATTCAGTTCCAGCACCATGGAACAGGGCTGGGCTGATTAAAACTACGTTGCTTCTTCGTCATATTCGCCCTGTACTACTACCATGAGCTGCGCTGTTATATTGAAACGATACTGATGTGTGTTTGTCCTGAATGTGCTGCACACGTTGACCAGCCCCGCTGTAATAACGCGCAGCGCCTGTCCCTCCATTCCCCGTCAGAGAGCAGAAACATGCGGCGCGTAACAGCCCGTGCTTCTATACTGGATGGAGTGAAAGCATGTCCGGATCTCGCCGCGGCGCTGACACCGAGTGAGCTCTGCATCTTTAAAACAGAAAAAAAAAAAGAAGAAGAAGAAAAAGCCAAAGAAAAACACACAACCAGCTCAGTCATAACTGTGGGATGATAAGGACTACCTCTTTTTACTTTTGGAGAGAGCCAAGCCGTTAGGAGAGCATTCAGCATCAGCTGTTCAACACTGGTCTCTCATTGCTGGAAGTCGGGGCTGAATGAGTCACATGACAGAACTGGAGGCAGAGATCTAGAGAAAAGGCACAGCATTACGGCTTGCACCGCCATACTGTATTTTGAGCCATATCACATTTTTATTGCAACATTTTACTCCCGCTCGGTGAGTACATTTTCAATGGCTTTTTTGTAAGCATTTTTTGTCTTTTTAATTGCCCCCTTTTTTTTGTTTTTCCTCCTTTTGCTGGTGTTTGAATTGAGCGTTGACATGGTGGTTTTGAGCGTTTTTCACGTCCAGGCTTCAAGTTTTTAGCATGCAGTTATTCTGACCGAGAGTGCCAAGAGGGTAATCGGTGCGGTGTCGGTCTTGCGAACGCCTTTACTTGCTTGCAGTTTTGTTTCGAGGGTCGAAACCAAGCAGCTTTTGTCGGTATTGAGATTTTTCAAACAATCTATTGGTGGTTTTGAAACATTTTTATTTTTTTGTTTCTGTCGACTTTTGCTGTTGCTATGCTTTGGTTTGCATTTTGCAGTGTTGTTTGTTGCCTACGAGTTTTGTGATTTTGATGTGTCGGTGAATCTCACCGATCAAACCCTTTGCTTTTACTTTTCTTTATAAAAAAAAGGAGTCGTTTTTAAAGCCCGATGGCGTTTTAACGTGATACTTTTCTTGCAGCTGAGCTCTCAGGTTTGTTGTTTTTGTGTTTCTTTCTTTTTTTCGATTTCATTATACTTTTGCTGGTGGCAGTGTCACGTATTTTTTTTGGATGTTATCGTTTTTTTGACTAGATGATGCTGGGTGGACGAGGGGAGTTTTGATTCTTGGGGGAGTTCAATGCGTTTTTGTTTTCTGTACCAACGAGGATGAACAGACATTTCCCCTCTGCAGGTATATATAATATGAGTGGATAAGTGACACGTTTCTGTATTTACAATAAAGAATAAGGTGACAGACATATGCACCTGTGGCTGACGTGTTATTTTGTAAGGCTGGCCAAATAGCTCATTAGAGAAGGCATTCTTTATCAATGTTATCTGAAGGTTACCTGATCTGTCCGTAATGCTTCTTTAAAAAAAAAAAAAAAAAAAAACGTGATGTGATCAACAATTCAAGAACAAGGATTGGAAATGACACACAGGTCGTTTGATCACAATGTGCTCTTTGTGTTGAGTTCAACAACCTTCAAGCCGTCTCAGCTGAGGAGTAAATGTAAGTAGCTACATGCAGGTCCCTGGGAAGGATGCACTGTAACAATCTAACACAGATAAAGTATCTCAACTCCATCCATATGTCCACTTGGAGGGGCAGAAATAACAATTTCCTTTTTTGCTGCAGCGGGCTTTAAACTGCTATAGGCTATGCGACTAAGATGGGACACATAATTAGGATAACCACAGTTTACATTACAGTATGTCAAGTACAACGCTACACTTAAGTGCCCTCCTTATTGCTGGACAAACTCAAATCGGCTTTTGTAGGCCTTGATTCATAAATACTCCTGGATTTGTCAAATCTGATTTTGCAGGAAATGAATAGGGCCACTGACAGGACTAGAAGAGGACTTAGGGTGAATTAATCCTCCAAGAGGCAGGTTTAACTTCAGATTATTGCTGCGCTGCAGGAAACACAAACATGAGTAAACAGTTGTGCCGTGGGTTGCATTGTGTTTGTGTTCTGAGGCCTGTTGTGTGTATTTTTACGGGAGTAATTTGAACCTTCTATCAGTTTAGTCTTTGAGGAGCTCACAGTCAAAAAGTACTGCTCCACAAACCTCATCTGACTTCTTCTGCACTATTCCAGGACTTATCTAAATCTCTGTTATTTTAAGTGCTGGCTTCAGTACTGGCTTTCTAACATCTCATGAATTCGCTTCATTCTGATCCACATGTGTTCTCTTTAACAGACCACAGGTTTCGTCAGTGCAATATTGTAGGTCTATAAAATATGAGCGTGGGCCATTAAGTCTGGGTAAAGACCGTTAAGTCCCAGAGTCATTAAACAAGCTGACATTTTAGATCAGAATCAGTAGAGTTTAATGTGGTGAAATGATGAATATTGAATGCAGAACTAGGTGGGTAAACTTTTAATAAGGCAAAGTGATCGGAGCAATTAAGAGAATACATTTCATCATGTATTGAAAAGCTGTTATCACGTATTGATTTTCCTGTCACCTGTCCAATCTGTGCAGCTCATAAAGCGGAGGAAGATAAAGAGCCAGTGGGAGGTTTTAATGTTTTTTTTGGGTTGCGAGACAATTTAGAAACAGTATGCATAGTCCGGGTCACTGCAGCCAGTGTTTGCTTGTATCACAGAGCTGTCGTTAAACAGGCTCAAGGTGTGAATTCATCAGCGTTAGTTACTGAGAGGAAGGGGGGAAGCAAATCAATCCAATAGTTTGATTCTGCTGCAGTGATTCAATGCAGTCATTGTTTTGCCCCACAAAAAAAAGCTCTGCAAATCTTAGAACTGATTCAGTCGTCAATAATTAAACACATTCAAGTCTTACACTACAGTAAGTCACTAAGTGAAAGAATGACTTTCACTATCCTCCAAAATCCTCTCATTGTGTCTAAATAATATTGTCAACACACTTTCCTCTTGTTTATCTCTGCAGAAGGAAGCACAGACACCTGCTAAATTCTGCTGAAGGCTTTGACAACACATTTACTTATCTGTCTAAATAGTAGCATTTTATTCACATCAATTCAAACATTTCAGATGTTGCCTTTTTAAAAAGCTTCAACTGTTGCATCACGACACATCGACATTTCTTCACGCCCCTATTTGAGAGGTGTTTCTGCCACTCCGCCACAGTGTGAGCTCCCGGACGTGTCTCCTGCAAAGCATTATGATAGCTTCTATTACGTCCTGCGGTGTTGTGTCTCCCCTCCAGGCAGGTTTCCTGTTATCTAGGCCAAGCCAGACCTGCACAGGAGACTTACAGAGAAATAAGATAGCTCATGAATGGATATGTTTCTGCCTCCATGAATAAAACATCACGCAAAGAGCAAATTGTAAACACTAAGCATGTCCTCAACTATCGGCTTGTATGAGCGTCTGCATGTTTGTTGGTCTGGATGTCACAGTGAAACAACAGCGTAAGTGTCAGCATGACAGAATTGCACAAATGGATACATAATTCATATGCTGTGCAATGCATCATTCGTACACATGTGGTGTAACTATTGTGGGATGTTATGAACATTATAATCCATATAGTTAAATGGTATGAGCCTAGATGCATCTTCTGTTATATGTGTAACACGCTTTGCCTCAGCCAGTACTTAACAATCAACATGTGGACGATAAGGGCTGAAGAATACGTAGACAAGTATTCAACTTTAAAGGGTACATTTTCACCAATGCACAATCAGTGCTGATGGTAAATGTAGTCCACTTGAGAAATAAATTCCCCAGCGCGTCCTTGATTGAGAAAGCTACTGTTTCCTGTTGCGGAGCTGTGACGGCTGTGCCTATGTGTGCAGTTTGCGTAAACAAATTCTTCAATTTCCTCTCTTTCACCGAACTCAAACAGGCTCGATTGTCTTGTTAACTTATTGTAAAACACACAATCACCTTGGTTAGTCTTTTCACTGTTCCAACAATCAGCAACTTTGTTTTGGGATAAATCCTTAATTCAATCTCCAAAGTCTACACTGTATAAATCCTCGTCCATAACATCCTCTGAGCTCATATTTTGCCATTTCTCGCTGTTGGAAACGTAACACAAGCGAAGAGAACGAGGATGTTTTTCAGCGGCGTGGCGCCCCACAGCTGCTAAAGCTGAAGTAGCTGAAGTAGCACTCTGTAGGTCTTCCTTCCCTCCAACGACGTCAGATTACGTCACTGGAGGACACTGCAGGCATTTTCCATACTGTATTCCTAACTCTGATAGAAAGGAGGTTCAAATCTTTTCCCTTTAAGATATTTTTACAGATAATCTCTGAGATGTTGGAAGAGAGTCTGAAAGAAGTTATGTAAGAAGCAGCAGTGAAGCTTTAGTGGGTTTATTGGCCTTCTTGTTTCATACAAAGGTAGTTCAAAGTTTCATTAGAAATGCTCTTTTATGACCGAACATCAACCGAATGGCTGGTAGCTGCAAACTCAATCATACTTTTTTTTCTGACTTGACAGAGAAGGTCTCATTCAGTTTCAGTGAACACAGATTCCTCAATCCATTTCTCATTTATAACTCATAAGTAGGAGAGTTGTTTTGGTATCAGAAGGGAGGAGGAAGAGGTTCTTCAATCAAAAACAAAAGAAAATGAAAAAAAACGCTATTTTTTTGGGGGCATTTCATACATTTAAATCAGTCTAGAATAGAATTTCTTTCACTAATAATAGAAGATAAAAATAGATAAATAAATAGTCAAATTGCTGCATTATTAATGCACTGTAGCTACATAACACACATTAAGCCTCCTTGATGCTGAGGCCTATACTGGTTAATGTTTTTTGCAATTTCACAAGAAAGTCAAATCAAATCACATTTATTCAGATTTAAACACAACAAACGTTGACCAAAGTGCTCCACAAAGAGCAAACAAATAAATAAAACAAATCAAATAAAAACAAAGACATGAATAAGAGAATGTAGGTAAATTAATAAAAGCAAAAGCATTCCTAAAAGCTTCTTGAAGAAAAGAGATGGGTCCGTAGGCGGGGTTTAAACCTATCAAAGGATGCATCCTTAGTGGCTCCTTAATGGAAGACTATTAATTACAAAGATTCAATGTTACATTTTCTGTTTTTGTTTTACTAAAAACATTCAGAAGAGACAGACAAAAGACAAATAAGGGTCAAAATCAGTGGCAAAAAAATATATAAGAAATGAGTCACTGCTCCGACAAAAAATCCTCAAATTAGCATTTGAACATTTGTATCAACTCTGAGCTTCTTTTATTGTCGGCATATCTACATGACCTGGAGTTTCAAACCAAAGCTGGCATGTTCATCGTGTTTCACTCTCTCCTCTCACCGCTTACCTCCGGCATGACTCACTCTACGGAAACAAGTGCTAAGTACTTTACTGTCCTTTTCTGAGCTGTTAGCTTGATAAGTGGGGGGATCTTACACTCACATCGTGGGTAATTAAACCCACATCTGAAGAATAGGGTCAGGCTGAATGACTTCCCAGTGTCTATTATGGGAGCCATTTGAGTTATGGTGCGTCCCTTAAATGGACCTTCTGTACCGACACGATGAGACCTGATTGTAAAGTTTAGTTTTAGTTTTAGTCCATATATTCGGCCCCGAGTGTGTTATTCTTGATAAGACGGGAAAAAAGACATCCAGGGAAGTTAGAAGACAAACTAACTCCTTCGACCTTTGATTAGAATTTAGAAAACAAAAGTGAGAGTTGGGGTGTGTGTGTGTGTGTGTGTGTGTGTGTGTGTGTGTGTGTGTGCATTTGTTTGTATAAAACGAGTAATTGACAGCAGTTTAAATGCAGTTTAAAAATGACCGATTAAGCAGCAATCACGTCTATTTTTCCTCATCAAGAGCTCACAGAGGAATTACTTTTATTCTAATTTTAGAAGGACTCAGGTTTCCTGCAGGCTGATAACCTAAACTCACAAAGATACATGAATCACTTCACAGGAGAAGTCGTCAGTAAAGGAAGCAGAGTTAAGGCTGTTTCACTGCTTTGTCAGCTCGGTGTGCAGATATCGATCCACCCGACCTGTTTCAGGGCTTCTTATCATATTCAATATGATTTCCTAATCACACTGTTCATCATTCAGCAGCAGCATCACATGGGATCAAAACATCCAGAATTAGTTTTCAGGTTACATATAGATTCAGCGTTGCTGCCCCCTGATACATATTTTTATTGTTTTTCTTAGACAGGAATAAATCAAAATTCACATCATGACTTTTTCTGCAGCAGCATCTTCTCGCTCTTATTAAACTATACTTTTAGAAAGTGATGAATCTCACTGTTTGTACACACGTTTGTTTCATCACACTATACTTTTTTTGGCATATTTAATGTGTGTTTCTCACATCCGTCAGTGGAGCATCATCATTAAAGTTTAACCCTCAGGCAGGAAGATGAGCGCGCACTACAGATGACTCGACAATTTTCTGCTCGCGTTTGTCTTTTCTGAAAATAATAGAAAGTCTCAGCTCGGATATATATTTAGAATTATGGAAATGTGGCTGAAATGTTCTGGCAGAATGCAACAATGTTGCTCCATGAAGCATCATGAATATAAAACATACACAAACTCACACATATATACATACAAATAGAGGCAAATCAACCTTCAAAAGCAGATTGAATAGTTATTTTTCTTTTCAGACAGTGCGTGTTTATTTTCTGCTATGAAAAGAAAACATCACCATAGTTGCCCGATGCCTGTTAGCACCAGATTGGTTTACTAAAATGCTTTTAAGGACATAATGACAACTTAAAATATCTTCTTCAAAACTCCTTATAATTGCTCCCCACCAGGGTAAAAAATAAACCTTACTGAAACAAAAAAAACACCAAAAATAGAACATAAAGCAAATAATTGTAAAAGAGCACCATCAAACAAAGGGCACCATAAAAAGCCAAAAGCAGCTTTCAAAAGACAATTAAGATAAAACATAAAAAGTAACACAGAGCAGGTCTTACAGGTCAATTCATAGAGTTTAAAACTCTTATTCCACTCGGAATAAAAGACTTAAAAAGCCTTCTTGGTTGCCAAAGGCACACTTAATTAATCTAACATTGAGATGCAGAGGCGAGTAGCACAGGCAATTTAGAAATGACCCGAGCATGAATATAATAAGTGTAGAAACATCATGCATGGGGAACATTTAATTAGGGGAATCATTTTTGTTTGCTACTAGATAAGTAGAGCGTAGCATCTTTGTGTGAATCATTTAATGGCTTTAGTGAGGAGCAAGCTGTAACCCTCCGGGTCAGAAGAGTGAAAACAATGAGGAAGTGTCTTAAACCTGCATTCTTTCTAATGTCCAGCAGGGGGGGAAAGAAGTCTATAAGAAAATGACTCTACTTCTCTCTTGATTTATTCCCTCAGTAAACATTGTAAACATGAGTTCATGGTCTCAATCCCTAGTTTCAAGTCTTCTTCAATACAGCATGATGCTCATTTAGTAAATTATGATCCAATTTAGAGTCAAATAGAAACAGAGGATGCTTTAGGGCGGGGCTACCTTGTGATTGACAGGTTGCTAGCACAGCGTTGTCTGGTCTGAGAGCTAGAACTTTAACTCTTTCACAGTGTGCTTTCAGTTTATGAAAGTAATTGACATATTTTGCTCGCCCTAAACATGTTTTATTCAGCGTTCGGTTGTATTTAGTTTCACCCTCTTCTGGTTGCAAAAAAACCAAGATGGCGACGGCCAAAATGCAGAGCTTGAGGCCTTGAAACAGCAGTCCACCAACCAATGGGTGACGACGTCCACTCCTTATATACAGTCAATGGTGAGGAGACAAAGTTCAAGAAAAACAGACGGCAATGAGATCAAGACTTCTCAGGCACACATCTGATATGTCTAAGTGGCTGTGTGGTGTTTGCTGAGTCATGCAGAGAAGAGTAAACAAACAAACCTGAACTATAAAGAGGCAGAGGAGAGGCGTGAGGCCTTCCAGAGCAGGTGGCGGATCCCTCCAGATGCTGCAGAGAAGCAGCGAAGCAGATAATGTCCTGCCTAGATTACCTCAGGGACCCCGGTTACAGTGGAGCGTCCTCATCTGGGTCAGCTCCAGGCTGGTTCTGCAGGGATCAGCTGTTCTCGCTGTCGTCCTGCTAGTCTCAGCCGTCTCTCAACTGCTTGTGACCGGTTGTGTCACAACCACAACCACAGTCTCAACAGACGTGATGTGCTGTGCTGTACCTCACGTGTATTGACGGCCTTGTTTGCAAGCTTATTGACGGTGTGGATATCGTTTTGACTACATCTGCATAAAGAGCCTTTTCATGAGCGAGGATGGATTACTGAACAGACCAACAGGGCCCCCCTGACCCTTTAGACCCCTGTCCCCTGGACCAGAGCCCTGTTTTCAGTGACTGTTTGTAAGTCAATCAAACCAGATGCAAAAGAACAGCAAAGAGATTCAAAATGACTTCAGAGAGATGCAAATCAACTACAAAAAGACACAAAACAACCACAAATTAACACAAATGCATCACAGAGACACAAGAACACTGTATGAAATACAAATGGAGTACAAAGAGACACCAAATGATCACAAAGTGACACAAGATAACTGTTCAGAAATACAAACTGACTTCAAAGAGACACAAACTGAATACAGAGACGCAAAAATGAACATAAACAGATGCAAAACAACCATAAAAACATGCAAAGACACACTAAATTACCATAAAGAGAGACAAAACAACCAAAAGGACACACAAACTGATGGCAAAGAAATGCAAAAAGACACAAAATAATGACATTAAGACACAAATACAAAGCTATTTGTAATGCATTTTCCTCTGAATCGGTGTGGCTGCATGGTTTGTATTTGCGTGTCTTTCGGTGGTTTTGCTCCTATGAAGGAGGGGTGGGAGGTCTTTTACATGCCTGTTGGCCAGAGGCCCATTGCTCATTATCTGTCCATGTTCATGAGGCAGTTCGAAACAGGAGTCAGAGGTTTAAAAACGTTGAAGTTTAAATGCGTTAATAGAGTCACATCACGTCTGCACACAAATGAAGGTTCAGCAGCCTGGACAGTCGTCACTTCACACAAAACGCTGCCGAAGGGTTCAGAAAAGTAAAATATGTGACGTTGATTTCCTGTGTCTGCACACAGAGCGCTCGCTTGTTACTACCGATGTTAAAGAGACAGTTTGGATTTCATTGCTAAGTTCAATTAGTCTTTTTCTGAAAGGAGGACCGCATCTAACACCAAACATTTACATACTTACAACTGAGGGGGTGAGACGGTTCTCTTTAATGCAGCATTCATTCCCTGCAGTCATGCAGTATTCAGACCCTATCCCCCTTCACACAATCTATTGTGTTATATATTTCATTTAAAATGCATTAAATCTATATTTCCTATAAAACAATTCCACACAGAATAATCAATAATGACAAAAAAAACAGAGTTTTAGACTTTTTTATTTAAATAGTACAGACTCTTTGCTATAGCACTCCCAAGTGAACGCAGGTGCACCCTGTTTGTAATAACTTCATCATTGTAAAATAGTATAAAGATATAGATATTAATACAGATATATCATTTCTGATGGATGCAGCATTGAATCGTCATCATACAGAAGATGTTGACAAAGAAACAGACTCATAAGATAACTGTGAATTGTGCAAATTCACAAAAGGAAAATACGTCTTATGTTGTGTACTCAGTAATAGGGAGAAAGTCTATATATTTAGAAATATCCACAGCTGATATTTCAAACAGATGTTCCCAGAAAACAGAGGAGAAAAAAAAAGAAGAAAGATATTTCAACACAGAGGCATCTTGACTCACATACTCACTGGGATCATGACCTCAATTTTCAGCGTCTGCCACTAGGAAAGCACAGGTGCACTCAAGGAGAGACGGCTAGCTAGCTTGCTAGCTATTGAGTTTGTGTTCCCCGAGGGCAAAAGACATGTCCGCCGAGCAAACCTTTTATGTTTCTCTCAACAAACGGATCACTCAGGGGTAGCGAGGGACTGTTGGTTCCACTCACATTCAAGCTCTGATTGAGCATGACAGGGAAGCCTTAATTGACCACCGCATATGGACAGACTTGGGGTTTAAATGTGTTCTGCATTTGTGGAGATGCTTCGTTCTGCAGAAGTGTTACTGACTAGGAGAAGGTAAGGCTTTATTACAGGGTCCTCAACTCCTGGTTTATCCGTTTGGGACACAAAAAGTCAACCCAACCCTCGTGATAATCCCGATTGTGTGTATTGTGTGCGTGCACACGTCCCTGCAAATTCTGCATCCCAAACAGGATCGCACGCTCGCCGGATTGAGATTAAAAATGGCAAATGTCTGTCTGATTACACTCTGAAGGGCCACAAAGGCCCTCTGAGCTAAATCTGAGCTTAAAAAAAAAAAGCACAAAACATCTGTCCCACTAAAATGTAGCCCTACTCACCCGTGTGTTTATGTGTAAAAATAGAACTCCCGTTATTTAATTCCCCACTTAGCCTCAGAAAGCAATCTTCTCCTGAAACATTAATAGCCTGTTGACATCTTGCAGTGAGCCACAGTCAATCAGGTGAAGTGTGTAAATAAGGCTTCATTCTTCACATTGATTTTTCCTCCAGGTTTTTGACATCAGAGGAAATCATGGAGCTCGTTGCCGAGTGTTCTCGCAGATACCGGCGGCTATTACAGCCGTTACTTCTGTTTCCATCTACTTTCTCTGATAAACATCGTGAGCCGGAACTCAACACTGTGCAGAGACACGGTTTGTGTTTTTGCCTCATTTAATGGGGAAAAAGAAACATTCCATCTATTACACAGCACCCGAATCATTCAAGTAGCCCGGACCGGCTATATTAGAGGACATCGATTTTACGTACTCGTGAATTCCCCTGCCTCTTAATAGTAGTGTGTTCCTCCAAATTATGTTTTTTACTGCCCAGTTAGTGTTCACGCTACATTGCAGATTCCAGACAGGGTAGCACATTTTTTAAATAAACACATGCGTTTTCAGCCTGTGTCACACATCCCATAAAGCAGTGGTTCTCAACCTTTGTGACACCTTTCCTATCAATCATCTCAAGACATCTGAAATATTTCTTGTGACCAATTTGGCGGGTCTAAATCCAGAGGTTTGGAACCACTGCATTAATAAACACAGACAAGAAAAGTTCATTCATCCAGAGGGCAAACACACAATTTTTGCAACTTGCCAGATGCTTTGATTAACTCATAATGTAATAGTTTTATATGTTTTTTGTAAATTGTATCTTGTTGTATAAATGTACAGTCATTTTTAGGAGTCAAGGATGCTTAAATACGTAGCTGGAGTAAGCTTAGCACAAAGACTGGAAACAGCTCACTTGGCTCTTTCCAAAAGGTCAAAAAAGAAAGAAAAAATCCAATTATTACAACCCGTTCTTACTCTGAACTCATCAAATACTGACGGTTGGTCGGCGTCTGGAACCGCTGCACCCGGGTTTCAACTACCTCCAATGTAAACCCACCTGTGTCATTATTAAACAGGACTTTCATCCAGGAGACTGCTGTTCATGTCCCGGACAAATCTAAAAGCAAACTTTGAGATTTTGTCAGGTGAGTCGTTACGTGAGTCTTTAGCGTCGTTAGTCACTCGGTAGTGAGTCGTTGGTCAGTCAAGTGAACATAAACCAAGCTGTTTCGCAAAAGTGGTTTAGTTGCCTAAACCTAACTTCCTGTGAAGATGGAAGTTTATCTTTAAAAGACACCGTTTATGTAACGAGAGGAAACTGACTCGTCCTAAACTAGAGGGGAACCTAGAACATCATAGTTTTGGAATGTCTAATTGTTTCCTCGGACGAAACCTGAAATATTAAAACATTTATTTCGGGTTTTTTTGGAGGTTATGTGCAGGACTTGGCAGATGCAGCGACTTTATGCTAAGCTAACCGGCTGCTGGATATAGCCTTATCTTTAATAACTTGATATGAGAGCGGTATCAAACTTTTTTCCTTTGAAACAAGTGAAATTGCACTGCACAAAAGTAGTTGCAAAACTAAAACACCTGCCAGCTCAGATTTCTTTATACGTTGTCCCCAATCTTTGACACGACAACAGTCCAGATTTGTGACCAGATAAACAAAACAGAAGATTTGTTGCTTATATTATTATTTTTTTTTTTTTTAAGCCATGGGGAACCAACTGCAAGGAAAATCCATTTCTGTCAGTTTCTGACAAGTCAGTGGTTGACAGTGAATATATTTGTCAGGGGAAGACGTAAAGCTGTTGCGAGCCACAGGAGCTCCACATCTCTGTAATGCAGGTAGAGCCGCAGTCTGTTTGCCCTGCAACCTTCCTCCGCCATGAATGAGCCAAGACATCTGCTGAAGTCTCCTCTTATTTCGCTATTCTCTAAAAGACACCTGTCAGCGACATCAGCGGGGAGCACAAACATAATTAAGTAATCAAGTCGACACATTACATATGTAAATGGCATTAATAGCAGACATGGGTTTGAAATATTCATTCAAATTAGTCACATCATTTAGGCAGGGATCTCTTCCCAGCGAGTGTAATCATTGAACTAATTAGGTCAGTCAATGCAAGTTGAAACAATTTGAGAAGCAATTTAAATTTCCAATTAATTCTTGATAAGCGAACGAAAGTGATATCGGATGTAAATGTGTGAAGCAACAGTCAGACAATCGACACAGACCGGCGAAAACGAACCGAAAGACTGGGAGAGAAATTTCAACTTGAACCTCGGCAGTTATTATTTTTCAAGATGTTCGGGTCAGAATGCGTGTTTGTGCCAAGGTGACAGTCTGTATGGATTTTGGAAGTATCTCAGTGACACTATTCAGTGCTGTATAGTGTCGGATGAAAGCCAAGTACTCTTTCAGATTCCTGACACAAAACAAACCACTCGGCAGAATTCAAAACCAGCTGAGTCCAAGTGTTCAGAAACATCGAAAACAAACACTTGATACTGGATCAGTTTGAGACTATGATAACACGTTTGGCTAAATCGGAAGTGAGACAATAAATAAACAAATCCAAAGAAAAACATGTATTACATTGTCAAACAAACAGTAGGCACAAAGCTTTGGGTTTGAGAAAGCTAAATTCATATGGGATTTCAAAATAAGAGTAAGATTATCTTCTCTTTTTTCACTACGCATACGGCCAGCATGCACTGAGGACGTAAACAAATATGAAAACATGATTTGTACATGAGCAGATAATGCACAGATATGAAAATCGCCCAGATGTCTTTTGTCGTAAGAGTGACGTTGCATTCAAATTGTCCATCACGCATAAATGTCCATGAATATGTTTAGAAGTTATCGAAGATTCAGTTTGGACTAATCTTTGGATTAATTGAGGTAAATGATTAAAATATTGTTATTGTGTTTGCAGATAAATGTATACATATGAGGAGTGTGAATGGCAGTGTGAAACAATTGAACACAGAAAATGAGGTAATGCAAACAACTTCCAAGTCCAGGCCCCTCACACCGAGGCTATACATCTTAATCCAGTTATCTTTGGTGATATATTGTTCCATTTTGCCCCAGTGAGACTGCATTATGAAACATTCCCTCAGTGCTCTTTTGCTCTTGGTTCCTTCATCTTTTCCTCCACATTACCTCCATTCTCACTTCCCACCTTCCCACAGCGCTGCCCATCTCTCCATCCCCAGAGATCCCAACAGAGGCCTCCAGAACGACAGGTGCCTTTTCCATTCATTCAGTAATTACATTCCACTGATGGATCTTTGCAGGCTGATTATTTATCTCTCTATTTATCTATTGGCAAGCCACTTCCTCCGTGTTAGCTCTGATCCGGGCACATTCACAGATAAGTCTCACATCCAGTAACGCCATCCTGACGGCGTTAGACAAAGATGAGAGTTGAAAGGGATTGACCTGCCAGGATCAGGTTAATTGTAGCTTCAATTCATGCGGTGAAAAAAATAATTACTTTATCACAACTGAAATCCAAAGTGTTTAAGTGCATTCGACACAATGAATTGATTAGAGCCATACAATATGGGAAGAGTAGAAACAGTAGCATATGGAGGAGACTTGTTGGCGAGCTGAAGCAATTAATCAATTCATGTAGCCCATAAAATCACAATACAGCATGTTTACTGTGAAAACAAAAAGTTAGTTCCTACAGAAATGGGAACAAATGCCTTGAGGCTTTATTTCTCGCCTTTGTTTTGTGTTTAAATCACAGCATCACCAGCTGGTATTGCAGATGGGCAAAGCAGCAATTTAACTCAATTCAATGCAAGCACACGAGGAACTGTAGCGTCTTTTGTCGCTGCCTGTTTCGCTCACTCTCTGGCTTCAGCTGTCTCATCTATTCCCCCTCTTCTCTGTGGAGAAGCCAGTCTCGCAGGTCGCTCTTTGATTTTGACACAGATTTGCCAACTTCGGCCTTCAAGTGAGATTGTTAGCCTCCGGTGGCAAAGAGGAGAACGGTGAGGTGCTACAGGAGGTGTTGGAGAATTTAGAAATGGCTTGAGATGCTACGAAAGCAAAGTGTAGCGACAGGAGTTGAAGGCAGGTAGGGAGGGATTGTTGAGATCGATGCTGCTCACAGTAATAGTTAGACACATGGGGTAGTAAGCGAGAGTCTTTTGTGCTTCTAAAATATTTTGAGACTCTCTTATGCATATTCTCGCGTTGTTTTTGTCTGTATACCGTACAGTTGCAGAAAAGAAAGCTGTAGAGTAGACGGATACATTTTTGTAAAAATGGGGATTATTAGTAGATTTATAATTTTAAAAAGAATGTTGAGATATAGAACGATTTATTACCTGCACATGTACACATGTTACAACACTTCACGGGACAAGTCTAAAACAATGGCTTCTAATGTTAATGAAAAACAGGCTTTCACTGGGTGAACATTGCCATTATTTTGTATGTAAAGCAGAAAAGGGGAACAACAACCACAAAGCAGCCAGGATGGTTTGTGCACTTTCCAGCTCATCTAGATTATTATTTTTTGCCGAGAGGCATCCCAAGCGTGAAAAGACACGTTTTTTTCTGGTCCAGCAAACAACGGGACAAGCAGGTAAATCTGCATGCAGGTTACTTTTATTTAATTCCTGCGGGTGCTGCTGCTGCTCCAAGTTAAACCACAGTAGGCTAACACAAACCTGCCAAATGATTTGGGTCCTTCGAAGACGCTTTACAAATAAAATAATGGCAAAACTTCAGCATTTTTCTTTTCTCTATTTCTTTATTGACATATGTAGCAAAGTAACGGGGAGTATCTCAATTAAATACAGGTTATGATATATATATATATATATATATATATATATATATATATATATATATATATATATATATATATATATATAGTGTATGTGTTTGTTGCCATAGTTGTATTGCTTTCCTTCTGCTGCTATTTCTTGGCATCTAATGAGTACTGGCTCACACGTGTCCCCGTCCGGCCACTTGGAATAAAGTGCATGAGTGGGAGGAAGGGGAGGTCACTTTGATAATACTTGTACTGACAAAAGCCTGTTAGTGCAGCAGCAACAAAAAAGCTTCAAACACAACGACACTGACTGAGTTGTTTTAATCAATTTCAATTCAGAGGCGCAACAGGACATCTCCACGCTGGCAACTGATGGAAAGCTGTTGCGTGTGCTTGGAAAAAGGAGCAGAAAGTGTGACCCTGAGGACTGCATTAGTGCAGGCTGCAGTACAGTATAGACATATATGTGATAAATGTGTGCCTGGCCCTGTAAAATATACGTCATATGTCCAGATGAATGTCATACTTCAAGTAACTGAAAAGGAGTTTCAGATTAAGCCTGTTATCACTACTGCACTGCAACTTGGTCCACTCCTATAGCTTTACAATTATGGATATTTTGAGGAATACATTGTTCTTGCTGAGTTAGATGAGAAGATGCCACTCTCGTGTTTGTACACTACATTTGAAGCTGAAGTAGTGCTGCATGGTTGCAATAAATGAACCACACCACGGTTGCATGAGCGCAAGTATAAACACAAGGAGGCTGTGAAGGCGGACTAGTCAGCGTGATGACATTTTGTAGTCTCTTTTAGCCCCTTGTTAGCAAGCGCCTTTTCTAAGACACTCAAACGCTTCAAAATTCAAAAGAGGGGTATTTAAAACGTTAACATATCTTAAGCTGGTGTGAACCACAGACCTCATTTCAGGCATCTAACAAAAAGGAAAATTCAAAAAAACAATTGACTGAGATGAGAGACCCGATGTAAAAATGCAAACTCATTTCCGGGGTTTAGTACTCAGTCCTGCAGCACTCTATGCTAGCAGACAGTTAGCTTAGCTGACGGCTAGCCATTCTCTCGCCAACGTTATAAAAGGCAGTAGACTAAAAGTAGTTTGATTTTTCTACTTTTGGACGGAACCAAGCTAGCCGTATCCCCTTGTTTCCACTATTTGTGCTAAGCTAAGCTAACTGTCTCTGGTGAGGATGATGATGAGGAAGGTTTAACACACAATTTATTATATATTCGTTCAAAAAATGAATCGATGTCCTCGCATGTTAGGAAAAGTATAAGCATAGTTTCTTTTGGCTGTGAAAAGCAGTGAAGTGAAACAACTGTAATGCAAATGAGACAGTTGGGAGAAAGGTTGAAAGAGTGATTCTTCTCTGATTTTTCTTTTGTGACCAATTCCTCTAAGATGTGGTCATAAAAAGAATTAGCTGAAAAGCCTTTAAACACAGAGGGTTTTAAGGCTGAAGTGCACTCTGAAGGACTAATTCAGATCAACTGGAGGGTCATTACGTTTTTTGAGTGGCGTGTGGAAACTAAATAGACATTTTAGTCATTTTACCCATGCAGGGCAGTGTTATTCAGCCGAGAGCAGGTCCAAAAATGTGCCAGAGGGGTTGCTGGGAATGGCCCTGACTTCCTGATATTTAGAGCTAAACTTCTCAGTCTCTCAGAGAACTACTTCTGCTTCATTGATCCATGATATACGGTCCACAAACTGATCCACACTCAACTGCAGCAGCTTGCAACAAGACACTGAATGTCAGGATAAACATTATTATATAGATGTCCCATTGAGTAAAGTCTTAAATTCATTCTTCAAAGCAAAGCTATGAGGTGAATTGACACTTTCGTCGAATAAAAGCATTAGAAAGGATTTTATAAACACCGCGTCCTTGCCAATAGAGTTTAAAATATCCCCTTATTTCAGGTTAGGACATTATTGGGATATAGAGATGTAATAGGGAATCATGTTCTCCATATCTTTCACTGGCCCACGGTGGGACAAATAAATGGAAAAAGTTGCCCACTCAACATCTGTAACCAGACCTGCAAACCATGTTTGTGCTCTACACAAAGAGCTTTACTCTGTTTTATGACGTTCTCTTACAAGAGACACGCATTCAGTGTCATTGTAGATGCAGTGCTGCATACTTTACAGTTCCGGTCAGTTCTGCAGTTCTTCATTTCCCAGACAAACCGTCTCTGAAGCGAGGTAGTAATGCAAAACATTTTTCAAGCGGCGCTGAATCATGCTGTCTCAAATGGGAAATCAACGCGTTAGAAGCAACAGAAATACTCCTTGTAAACTCTCAAGATGCTTTTCCACGGCCTTGTTGTGCTTTCAAGTCTCTTCACCCGCTTTGGATCTCCGCCAGTGTCATAGTGATGTGTCATCGTCTCATGCAGGCAACACTTTTCAGGAGGAATATGTTAAGGGCTCCGTGTTTGTGCAGGATTGTCACACGCAGCATCATGAGAATATTTATCTTTAAGACGACCCAGCGCTGATTGTATAAGTGTCAAAAAATGCAGATAAACTTTGCCGGGTTTGGGACATCAGCCTGGAAAGGTCAGCAGAAATTAGCAGAGTAGGAGTGAAACGTAACCTTTCCCTGGGTTGACTGACAGAAAGACAGAAGTGGCTTGATTGCAGCCATTGTGTAACTCTTGTGTTTGATGATAATTACACATCATGTTGTTTTGCCCGGCTTCATAAATAATTCATCAGCTCCTATCATGGATTTAGAAACATGAGATTTTTACGATTGCAGAAAATAATATACCGGAGACTGGGTGTTGCTGTGGTTCTTTTACAATGCCTTCTTCTCGGGTCTTTCTGCCCTCACTCTTCCCCGTCTGGGAAAACCTCCTTAGCTGTTGTTGCATGTTCTTTGTTGAACATGGAGATTCCACTCAACCACTCTTTATAAGAAACTTCTCTGCACTGCGGTAACTTATCTCCCTCCAGTCGCTCTCAGCTGACCTAACTTTCACTGTGCACCTCCTCACCTGTTCCCACTTGCCCTCATCAGCCCCCCACGCACCTGACCTTCTCCGCCCACTTCCTCCTCCTTATTTGCCCTGATCAGACATATATCACTTCATTTCCACTGGGACTCTGCCAGACAGTCCGAGTTGCTAACTTAAACAACATGTGAGAGGGAGCTATGTAGCATCTGGTTGTAAATTCTGTCTCGGAGGACGGTAGAAAATGAAAGTATTTAAATTTTGCACGGCAACCCCCTGTTACCGTTGCCAGTATTCTCTTCCAGTCTCAACCTAATTTTACCAACCTGCTCTCGTCCACTATGATATACAGTTGACCTGAATCCATGTGAATGTAGCTTTAGTCATGGACAAAAATGGCATTGATGAACATATTTAGTCATAATTTGAATGAAATCAACACTGGCTTACATCTAGTTCACCCCATGAAACAGATCATTGGATTAGAATGAGCCAGCTTGCAGCACAACTGTGCATATACGTATGCTAGCCTCTGTCTTCTGAAACATGTTACCTAAGACCTGTTACCTGTCTGTCTTTTAAATGTCTGCAGGCCGTCTTTGAATGTGTTTGTTTGCCTGTCTGGACTGCCTTTCCCAGCTCAGATCCTTGCCTGGCTCTTGTTTTTATAAACTTTGTGTCTTGGTCTGGTCAATAAATCCCAGTCTGTCTGCTCTGCCAGCATTTGTGTCCTAACCAGCTATTTCTGACTATTGGCTAGCAACCTCACTGTGACAAAGTCCACAGCAAGTAACATAAAACTACAAGATGTTGCTTTTACGTTTCGGTGACAAATGCAGGTTAAACAAATGAGTCACAACTTTTTAATTAGTGGTGCGAGAAGACATTTTTGGACAGATCCAGGCTGATCCAAGCTGTTTCCCCTTGCTTCCAGTTTTAATGCTATGCTAAGCTAACATGTGGTTAATGCACAGACATGACAGTGGTGTCTTATGTAACTCTGCAAAAGAGTGAATAAGCATGTTTTTTTGTTCTCCAAAATGTCAGAGTATTCTTTTAAAACCAAACAACTCTTTTTAATTCGGTTCAGTTCATTTTAACTTTCGAAGACAACTCTGAAGTAAAACGTGACGGCACTTTCCTTAATGTTCTAGCTTCTGAATAAAATAATTAAACTGTTTATGTGCCTGAACCAAAAAAGAGAGAGTGCAACAGTTATTAAACAAGCCTGGGCCACAATGTTTCAGAGACAAATCTTGTAATCAAGTTGTGGAAAATGACAACAACACTGAAATCCATATTGCATCCACAGAAAACCATTGAAAATGATTGCAGTTCAATTTTACTTTCTGTGTTGTCAACATAACTGTTTTTCTACTTCCATAGCATTATGATGTGTGTGTCGCTCTAACGTTACCATATAGTGGACAATCGCAGTGCTTACCAAAACATTGAAATGCAGAATGGCGGCAGCAGCAGCAGCATTACTTTGTGTTTGCTCTGCATTGTTTGAAGAGAGTTCTTTACACCAGCAACTAGAGGTTTGTCTCTACTATATACACTGCATAATAAACACGACCCAGCGGCACAAACCAGCAGACTTCAGCACTCGTATTGATTACCGGCAGGGAGATAAAGAATGTAGCATCTGGAGACACAGTTGGGTTTTGATGAATATACCCCCTTTGGACACTCGGTTGTAAATTCAGCTGAACATTAAGATTCTCTCCATTTTTTTTTTTCTGATACACTGTACAGCATAATAGTGCCATCTTCACAAAACATCCCCAGGCAGGTACTCATCAATTTTCTATTAAAACCATTAACACTACTTTTGAAATAGCTAAAATGTTCAGTTTCAGCAACCTTGTTTCTCACTGGAGAACGCCTGGAATAGTGCCAATTTAACAGAAGTTTGAGTCTAAATGTTTGCAATGACCATTTTTTTCCTATCCATTTCATGTCCTTGTAAGGGGAGTAAAGTACTTTAATTTCCAGATTACAGATTTTTTTTCATTATTCTCAGAAACTGCCCACCTTTCAAACTCAGGACCAAATCACATAGTCCAACAATAAGCCGTGACCACAGCTTCAACTGCTGCCACAAGCCACGTCATGTATTGTTACTTGAATACTCAAACAAACAAAACATTTTGTATACTGGTTTTCAACATTAACTGTCTACATCTGAGCTACATATTCAGTGTTGGTATATGACACTACATTTGGTCTGAGAATTTGCTCATTGTACTTCTATGATACAGCTTTTAAATGTGTGTACTCCTGGTTTTAACATACACATGATGTGATGTTTACATGGAATACAGAGTAACCTGGTTCTTCATCTGCCTGTGTTCCTTATCATGTTCTCAGACTTGACGATCATGTCTACTTCCATGTTGGTTTGAAGAGAAGAGGAATCTTGATAGTGAGGTGTTTAGAAGGCTCTCTCACACACACACAGCTGCATTCCAGTACATACTACCATACTATTCAGTATGCCCCGATACATAGTATGTCAGATGCAGTTTGCCAAAAATACCAGGATGTCCCACTACAGCCATTTTGCAATAATGTTTTTCTAGCTATTCTGAACCACAATTCTCTGATCAAGAGGGTCAAAGTTAAAGGTGCAATGTTATGAATAAGTAGTATGTCCCAATTGAACACATGCGGCAATGCAACAGTACATTATTTGTAAGGGCAGCTGCAGTATGTACTAAAAATAAAAATACCTCAAAGCCTTTTTGTCCATCCTGTTTGTGAGCAAACTGGGTGTAGTCCAAACCTTCCACTATGAGATACCATTAACAACAAAAGCTAAAAACCAAGAACAGAAGCACACAAAGAGTTCAAAGCAGTTAACTGCCTGGGTGACAAACAAGGTCGACATAAAAAACAACAGACCTAAAATACATCTGAATGTATCACAAAAGCAAAATCGCACTGACAATGAAGGCTGCTTAACTTAACAATAGCAAAGGAACATTTTCCATCATGCATATTTATACAATCGCTTCACTGCATCGAGTGAAATCTACCAGATCCAGACTCAGTGGTCCCATTTATATGACAACAAACACACTTTACAATGAAAACATTTGGGAGAAAAGAAGTGCTAAAGAAGCCATATACTGTACTGTATGTCAGGCTGAAGGCTAATTGGGTGCTGCAACAATAGTCCGCCACTTACATCTCTAACAACTGCCATAAAATCAATACCATGGCATTTTTCCAACTCGCCCACTCTCCTAGTGCGAGGAATTGGGACACGTACTGGAAACGTGACATCGCATGCTGAAGGGTCCCGCATGTGAGCAGGTGTCCTCCACCACGTCCTCATCCGGCAGGAGTCATGGCTTATTAATACACAGGATTTCCCAGCGGACGTCTGATGAAGCCATTTACAAGAACTCTACTCCACGAATGCAGTGTATTGCTTCAGTTTGTTCTGATGTCTTACTACCTGGATGACCGAGATGACTCCACACAAGCGTATTGGACTATAAGCCTCTCCTGTAGAGATGAATAACAGGCTGTTTGACGGTCTAGTTCCTCCAAATGAAAAGCCCTCTGGTTTTCTTTTCTTATGCACTTTATTGCACCAATTGGGAATAAAACATACTGTAAATTTGTCTTCAAAGTTTAGTTACCTTTTAACCCATGTAAGTGTGAGCCTTGAAGATGTAGTTGTGGAGAAATGTGCTTGTTTGACTATTTACATGTCCTTCATCAGCAATTCTGAGGTTCAGTTTCCATTCATAGGGAACTCTGGAGGTTTTTGTAAAGAAATTAAATTTCTTTAAGAAGATTGTGGTATCAGAATTGGACCCTGATTGACCAAAAGATAACCTTTTAAAGTTCAAAAACTGTATTTGTATTTTTAGCCACGCTAGCAGCTAACGGATGTCAATGGCAGTCAGTCAGTTGGAATCAATGACTAATTAGAAAATGTTAGCATGCTAACGCAATAATCTAAGATTGTGAACACTATAGCGTGCTTAACACTAGCATGTTAGCATTGTCATTGTGTTAATTTAAGTTCAACTGGGTTGTAATTGTCAGGGGTCAGGGATGTCTGTGTGCAAGTGCATGCCTGCAAGATTTCCCTCGCCTTTCTGTCTGAACATGGTGTTAATACTAGCCCATGCTGTTAAGCAACAAACAGAACTTTATTTTAAACTCCAGTGGAGATCCTAAAGTTTCCAAAGAGTGTAAAGTTTAAGAAAACGATGCACTAAACCATTTGATGGAGCTGTGCAACCATAACAACTGCATCTTGGGTTTATAGTCGTCACTCAGTGTAAATATCATAGTTCCAATGGAGAGCTGGAACAAGCAGATAAAGAATATATAGGATACTGTCAGACAGTGTGGAATGAGACGATTGAAGGGGAAACCATTTCTGGACATTCAACTGCTTTATCTTCCTCTCACTGACGTGATTTGGGGACAGAATGATTGTCATTGTGAATGTTCAAGCTATTAACTGTGAATGTATTTAGCAAACGGAAAGCTAAGGCCTTACGTATCATTGCTGGTAAATGGTGTTGATGTGGGCACCGTATCAAGATTTCTTCAGTGTGAGAAAAATTACACCGGCATACACATGTCTCAACCAAAGTGGGGTAACTAAACTATTCATTTGAAAATAAAATACTTTTCTGTTATGATGTTCATGTTGTTCCAAAAGTGACATTCAATTTCAGTTTCCATCATATTCTCTTTCATCTCCCGTCTATTACACACAAATACACTTTCATCAATAAGCTCCCGGGTGAGTCATTAGAAGGAGGAGAAAGTCATTACATGTCTTCTGCATACTGAATAATGGAGCCGGTGCTGGTCGCATTTGTCATTAAAAGGTTCATAACCAAGCTGCACCGTCACCGAATGGATTCAGCAGGATCACTCGTTGGATTCTGTTGTTTCATACCAAACACGAAGTCGTTTGAATAGATCGAAATTATATTAGCTGAGAGTTTTGCAGATTTCCATGCCAAAATTGATGACTGTTAGCGATGCCAAAAAGTCACATTGACAACATTATACACCTTTTTATGTATCTTTCACTTGCTTTGGACGATCTTAGTATGTGCCTTCAAGTTGTAACTGCATTTTCCCAGGAACCAATCATATTCTCTCCATTTCTGTTGTCCTCACAAAACGTTGCCACTCTCTCTGGTAAGCAGGAATGAAATCTCCTTATAGTCACTTTTGACAGTCAGACTTGATGTATGCATTTGTTATACAACAGAATTTGCCAAAGTGTGGACCACACTTCTCTCCCCCTTTTTGTTCTTAGCACTTCATACGCATCGTATTTTTGTCAAAGGAGAGGGAAAATCTCTCTGCTTCTGTTTGTGTGTGCCGTCACTGTCTTTAGAAATAACCGCCGTGCTGCTGTCGTGAGTGATAGACTTGGAAATGTATGTCATGTAGCAAAGGACTTCTGATGACTAACTTGGAAAACAGACAACAACCAAACACTTCACCAAAGCCAGGGAGCAAGGGGAAATGTGCTGCAGTGTTATAACATTATTTACGACCTATATTATATTTATTTGTCTGCTCATAGGGCTGGTGGTTTGACAGTATATAACACTGCTTCTGTGGAGCCTATGAAAGGAACAAGTAACCCAAACATCATCATCACCATTTTTAGAATACCAAAAATATGAAACACATACTAGCTAAAATACATTCCTTGTAAAAAGAGAAATTCTCCGGTGCTGTTTACTTGATCGGGCTAATTTGTGATCCACATGTAAAGAAAAGGGTTTCCCTACCAGTGCTGCATAAAAACCACAGATTACTGTACAGATATAGAACATATGAAGTACACTGTATATAACATGCTTTACAACTGTGTCTCTTGAGACCTCCGAGTATTGCAAATTTCCTTAAACGTTATCATTTCATAATCATGTCACATAGAATTAGGAAAAGTTATGACGTATCAAACTGGTAAAACCATGTTGGTATCACTTTCTATGATGCCCATGTCTGTAATGTATTATAAACACATGTGTTCATAATGATTTGTGCGTAGATTTAATACGATCTGTGTCCCTTTACTTAAAGCAAACAATGACCACGTATAGTGACTTTAAACCAGCTTGTAATGTATTATATCTGCCTAGAATAATCACATTACAATGCATTTTAACAGTGACTATAATATGTGTAAATATAAAATGAATATAAGGTATTACAACAATTATAATGCGCTATGATCCCAGCAACAAATGTCAGTGAGTGACCAGCAATTATGATACTTGACCTTATGTCATTATAAAATGCCTCATTATGTGTTCTAATTTTTGTTAGAAAGCATTATGAATAATATAAATTAGTGTTTATGACTAATTATACAGTGCTATAAGCATATTGTAATGGATTATGAATATATTTATACTACTTTATAGACATGAACATAGAGAGGGCCAAAGAGTTTCCAGGAACATTTCCATATAAAGTTTATATCTGGACTTTGGCTGAGAAAATGCAAAATAGTGTAAAATGCTGAAAACATGGCTGTTTTTCTTAGCGCATGTAAAAGTTGACATTTTGGAGATAGGACATCAACAATGAGCTTGTAATGCAGCACTCTTCCCACTGAACACTCTCTTCACTGGGGACCACAATGTGTGTGTTAGCGAAGGCACTGCACTGTATCTTGATTACACGCTATATGAGACGAATGAAAATAGGAGCTGTTGGTGTAGCTACACCGATGCAGAGGCTGACGGAGGGACGCAGTGCAGTAAAGGTATCGGTAGTGATTAAGAGTGAGAAGAAGCAGAGGTGATGGAGAGAAAAACATCCGGCATGTCTATGCGGTGCGTCCGAGCTCCTCAGAGATGTTAGGCAGTAAACACTAAGCCGCCTGCAGCTCTGTCATACATATTATTGGGTTAGCTATGAAGGGAACCCAGACTTAATCCTCTTCAACTCTGCAAGGCAAAGCAGGGAATCAGTGCGCACTGATTATCACATGACACTGTTTATAGTTTTTTTTATTAAAGTTAATCCATAACTTTGCAAGCAGGCAAATAGCAGCATGTGATAAGCGGGGAATTGTAGGTGATTCATTTAGCGGTGATTACAGGATTGTTAAACGCTGAGAAAAAAAAGAGGAGAGAATCCCCAAGGGAAGCTTATTATTGTGTAATACTCGCTATTACTTCACCAGCACAACAAATTAACAGGATTCACTCTTCCATGAAAAAGCTGTTTATCTATGTATTTAAAACTCCCTGGGGTTGGTGTTGCAGGGCAAAAAAAACCGCCCCGTCTCTCATCTTTCTCCTCACATTGCTTTGATCACTGTGTGACCTCTCTGCACCCGTCCTCCTCCACCGCGGCGGTTTATTCACATGACGATTCATCCGGCACTCTATCGGCATTAATAATGCAATCTGACAGATATTGTATAAGGCTGAGTATGAGGTGTCACTCACAGCAACAAACAAGTGAGGAAATGGATGATGTGATAAGGCTTGAGAGGGGGACAGGGAGGGGAGGATCAAAGGGTTAGCAGTTCACTTCACCTCAAGTTATTTTAGTATTTGACAGATATAGAGCCCCTAATCCTCGTGGATAAGATTTGTTTTATTATTTACGGGAAGAGTCATTATAAGTACTCTTCATTCAGAGCGTGGGACATGGAGATGGATTTCATTTTTGGGAATGAGAAATAGTTGTGATGCCGATAGATGGCGGTTGTCTGGAAAAACAGCCCCAATGGTTTTACCACTTAAAAGATGCCCACCTCACCCTCAAGGCAACGTTCCTCTCGAAAGAACTTTTGCCATTTGAATGTTTTGAGTTTGCTCTCATGTGGATGTGAGCGTTTATCCATAGCTAGTACGTCCTCTTGTGTTCTGGCTTCAAGACTTGCATGTCGTTTTAAGCTTGAAATCTCTTTTTTAATATTTTGTTATTAACTCTAAAAGTCTTTGCTCAGATAAAAATAAATTGTCAAATATATTTAAAAGCTCTTTTAGTAACCTCTGAGCCTCATTTTCGTGACAGAAATCATTCAAAGAGAGCAGGTGTCATGTTTTTTTTCTCCAAATGATTGATGTCTTATTTTGAAAAGGAACCAAATGCATATGATAATTGCGCTTTCTGAACCCCGCCACCGAGCTGGTACTCTTCTAATGTCTATTTTTACATCGCGTTTTGTTTTGTCTCATGCAAGTGAAGTTTCTCGAGCTTGTTATGCATAAAACCATATGGTGCGTGCGTTTTAATACTCCGAGAGGAGAGGAAGAGTCGAGGGCAGCAGACAGACTCCATAAGCCTCTTCTGCTACACAAAAGAGCGCGCGCTGTCAAACTGTCAAAACTTATACTTCAAGGATTGTGATCGGTCCGTGTGAGGTTCTCCGTCGCTTTTTATGTCCGCGGTGTTTCCTGTGATCTGTGATCTGTGTGCGTCGGCTTGTGTTCGTGTATCGACACGTGTGTGCGCACGTGTCCTTGTCACCAGTGCGTCCCTGTTTGAGTGTGTTCGCATGTTTGTGTGTCAATAGGTCTGCTTCTTTTTTGACAAACATTAACACTCTGATCCGTTTTACTGAACTCTGCAGCTCTCACTCTGCACGTCAGTAGACCTGATAAATGGAAATATGCCAGGCAAGCAGAAGAAAGAAAAAAAATACTGCTACACCTCATGAAGCACGATGACGGCTTCATTGCCCACTGGGGCCCTTAAGGGTTCCCAAGGGCTCCAGCTACCAAACGCTTTAAAAATCTGCAACTGTGCCTCGCAATTACTGCTGCGAGTAAGTGAGCTGTGGTTTGTCTAGTTTAGAAAAGGTAGAATTCAGTCGTGTTTGCAGGCACAGAGAGAAAGTGAGGTATCAGCCCCGTCATCGTGCGTATCCTATTGTCTCTGTAGTTCTTCTTGTTTCTGAATTATTTAGACTTTAAAGACTGTGGCTGTCAGCAAATATTGAGATTGTTTTAATTGCACTTTCCTGTTAAACTATGAATGCTGTGCAATTAAAGGGAAATGAAATGAGGGGGCGTGATGAAGTGTCTGTCGACAGACGGAGAGGTTGGGAGCCATTTTTAATGGAGACCACACATGCAGCCAAGCAATTAAATAAAGCTGTTGAACATTCAATTTCCCTCTGTAAAACAAACGTTATGTATTTCTTCCCGTCTCTATGTTCTTCTGCATGACAATTCCAGTACTTGCTTTGGATTTAAATTCGCACCATGCGTTGGTGAGAATGGGAGAAGTGTCATATTCTCAAGTAGCAAGTGTTGCGGCTCCACTGGGACTCGTGGGTTATTGAGATTCACAACCTTAAATGCAGGGCCTGCTAAGTCTCCTTTGATTTTTGGAAACCATGCCCTTCACTACACGAGGCTGCTTTGATATGCACATTTTAAATGGAGAGAAATCAATTGAATTGAACACCGAGCAAGCTCTGCTTTTGTCTTGAATTCCTTCCTGCTTGCAAGAAAGTGATTGATTTTGGACACACCTGTATATTTCTCAGATCTATAAAACTAAAGAGAGGGTAAAACAAGTGCATTCGTTATTCTTACTAAATAGTTATACAACCATGCACACAATGCACTGTGTTTGACCTTCAGGACTTATTATCTACATGTAGTGGCTCATATTTATTGTGCTCGGGTATGATTGTATGCATGCTGTTCTTACACTGTTTGTACCTACGAAAAGTGCACTGTAATTTGTACATACTGTATCCTACAAAATCAACTGGTATGTAAAACACGTAGTCATGGACCAGGAAGTGCAAAGAGCGTCAAAGTCCACGTAACGAGGAGGTCGCAGTGGATGGTGAGAAGACATGGGCGACAGGGGAGTCCGCCGTTCGTGTCCCGTCTTACCAAACGTAAACATTGATTTATTTGTCACATAACTTCCGTAGTAATTTTTAATCAAACTACGATATTTTTTCTTAAACGTAACTATAGATTTGTTGGCTAAACCTAACCAAGTTGTTTCCTGTGAAGCCTGACGTTAGTTTTAAAAAGCCTGTATACACGTTACGAGCTGAAATTGACACGTGTTGCTAGACATTTGTAGGAGAACGCACGAATAATGAGGAATGACTTTTTTGGATATCATACAAACCGTTGATGATATTGTTGTATAATGTCTAACCCTAAAGATTTTCTTTTATATGAAGCCCCTTTTTGATACACTATATATACTGTGTATATATACTGTGTGTGTGTGTATATATATATATATATATATATATATATATATATATATATATACAATGTTTAGCAATCAGCATTAAATGTATTTGCATTGAGTAATGACATCTCCATACAGTGGTTTATATTGTGACTAGTGGAGTCTGTCGCTAATGAATGGGATTCAGGAAACTACATGCAGGCACTGGAAGACAAAAGTTGCATCATGCGCACAATCCACACAATGTAGACAACACCACTTGTTATTTAGTCGTTCAAGAGACTTTGTCACATTCACCATTTTTCTTGTATTTTATATTTTATATTGGACAAAATACAAGAGCGGTGCATGTCTTTCGTAGAAGTCCTGCACAGAAAGTCTGCCTCCTCTACAGCTGAAAAACACTTTTTTTATGTGAATTAAAGGGCCAGTGTGTAACATGAAGGGGGTGTATATTAATAAGTATGTTTTCTTAAGTGTATAATCGACTAAAAATAATAATCGTTGTGTTTTTGATGCCTTAGAATGAGTCTACATAGGGAGCAGGACCTCTTCACGGAGTGCGCTATATGTTTCTACAGTAGCCCTGGATGGACAAACAAAACACTGTCTCCAGAGAGGACCAGTCACATTTCCTCCCACGCGCTTGGCACACGGGTGAAGTTTGAGTTGGTTGCACTCTGCAACCTCACCGCTACATTCCACCAGATTCTACACACTACATCTTCAAGAGCTTGAATATCTTAACATTAATGAATTTGGAAAAACTGTTTATCAAAATCCACCACAATAAATGTTACAGAATGTCTTTACTTATTTCTTGGTGAAATTGCCCAGAACTGAAATTTAAAGGAGTACATCTTTACAGTATTTGCATCAACCAGTAACTCACCATTGATTTACCACTCACTATAAACACAGACAGTCACAGAGGAGATTTTATTTGCGGTACCACTCAAGCTGGGACAAAGCGCACAGCCGTTAAAAGTCCCAATAACTGCTAAAGTAATTTAGTGGCGAGTTATTTCATCGTCTCGTGGTCAAAGGATACATCCATTGACTGAACAGTTGCAGAAAGAGAAGTTATTACGTTTGTAGCAGGTATTCCTGTCAAGGCATAACATTTTTATCTTGAGATTACTGTGATAGATCTACAGAAAACTGACTGGAATAAACCTCCTGGATCACCATTGATTCCCCAATTTACTTTAATGCTTGGCTGCAACCTCTAATGCCGTACTCATTTGACTGATTTCTCTGGCAGTTGTAATTACCAAATGTCTTCAGCCAGGGGCTTTGTGTTTCACACAGGCGAGGGACAGACTTTGTCTCAATTAGCTTTCGGTTTTATCTCCTCTCCCTTTCTCTACACCTCACACCTCAGTGGCGCTGACAAGGATGTTTGTACCTGCTATACACAGCGGCACTATCGGCTCAATCCCTGGCATGACTTTGAAGATTAGTCACCGAACCATGAAGAAGCTTTTGAAGTGTTGGGGATTCTTTGAAGTTTTGCGATGCATGTGTTTTTTGTTTTTTTTCTTGTCAATGCGTTACACAAAGTTTGTGCTACCTTTTGAACATTTAGTCTGGCAATAAGAGGAGGGCGCAGTCACAGGCATCAACATGACATGATGGAGATTTGTATCATCAAAGTCCATCTGAGGGGTGTTTCAAACCAATGTCTCCGGCATACGTAGGTCCCTTCACGCTCCACTGTCAAAGCTGTTTTCTGTGATAAGCATCTTCCTCTTTGGGAGTTCACAGGAAACTACGTGGATACTTTCCCATGTTATATTTACATATTTCAGGTTGCCCTGTTTGACCAACAAGTGGATTGAAAAAGTTGTAATTGTGTGAAATGACTTACCCACAGTCCTGAATACCAATACTTCTGAGATGTTTATTTCTGGCAATGAATGACTAGAATAAACTCTGCATTCATTTTGCACTTGGCAGGCAAAATGATGATGAAATGAAACTGACATTCGAAACAGCAAAGCAGGAAAAACCTGCTCATTGAAGCCTGATGGCCACGTAAAGAACAGCCATAGCCAAAACTTCTTGGCCAACTCTGCATGTGTAGGCTGACTCTCTCTGGCTGTTTTCCACAATATGAAATTAATGAATTTCCGGTGGCTTGATTGATGGTGTTGCTAGAGGTGTGAGCACGTGATCGGGGCAGCTGCACTTCACCACCAGCGGATATACACAAACCCGAGGAGGGAGATGGGCAAGCGTCTTCTCGTGAAACGGTTTCAAAACGACAGGCGGGTGCTACAGGCAAGGGCAGCTGCTGCTGGGCGAGGCCTCTGCTGACACACAGGTCATGGCAAGGCTACAGATGGCCGACCAGCCCCTCTGTGCAACACCACCAGAGAAGAGGCGATGCCAAATATATCGTCCCTATAACCTCATGGAATCAAAAACAGAACACACACCATTCATACGCATAGTCCACAATAGGAGCAAAGTGCACAGACTTTGAAAAATGTGCTTATTGTGATGACACCGTACAGATAATATTCCCACTCTCCTGCATAATAACTCCATAAATGAAAGCTGTGGATTTTAAGGTCATTTAAATTCCACTGAGCTGTTGCCAAGCCTTTGAAGCCCAAAAAATTGGCCTGTCATCCTCTTACAATACAGCCTATTGAGCACAGCCCGGCGCACAGGGGCGCCCATAAATAAGAGATATCCTTCTGCAAACTGTTAATTGTGTGAGCGGAGAACAAGATTAAATGCAATGTCCCTTACTCTGACAAAACACGCTGTTTGGCTACATGACAGTTTTAGAAACTGAAGCCAGGGCTGCAGTTTGTGTATTTCAGCACACTCTTTAAAGTGTAGATTGATACTCGTAATGAAGAGTTGGGGCTTTGTTTTACTTCTCCTGCAGAGTAGATGTTAATAAATGCTAATTTGCCCCCATTAAAAATTTGTCCCAGCTGCAACTTGGAGCGCTAATGATGACACATCCAGATTTAATGAGGAGAGCAGAACGGTCAACGAACAAGTACATTAGTCCCAACCAAATCAAAGCATACCTCTACTACATTTTAGCACATTTTAACACATTGGTGTCAGTTAGGCCATTTTACATTTGTCGTTTATTAGGGTTAGGGTTAGGGTCATTATTAGTTATAATGTAACTGCAGCAGATACGATATCCATTTGCAGAATAGTCGTAGTAAGCAAGTGGCAAAAGTCAGGACAGCAGTGTCCCATATGTCCAATTGTTTTGTCCTGTTGACATTTAATGAAATGCTTGTGTGGTGTTTCTACTGTATGCAACATTTTCATATTAACACCAGATCACATGACTACTTGTATGTGGAGGAAGAGGTCTCCCGTAGTAATAAGCCCAAAGACAATAATCACCCGACTCTATAGAGTTTGCCACTTTACGGTTTTGGTTTTGGCAGTAGACGGACAAAGTTAGTGTAGTTAGTGATATTAACTTATCAGTAAAAAAACATTTTTTTATCCCAGGTTATCAACGGACGAACACAGAGCAGTCTAGCTGGTATACAGTCAGTTTGCAGTATCTAGTTTTATACACACTGGATATTACATTTGTCTAACATAATTTTGCCAAAATGGCATGCAAAGTTTGCAAGTGTCTTAGAGTTACGGTTACTGCAGTCATAGTTATAGTCTTATGATACTTCTGGTATCAGTGTGTATATAATAGTGATACAGTAGATGAACATAATCATATATCAGTCTGCAGCTCATGAAAGAATTAACTGCCGTAAAGCCAAGTATTAGTTTTAAAAATGGAGCGTTAAAGTGAATGCAATAGGCATGAAAGTTGAAGAAAATTGAGTTTGAGAGGAAATGGAGTTAGTTTTTAAGGTTCATTTTCTGTTTATTCCCAGGAGAGTGTGCTTCACTTTGCGCTGGGACTTTCCCATTTCTATTTCGTGATCCTTCATTTACACCCCACCACATAGATCTCAGAGATAATCAGTTGCATTCAACATGAGGCATCGCTATCGTAGCCAACCGTATGTAGAATGGTTAAACACAGTGCCACCTGACCTCGAGTGTGTTTAATTTGTTGTCTTGTACTAAATCGAAGGATTGCAATGGTCCTCCACCACTGCTTTAGTGTTGCTATAAGACCGACGTGCTCATAAACACCCTGATTATGTTTGATGAATCAAAAACAGATGCTATTTGTCTGATTGCTCATTTTGTGAAGATGGGGATATTTCACTGCACAGAGTAGAGAAAGCCTTTAAAATATCCCGCGGAGTTACGTTCTACAGCGGAGAGGAAACTTTAAAAACAATGTGTCATAAAACACCCCGCTGCCATACTAACCCATCAAATTGGATTAAGAGAGATTGATCTATTCTGCGCCCAACAGCTCGCTGTGTTTGACTGGATTAGTTTCAACTCTGCGCAGCTGTATACTGCCATTGGAAGAAATGAAATCTTGTCATTGCACTTGAAGTGTTCCCCTGTCCGTCACAAACAGCCGACTCCCCCTGGACAAAAAACAAATTCCCCTCGTGTATCATCCCATGTCTGCCGTGCCTCGGCGCACACGGGTTTCCTCCCACCTCATTTTACCCATTTCCCCACTGCAGGTGAATGAGGGCCAACTGGCTCCATTTGCATCGTAGCTAATTGCCTCTTTGCTCCAGGCTTTCTGATAGTTAATTTATTTTCTGAAACAGAGTTTGGAAAGAAGAAAAAAAAGAGGTTGGGGCTGCAAAGCGTATAGTCACTATTTGTAGTGAAATGAGGTTTGCTGCAGGTGTAAGAGGAGGCTGAGAAAGACTGTGATAAAATGTATAAGGTACATACGGTATAGTCTTTCTCTCTAGACCATAAGTGCACATTAAACCACTCAAGTTAAAGAGTATTCTCAAGAATATGAAAAACACCTTTTCTGTTCATAAATGTAGTATATTAAGTTATTAAAAGGTAGTGTCACTAGCAGTATTGCCGAAGAAACAAGGAGAACACATCCCTCAATTATTATTCCCTTAATGAACGCTCAATTAAAGACCCATTGTGCAGAAGTGTATTAGCAGAAATTGAATATAATTTTCACAACGATGTTTTCCTAAGTGTATAATCACATCAACTAGATGTCACTTAATCTACATACTGGCCCTTTATCAAAGTACAGCACCATTAAATGCAAGCTAGAGGAAAAGTGAGTGACTAAAGCTTGTGATTCGTGAGAACAAGAAGACATCAAACATTAATATTTTTAACCTTTTGGAATATGCTCTCACCGGTTTACAAAAATATTGAAGCTTGCTCATTAAAAATGTGTCCATGATGCATACTGAGGCCTACTAGACAAGCAGTGTCATGACATCAGCAAAAGTGTTCGTGTTAGTTTGCACTGATGCTACCAAGCTCTTAGCCTTAAAAATTATTTTATAACTTGCATTGCCATATAATATATGACATGCTGTAAAGACAACTCTGACATATTATCACGTTACAAAGTTGATATGTGTTAGAAAACGGTGACCTACCTTCATGGTTAGCAGAAACGGAGAAACGCTAGCATTTTGTTTGGCGTTGTTTCTGACCACCTGGCTAATGTCAGTCCAATGTTCACTCTCCTTTTTAGCTCTTATTTGATCTCTTTCGCTGTAGTTTCTTTAGCTTTCAAATGCTCCAATATGTTACATAGCTTGTTGGTAGCTTTGTCAGTCTGCCATTTGGTACTGGGCAGGTAGCATACAGTGTGTTTTTCTGAGCTTTTATGCTGAAAAAAACTGCCTGCTGCAGCTGGAAATGAGTCACTTCTAGCTCCTCCATTAACACAAATTTAACTTAATTATCTAAAAGAGAAAATGGCATAAACGGATAAAAGGTACCAATCAAAAAAAGCGAAACAATAGAGAAAATCAATACGAGGAATAATAAAAGCTGTGCGCTGTCTCACTGTGTTGTACTGTATATTCTTCTAAAACGAGCATGGAAGATGATTATTCAAGACGCTTCAGCTTGGGTTCTAAGGTTGATGGTACTGTACAAAAGCACACAACCCTTGATGTCACATCACATTATTATAGGCCTGGAAAAATAAAAACCCTCAACACAAGAGATTATTTTCTGTGTTGCTCTGAAAAATAGAATCCCTCAGCTTGTGATAGTCGTAAATAGTGATGCTGTGTAAATATCCCAATCAGTGTAAGTCATTTATGCTTTTACAGCGCTTCAAGCACTCTTGGCGGGCAGAATTACAGTTGTTTCGCTTCCTTTTATAGACCCTCTTTGCTGTAGCTGTCTACTTACTGAGTTGAATTCCAGTCCAACACTTTATACTTTGACTCATAAAGCCAAAGGGCAGCAGATTGAAAATGTGGAGGGAAATTAGATTTATCTTGAAGACCAAACTCGTTTTTCAAGGTGCAGGTAGAATCGTGGATATGGCAGTTAATTGTCCACTATCGGCTTCATATTAAATCAAATTTATTTTCCCTTCAAATCAGACAAAAAGCTGTGACTGCAGTTTGTCTTTGGGGGCAGAACAGCTTCGCCCTCTTTCACAAAAATAGTGCACAAATTTATGGCTGGTTGCAGCACAGAAATGCTCTGCAGCCTACAATACAAATAGCAGCATTGATTTACAAATTGAGGGAATTTATTTTCTCGGTTGTTGCCATTGCTTTCACCGACAGAGAGACACGTTTTGAGACGAGATATAAATGGAAGGAGTCCATAAAGCAATTATTCCACCTCTGCAGTACATGGCAGCAACACCGTTGGAAAAGGTGTATCAGGCTATACCTTTCTCTGTTCTGTCTCACTGAGCAGCTTCTCCAGCCTCTCCTCAGTCCGTCGAGCTGCCTTGGCAACAATCAGAGCAGAGTGGCTGAGGCATGGCGAAGAGAAATGTACAGTGGTGGAGTGGTGGGAAATTACAGAAGAAATCAATTCGATGAGATCCCTCCCTCCGTGAAAAAAAATGTCTATAAATCAGGCAGGTGGCCGGAACCAAACAACAACCTTTTAAGAGCCTGTCTACCAAGGCGCACTGCGTTACCGAATAAAATACAAATCCAGAACATGGGTCTTCTCTACTAAAGCCTGTCTTTCATCCAACCACTGTCCCAACAGTGCTGTCAACACCCTGACCTTGGTGCTTTTTCTGCTCCGAATACTACGCATTTTTTCAATATTCATACCGAATTAAAGCCGAGGCATGCCAGGATTCTCTGTAATGCAACAAGAGCAAAGTGTTTCTTTCCAAAAGGAAACATCCACCTTTTGAAAAATGTGACACCTATTGTGACAGGACCACATTGGCATGAAAGCGAAAATGAAGACTTAACTGTCTCCTGCTCTTTACTGACAAAAAGGCAGTGCTGTAGAAGCTGTAATCATTTTTAAAGAGCGGGGCTTTGAACACCAGGTCATCAATTTTCCTCTAAAAGCCATTTGTAGACGGCATTTCCGAGCTCTTCTTTGTACTTTTTTTTTATAACAAACTTTAAGTCTTCGGAACAATTATTTTGTCAATTACACTCCTCTCGCTCTCTCACTTCCTGTGTAGCTTCCCCATGTTTCTTCTCATGACGCTATCACCTCATAGGATGAGAAGCTTAATGGAGGTTGTAAATAAACTAAACGGCAAGGTCAGCAGGAAAACCACTGATGGAATAAATTAGTGTCCTGCTCTAAAGAAAACAACAGAGAAGACAACATGAAATATAACAGTAAGGAGTGGTAAAAGGGCTCTGTGACCGCTACCCACTCCTGATTTATCTGAGGAGAGAGGCAATCTAACGCTTCTCCACTGATTTGTCATGTTCCCTGACCTGTCCACGGACACCAATATGGGATGGGTGTCAGACTGTGGGCTTAAACTACCATTAGGTGGCCATTGTGGAGCTCATTTAAGTTAGCACATGTATGTGTGTGTGTGTGTGCCGGCTCCAGATTAATTTCCAGTGTTCGCCGCTGATAAATGTCAAGGCCACTTGAGAGATGGCGAGCAGCAGTTTTATTCCCACACACACCCACGTGCAGAAACAAACACACGCCAATGCAGCACTGTAAACAGCGGAATGTCACAGACAGTGGATGTGGGTTAGTCAGGCGTAGAAACATATACTGTACGTGATTTAATGCTAAAAGCATGTGCAGCCAAGTGAAATAATGATGTGTTTATCCATGAATGGGCAGCCGAATGTCTAGCATGATCTTAGTCTCAGGTGTAATGGATTCCTGACAGAAGAATATCTCTCTGCGAATCACATGGCTTCTCTCGCATTTCCTGGATGACTGGTCAGTTTCCTCATCATCTACTGTCGGTACAAAGAGAGCGACCTTGCGGTGGAATGTAGCCATCACTCCAGTTTGAGAATCGCATAATTTTCAACATAATCCCTGCTATAATTAGCTGAATAAACCCATTATAGTGTAGCACTTCACAATAAAACTACATTGTGTAATCGTGAAGATAAGAGGCCACAGTGTCAAGGCAGAGAGGCTCAGCTCTGAGGTTCTACAGCCTCTTGCAATGGAAAAGGAAAGACTGCCTGTGACAAAACGTGTGCAGTGTGTGTGTGTCCATGCAATATTCCAACAACATCAGTGTTACCTTGGTAACTAATCCCATTTACTGAGGATTGGATCCATTATTCAGGTTCTTCCTCTCAAAGCTGAATAGTTGTTATCATGGTGTGTCAGGGACAGAGACTCGGAGGAGGCAAATATTGAATATTCAGTGTTTTCTTCACAATATTTTACATCATTCAATGCACAAAGTGTAATCCATTAGGTAATGTAAACTGTTGTGAAACCCTGGATTTCTACTGCTATAAAGAGTAAATCATGTGTGTGTATAAAAAAAGAAAATCAATAGGAAATACTATGTAGGATCTATTCACATATCCATCTTCTTTATGCTGGCATTAAATACAGAATATATATATATATATATATATATTGTTCAACAGTGCATCCTATCCTTGGGAGTTATAATTTCTCGGTTTCTGCAGCCAATCATCTTTCATAAAAACTAACATTCAGGTGAAGAAAAAGGTCACTTCGGAATAATTGTAATGGAGGCCTACAAAAGCCGAGGGTAATGTGCGTCAATAACTTGACAGCACAAAAAAAGTCTGAATTAAACTGTAGCATGAATTACAGCCTCCGCATTCTGTGATCAGTGAAACGGCACACAAAGCATTAGGGATGCAACAATATGGGTATTGAGATAGCAAAGCTTTCCCACTGACAGCTACTGTGTTTGGTTTGTCACAAAGCAGAGGAAGCTGCTGCGGCATTCACATATTGTTGTTCATTCTAGTTCTCCCACTCATCCATCCAGGGGTAGCATTTCAACCATGAACAAAATGTCGCTTAGGTAAGCAGCTGACTGGCCGATGACCTTGTTCATAAATGAGATAAGGTAACCCTTCATTAATAAAAGCCTTCATCAACAACAAAAAAAGTGTCTGTTTAAAATAATTAGATTTAGATTCCAACTAATTTATGTACTGACCTTGTGTTTTATGAAGCCCCAAAGTGTTCAGTATTAAATACAAAAATAAGACATTGTGAAGTAAATAATAATCTGAATGGATAGACTAAAATGAAACCTATAAATAAGCCAATAAATTCTTGAGAAGCCTTGTAAAGTTAATTAAAACATTTTGTATGTGTCTAGTGTTTATTTACAGCAGAAGCTAGTTGGCTCAGCACTTTGACATCGTTGGCGCTGTAGTTAACCGGAGCTAACATGCTAAATGTGGTAAAGTAGTAGATGTTGCTTTCTGAACAAGCTACCTACAGTACCTCCCCGGCTAACTAGCCAAAGTAAAGAGCCAATGTTAATAGCAGCAGTTAGGTAGTTAATTCTTGGTAATGTTGTGATTTGAAAGGTGTTTATCAAAGGCACACAACTAGGATGAGCAAAAATATACACTGTTTCTCTGTGTTTTCTCTAACCAGCAGGAGTTAGCTGGTAAGGTGGTTGGTTAGTGGGCCTAGTGGGAGGCTGGGGGCATGAAAATGAGAATGATAAAATTACACATTTTAGGGTTCCTTAAATAATTTAATAATTTAGTAGTTTATTCATATTACTTACAATATAATTATTTATTTCATAATGTCTTATTGAATGATAATAAACCAAGGGGTTTTATAGTGTTTAGCAGTATTAGCTGGAGTTAGCCTGCCCCAAACCTCTAAAGCTATGTCCTCCCCTCCCCCCCCTCTGTCTGTGTCCCAGGAGGGCAACTGGAGGAGAATGACTGGTAAACTCCAGACCAGCAACGTGACCAACAAGAATGACCCGCGCTCCCTAAACTCCAGAGTCTTTATCGGCAACCTCAACACAACCATCGTCAAGAAGACCGACATAGAGGTCATCTTCGCCAAGTACGGCAAGATAGTGGGTTGCTCTGTGCACAAAGGTTACGCCTTCGTACAGTATTTGCAAGAGAGGAACGCCCGAGCAGCTGTGGCGGGAGAATATGCCCGTATCATCGCTGGACAGCCTCTTGGTGAGTCTTTTCTCTTTTTCACTCTTTAGTGAGAGTTTTCTGCATTTACTTGCATTGCAGATGAACTCATGAAGGGCCAGCAAGATACAGTCTCTATGTCACTTCACGAAAAACTTTCACCTTGAATTACAGAATGTTTCGTTAAAGCCTGTTCTTTGCTAGAGGAATGGATTGTATCTCTTGGGAACACAAAATGCCTGGGGCATCTCTCAGACTTTTAGTTTAGAGTCTCCCTGGGCTCCTAAATGGTGAAGTGTCTGTGTTTGCTGTCACGCTGTTCTGGAGAAAATCCCTGCTGAATCCGTTAAATGATCCACTAGTGAATGTAAGCACAGTTTTGATTTTTAACATTTACCAGGCAGCAGCTTGCAAAAAGTATGTCAAAGTTCTTGAGACACACATCTTAGAGCAGCAGTTGTTAAGTGGCAAGGGATGCAACATTCTGTGCAAGTCTCGATTTTTCTATTGTCCATACGCTTTATAATGGGTTGCTTTTGTGGAAGTTGGCTGTGAAATGTCTTTTATTCACATTAGTTTTGCTCAATCCATATTAGGTTTGTATTTGAAGAATGTTGTCTTGGGCATTATCTTGTTAAACCCATCTTTGTGAAGCCTGGGGTTAAATTGCGAAGATACAGCTCATTCCTAGACACTACTGCTTTACGTGATTTTAAAATAACCACGACTGGATAAGACTGCAGGCAACAGACCTTTTGATTTAAGTATTTGAAACTTGTTTGGTGTTTCAACTAGGGAACCTGAGGTTCAGAGTGCAAAGAGTGCATCACTGGCTGTCAGTATGTAACACAGTTAAAAATATCAGCAGGAGACGATCAAAGGGAGCAGAGCATGATGGAAGTATAGAGTAACTGGAATGGATTATTATGTGGATGTGGAATATGAACAGAGTTGGTAGTTAGCATCTAGGCTATGACTTTGTAACTCCACACAGTGGTACACCAAGCTCACCCAGCAGAGTGATGATAAAAACGTTATCCGGCTGAGTGCAGGGGTTGAGGAGGAGTTCTGCCTGTGTGGTATAGTGCAGGCCAGCTAGTCGCATCACAAATCTCAGGGCGCTGGGCTTTGCCCGTTAGTCGTCCTTCCACTTCCTGAAGGTATGATTTCCTCTTCGGCTTTGCACCGAGAGAGTTCCAGGGAGGACTACCATTTGAAGATTCATTATCTGCTCTCTCCTCCTGTTTCTTGGTAGGCCTGGCGGTGCTAGTTAGCTGCGTCTTAGCTTGCGTTTGTCCAATGTTTTGAGTCCATGGTAAAGTTGTATCATTCCCACACAGTCCATTTACCTCCACGTTTACTTCTAGTTGTTGGATTTTTGTTCTTCTGCAGGAGTTTGTGGTAGTCATCCGTGGAGAAGGGAGGCATCTTGCTGCTACTTAGCTTTAGCTTAGCTGCTGGTTAGCATTAGCTAACAACCCAAATAGCTCGATGACTTTCTGGATTCGTCTTCACTCAAACATTGAAGAGTGATATATGTGACATATTTGGCAATAAAAACAAGAAGAAAAACAAGAACAGTGAACATTAGCAGTAAAATGGAAGCAGAGGCAAGAGCAAGCAGCAAAGCATCTGCACTGTAAGAAAGCAGGAAGTACGATGGAAGTGGGACACCCACCAGATGTATTTATTGAACAGACACTAATAATAATTCAGCTCAATGGATAGAGCTCTTTCCCCACAGATGGTTCAGAGGTCTAACAACAAGGAATAGTTTAATAGAGTATATATGCACATTATCTTATCTCCCCCCCACCCTTCACAGATGTCCTCCTCCTCCCCTGTCTGCTGATGCATCCACCAAGGCCAAGGTCCCAGCCTTGGTATTGTATTCGTGGGAAGAGGGTTAAGTGGTGAGATCAGGATGACGCTACATCAAGCCAGACATGAAAATACCTTTGATATGTTGACATTTATTATTAGGGTTTAAATGTCTGGTTGGCCTCGTCTGCATATGTTCAGGTTTAAGCGAAACAAGTTATAACTAAAAGAACAATATGATAAATTTCCACTGCACATGAGTCTAATGCAATCACCACTCTCTCTGGCCTGACGTCCTCTACCCACTGTAAGGCAATAACTATGGCCATAATCTCACATGTAAACACAGATAAATCACCGCTGAGTCTCTTCCCACACTCCAAATGGGATTACTGCTGCTGCTGTTTCCAATGCATTTTCTGCAGGAAATGCATTTTCTAGTTTCAAGTCTTCTTAGCTCGTAACTTGGTGACCGGTCTGAGGCCACGATGGGAGTTCCCGGACCGGATGGGGACTGGTTTTCAGTGGGAGAGTTGCAATCATCACCTGGTCCATACTGCAGAGGAAGACAAGGAAGTCATAGTATAGAATGTCGATAAAAGTCATAAAAAAGTCATTGTATTTAGAGGTTGTTGTGTCTCCTCTGCATCAACAGGACAGGTTATCGGTCTACCTTTTCTTTCTAGACTACATTTATCAACCTAAACATCAAAACAATAAGCCAACTCGACTGTCCCAGCCTCTTCGAAAATCCATCTGGCTGCTGAGAGACCTATCCTTTGCTGTCCTATTGTAAAGATGATGGCTGTTTTATGAAGGCCTGCCTGTTTGGACAGGTATGAAATCTAACCTTTCCACCCCCAACAAATGCGATGCTAAGACGTGTTTTTTTTGATCTGATATCACTGCAACAATGGATGAAGGATGGAAAAGACAACAGCAAGAAACAAAGAGCTCTGTTTGCCTGATAAATGGCGGTTATCGTGTTTTTGCTTCTTTCATTAGTTTCATATTTGGCACTATGAATGTTTTGATTAGCAAAAAAACGCATCAGTCATTTAAACTAACTCACAACCAGGACCATCGCCAATCAGAGCCGAAACCATCACTGAGCACTATACCGTATCCATATTGACGGTGTCACTGAGTTATTTCTTACTTTTCTGCAAATTATTTGACTCCCTTCACGGGTGATTGCTCGCTTTTGGTTGAGTAAGCAGACATGATCGAAAGCATCGTCGTTCCAACTGACCTCGCAGCAATGCAACCCATGCCATCACCATGCCATCACTCGATCTACAAGTCATGCGGCAAGAGTATGACTGCGAGATACATCCTTAATTGACAATTAAGGACACCCTCGGTCTCAACCTCTCGAGCTGATGCTTTTTATATTAGCGTGGCGAAGGGATGACTCAGCCACATAATGATTTGTAGTGGAGGAATGACCTCCGCAAAGGATCTGTCTTCCTGTTTCATTGAAGGGTTGTTGCCTGCAAGATCAAACTCAGAGATCACATCTGTAGGTGAGTAAATATTGTTATGGAGGAACTGCAGTCAGATGTGTTAGGTGTGTGTTACAACCACCATTGGCTGCTGAGATCACCCAGAGAACCACATAAAGAGAAGCAGAGCATGTTGTTGTGGAGGCAGAGGTGCGTTTTGAAAAGCTTGGTTTTCTGCTGGCAGTGGTCACTGCAGAAGAGGTCAGTGGAATAATCACATCATAGTACGACTACAAGGATCCACCTCAGCTGCTGCACCAGTGATGACTAATCTCTGCACTCAATGACACAAGCGTCAAGGGTCATAGCCTGCCGCCGCCACAGAAGATAAGACTGTCACAGAGTATGGATGAAAAACAGCTGATGAACAAATGCAAAAATTCTATTATAGCACAGCTGGCAGCATCTTCCTCCCCCCCCTCCGCTCAGTGAAAAAAAGTGGATGCTCCATTACCCTATCTATGGATAGCGGTTCACATCGAGGATTGTGAGCACAGCAATCATTACTAAATAGCTGTGCTATTCTGGATGGCAGTGTCTCTACGCAAGTCAGAGTTACGAGCAAGAAGAAATTCCTCTAAAAGCACTCCACATGAACACCTCCATCTTCCTGCATGGTGCTGAAACACTCAAAGCCAGACGCTGTCGCAATTAATAAGATTAAGTAGACAAATCTTTGGAAAACGGGTAGCTGAAATCAAGCAATCTGATTGTTGCACCGCTTTGACGACTAATTCCTTTGCACTCAGTGTCACTCCCCATTTGAAGAGAAGGACTAATGTGTTGTCATGGTTGCTTATTAACAGGGTCACTAGGGGAGCACTTCCGCGAACATTTAACCGGTAACAAATCGCTAAGAAATGGAAAAATGTAACTTCTATGGAGGAGCGGATTGAGCAGGAAAAATTCACAAGTTTAACTACATGTAGAGCAACGTAAAGAGGAGGTTCAACAATGTTATACAGAATATACAAGCAAGCAGCAATGCAGCAGAAATACACTGACCACTGCCTCCACTGCGCCACGATTCCGAAATTAGGATACATTAGATTACATGTGAAACCTCTCTCCAGAGCTATTGGCTATGAAATCAATACATTTTAGTCTTTAATTTAGTTTTCAGGGATTTTCCTGGGGATTTGTCGCCATTATCCAATATTAGTTCACACATACTGTAGGTGTTCTCAGTTATTCTGACTGATTAGACCTCATGTTGATGAAGCTCACAATAAGTATCACAGCCATGTGAGGTCGGCTGCTCTGGCCTTTCTAGTCTTTTAACTACTCGAAGCGCTTTACACTACATGTTAACATTCACACACGCACATTAATACACTGAAGGCAGAGGCTGCCATACGAGACCTTGCCCATCGGCATCTTATCTAAATGCTAGTTCACACACACACATACAGATGGCACAGCCTTTGGGTGCAATTTGGGGTTCAGTATCTTGCCCAACGACACTTCCACAAGCTGACTGGAGGAGCCGGGGATTGAACCGCCGGTCTTCCGATCAGTGGACGACCTCCTGAGCCCCCCCGCTACAAACATCTCTACCTCTCACGCGTTGTTGTTGTGTGTTCTCTTCCCTCCGGCTAAAAGCTGACCGAGGAACACGGTGACATGATGATTGCTGGCATCCATGAAACTCAAATGCATCCGAGCAGTTTTCCTCCTTCACCCACTGAGATCTGTCTGCTGTATCTCCATGGCCCTGCTCTCCGGTGGGCTCAGTGGGCCGCCGCAGAGTCAAAGAGTGACAGATTGTTTTTGCCCTGAGCTGTCCCAGCATGACCAAACCTGACCACTGCACTGCTGAGTCTCCAGATCTACATGTATACAACACAGTACACGACACATATGCTTTGCAGCTAAATAAAATCTAACTCAGGCGTTTGAAAGTCGTCTCGGATTCTAGAAAGAGTTAGAATTGTAGCATTGTTTGCATCAAATACTTTGCCATGCATATCACTCTTGCCCTCTATGTGGCGAGATGAAGATCTCTCTTTTCTTGTTTTTCTCATCTACAGAGGTGTTAATGGCACCGCGTGCTCGTCTGTGTCTGCTGTAGGCAGCAGAAGCGTGTGATTGGCAGGCGGCGATTGAAGCCCTGATGGAAAAGGACAATGAAAGAGTGACAATTTTGTAAGACATGGCCATGTATGAAGATACAAGCTTCTGTGGAGAAGGGAGGAGAGGTTAATAGCAGAGCGAGGGCCAAGTAACAACATCTCTGGAGAGTCTGTCTGAAAGCAAGCACACCAGATAATCTTCCCTCTGTTGACTCTGAGCAGCCTGACCCCCAAAAGATCGGCTTTCCCTTCCACCTGGAAGTGTCATGCTGAAGGTCCATCCCATTACAATATTAATGTCCACAGTGAAGGATAATGTGTGATGGATCACCAATCATACCGCCTCCAAAGGGCATTGGCATGAGTTAGGCACATAAATAATAAAGTGATTTAGATGCAAAATCTATCCTAAGCGGATTACAAAAGCAGTGGCACTGCCATCAATCGTCGTTTTGGGCAAACATGATGCATAGCAAGGAGCACAGAACACAGACACAGAGGTATATTGGGAAGAAGGGGAGCATTGAGCAGAGACAGGTGTGTAGTATGTAAAGGTAGTGTTTGTGCTCTTACAAAATATGGCATATGTTGTATTCTTGTTGATAAGTGGCCAAATACAGTTGCTGCGATGTAATTTGGGAATATTCCCAGTCACTCCTACAATGGACTTTGATGGCGTAAAAGTTTCTTATTCTCTTAAATTCCTTTTGTACTGTGGGATAGTGGGTTGTCCCATTTGGAAGTTGACAATCGTACGACATATGTGGCGGGAAAAACGTTGTTGACAGTGGTGTGATCTGAAATGCCTCATAATTGATCAAATACAGTCAAACAGATTGTTCCACAAGACTTTGATAGACAATACAATATCAATCTTCTCTTTTCAGCAAGAAATGTTCCCCAAAACGTCCGACTATTGCTCTGAGTGAGAGTTTGTTGTCGGCCTGCAAGAATTAAAAGTGCAGAGGATTTGTTGCCTCCATAAGTCACTTAAACACGAGAAAAAAGGATAAAAGTTGGAAAAAAACGAAGGTACCTTTTAAGTAAATTGCAACACTTTCTCACAAAATACTTGCAACTCCTTCAATGTTGCTATGAATATCAGAGGCTTAACGTTATAAGTGAATACCCGAGGGGGATTTTTTTTTCTTTAATGTCTATCCAAACCAATCCTCTTGCATTTTCTCCACCTGGCTTCTGTAATTCTCTTTCTCTCATTCACCATTAGTATTCACAGGCTCGCGTTCGGTTTGAAATTTGCATAGATAATTCCAACTATGTCTACAATAACTGCACAGCTCAGTAACTTTATTTAGAGAGCCAGGTTTAGAGGCATGAACAGTCATGAGTGAGAGGCCTTATGGGTATTGCAGTATGCAACTGGATGGGCCAATTCTCCCTGATCCATCGGACTGAGCCTTGCCAAAGCTAACCCCATAAGGCCTCCTCTGTGTCTTTCATGTCCCCGTGTTTGCTGCTGAGGCTGTGAGAGTATTCAGTGTGTCTGAGCATGCGTGTGTGCTCGTATGTGGGGGTTCTGTGTGCTTGCAGATGGGAAATGCTCGAGAATTCAGGTTTGTGCCTCTCTCAGAGAAGGATTTCAACCTCGACGCTCCACACAAACTGTATCAATACATGATCTGTCTCCTTGCTCTCTTATTCCCTTTCTCCCCTCCTTTCCATATCTCTCCTTGTCCTTGATGGTGATTAGAATGCACCCTGGTTGTTCGTCTCCTCCCTCATTAATCACGCTCTGAGAGACCGCGCCGGACGTGGAATGCACAGTTGGCCTGACCCAGCACTCGACAAAGGCATCCATAACAGCAGGCACAGGAGCAGTGTGCAGGCTCACAGTCGTACAATAACATCGACGGTACAGCACAGCCGAGGATTTATCTGAGCCATAATGTATCGGATATAAGAACGTGTTTCTTTTTGTGGAAACAATACGGGAGAAATTTAAAGAGTGTCATTGTGCAACTAATAGGCTTTAATAAAACCACCCAGGAAACCAGGAAAGCACATTTCCCCGGCCAGGATCTCTTATTGTCTCTCTCTCTCTCTATCCCCCGCTCTCTTTCAAGCATACTGACAAATGCTTTAGTGGGTCATGAGCCACAGTGTGGACAAAGTGAGATGGATTACCGTGTGGATTTTGGCAGGGGAAGCTGAAGCTAATTCTCTGATTAGAAACCTGGGTTCAGAAGGCAGAGAAGCACTGAGCTGTGAGTCGGAGCAGTGCAGAAACCTGAGCGTGTGGAGTAGGCATGGCACCATGTGAAAATGTCATGTGACGATTATCTTGGCCTAAACAATTGCTATTCGCAATATTATCCTGAAAATCGTTGAAACTCTTAAAATGGAGCTAAAACACACCGGAATCGCTTCACCGTACATTTTGTTTAGAGACAAACATTTGTATTGCATCACAGTGTCGGTATTAATATGAGCTAAATTAGTTTAATCAGTTTCTTCCGCTCTGCCACTGAGCAACAGGCCAGTTGATATTGTATCGCATAAAGAAATCACAACCATGGTGCAGGGCAGTGTGCTGGTGTCAAAGTGCCCTTAAGCAAAACAAAGAAACCTGCTTCCTCAGCACAAGCAAAACTGTAGTATCCACTCTGAGCATCCCAGTGGATGTCCAGTGGATTGCATGATCCACAAAAGTAAACAACAACAAAAAGAATCAAACCTTATCCCTTAAAAAGTTGATTGACAAGTGTTCATACAACGACTAACAGCTCACAGCAGCTGAGATTGTTGTGGCTGTAAAATATGTGCAACAATGTGGCCATCGATACTCAGAAAACCGACTTATTTTTTCAACTAATTAATGATGAATGATGTTCTCTGTGATACATGTACGCGGATGACACGGTAGCTCATGCAACTGCGTTGATTTTAATTAGATTTGTGTATTCCAATTGAGATGGTGCTTTCTTTTTGCATAAATTAAACAGAAACAGGAAATCTTCTGTGATCTGGCACAGATGAAAGGCCGCTAATGAGGAAGACAATCAAAGTCTTCTTGGAACAAACAACACTGTCGGTGTTCTTGAAAGCGGAGCGACAGAGTCTCGCATCACGTTAAAAAATGCAGACAAGCCATTTTTGAAAAGGGCAACTCTACTTAAACCCTGATGTGGTTAATGGAGACCCTCGGGCCATATTTCAATGCTTTATGGTCATTTATATGTATGTTGTCACCTTCAGCAAAGGTGCAAGCCCACTGTGTGAGAGAGCGGTTATTACTTCATTACTTTTCTACATATTAGGTTTTTATAAGGTCATTATATTCAGCTGTGGGGTGTGTGAGAAGTTAAATCCAATATACAAAACACATTAATTTAAGGGAAACACTACAAGTCAATTAATCAGTTTTTAAGGTAAAGTGATTTCTTTCCTTACCTCTGTACCGGTGACAAGACCTGAAATATAACATTCATGCCGACATGAGTCAGGAAGTAAAGGGCACATCCATCTGCATCCCTGTCTTCATCTCTTCCATCTGACCGACCAGCCACCTCGGACTCCAAGGCTACACAACTTTCCTTTGTCGGGTCGAGGAGGATCCCTGAAGCTGCTGTCCCTTCTTCTCAGTTAGTAAATAAACTGGTGGAGGCCCAGTCTGAGGTGAACAGTGGGGGCAGCGAGAAATAGGATATCTTGAAGCCTAACAAGCATCCTGGCTGAGATCTGTTCATTAATATTACATCCGTCTAGGAAGAGAGCGAGAGGCCCAGGCAGCAAGGGGAAGTGGCTTTGGCCCACTGAAGAAGAACGGAGTTGGATAATTGTTCCCCGTGCATAATCAGATAGGCCTGTTTACTACAGAGAGCTTAGATTCACATCTAGGGCATGCTGATGCAGACGGGACGGCTTTGAATGAACGGATCATTTTTTTGACATTCAAGATTCAGGCTTTCATATAAGTAAATCTTTACTAGATACGCATGTTTATGATATGACAACATATTTGGAATTGGCAGCAATAAAAACCCTGATTGGGGCATCTCACAAAGATATATTTGCTCCATTTTTCTATCTCCTGCTTCGATCTGCGACTTAAAACAATGATACGATCCGAACAGTTGTTTTCTGTCGCACCCCCCACATCCCAGCAATGTCTATCAAGAGTAATGAGGCTTTTGTGTCGGATTAGTGTTCCTACAGATGCTCTACTTGTGCATGCTGGGAGATAATACTTCAGTAGGAAAGCCGTGTGTGTGTGTGTGTGTGTGTGTGTCAGGTGTGCAGTCTTGCTATGACAGAGACCACTGCAGTGCGACCTTTCCACGGAGCTCCAGCTAAACAGACAAGACGTTCTTAAGACAGACCCCAAGAATGGAAAACCTGCCCTTTAACACTCCCACAACAATTGATCCAGTCAGTCATGTCTGTTTCTTAATTCACCCCGTAATTGTCGATCCTGCTCCTCGGGCGGAATGACAAAAGAGGAATCCGGGCGATGAAAGGTGACGTATTGTGTGAGAAATGCTGTGTGACTTGTGATTACACATGCTGTGATAATTACTGCCACCCCGGAGGGTTTCCGAGGACCCCTGCTCACAGGGCTGTGCAGTGTAGACCCTCTGACTCTAACCACCCCCCCCCCCCCTACGCTTAATGTGTGAATTAGGAATCACTCTGACAGACTCACAGGGGAGTTCCCCCCCCCCCGCTGCCCCCACCCGAATGAAGACGGACAGTACAAACAAAATAACATTAAAAACAGCCCATAACCTCACCCGGAGCGATCTCATGCTCTCTCAAGTGTTTCCTTTTCCTCTCACATTTTTCCTTATTTCACTCCGCATTCATCCTCCCTCCGTCTCCTCGCTCTTTCTCACGCTACTTTGCCTCCGCCCTTCCTCGTTCCGGCGTCCTCTTACTCACGAGGCCTATTTGCCAATTACGCCACAAATCTGAGGGCCTTTGTGAGTCATCGCATCCCCGTCGTTAGCTGTGGAGCGCCGTCTCCCAGCTGGAGGACCGGACCCAGCCCTCGGGCTCCGCTGTCCGGTAAAAGGTCACGCTGAGCATTATGGCGGTTAACTACCTCAAGTTTATTGCAGTCAACACTTTGCATTAGCTGCAGCCAGGAGTAACCTCTCTGACACCATCCAGACACCGTTTACAGTCGGCCCATAACCATCCCGAGGTACTCGGAGCACTGTTTAGATCACCGGTGCATGACAAAACTGGCCACTTGGCCTTCTTAGACCTCCAGCTACTGTGCTATTTCGGGGAGGGGAGGAGCCGCTACGAGGATTATTCCGCCACTGAGAGGACACAGACAAAAGACCCACATGCAAACACAAGTCTAATTGAATATACAGCGATTAAACCAAACATCTGGTACATTGTCCTGATATTTTTTTACAGCCCTTTTCGCACAACCTCACTTATCTCAAAACTCTTTTCTCAAACTCAGCTTCTTCTCCTTTTATCTGTCTCCTCCTTTGTGAACCGGTATGGATTTAATTAAGGAAATCAGTACGGCATAATGCCTTCTACCTGATTTGACCTCTTTATGCAAAATCTTCAAGACACATTTTTTTTTTTTTTTTGCATATTCTGTGAGGATTTGATTAAAACACTGAACCGCCTGCTCGCTCAGTGAACTTCCCTTTGGATAAGAGATGCCGGATAGAAAGGTGCACGCTGCACCGAGCCGTCAGGACGACCAAACGTCTACTGCGGCTGTTTAAAGGGAGAGGAAGCATAACGTGCAGCTGTCTGCTCCGTGTCTCCGAGGAATAATTGACAAGCGGCAGCTTTATACGCACAGGGAGGGGTTGTCTTCAATAGATAGCAGCTGGCTTGAAGTGCATGCCTGACCTTGACAACTCCTCATGGCTTGTTCACACACATCCCTATTAGCCTGTAGCCATGGCGAAGACGTAAGAAGTGATGAACGACTAATCGTTTTATAAAAGGAGGAACATTTGTTGGTAAATACAAAGTGGGATATGACCAAAACTTTAAATGTAATATATGAAAGATGGATGAAGAAAAGCAGGATCCTTGTGGACTACCAAGGTCTGAAGCATCTTAGTTTTCAGGGTACACCATGTGAACATACCTCAGGGGTCCTTCTGGGACTCGGAGTGCTTGAGCTTTAAAAGTGTGTCGCCTTTTTTTTCTCCCCCGTATGCCTACCTGTGTGACAGAATTATTAATGAGCTGTGTCTGTATTTATGCACCTCATCTAACAGGGGAAGATGGGCTGCCTTCATTACTTTGAGTTGTGGGAGCCGTCCTGTCAGATGGAATTTGAGCCTTGGCAGAGACGAGCGCTTGTTATAACAAAAGGGGAAATTCATCAAGTGTTCATTTGGTTTGAGATGATGGGTCACGACAGTGTCAGTCTCGTCTCCCCATACTTGGAGTAAATGAAGATCATGGAGTCAGCAGTGTGTGTGTGTGTGTGTGTGTGTGTGTGTGTGTTAAACAGCCCTTTTTCACTGTATGGTCACTGAGCACCACACTGTGGTTCACAGCAGTTATTACCATTTGTGACCGTCACAACCAATACAGTAAGCTGCAGTCATGCCTCCCAGATGTATGTGCTTCTCCCTAAATTACTATTTTATTAAATGAATTCCTCTCTAATTGTTTTAAGTTTGTTAAATTGCCTTTTTTGCTGTTGAGAGGAAATGTGTGTGACCTTCTAAAAACTGTGGACAAGTCTGGATTTTGATCCAGGTTTTTTTCATATTGAAGGCCTGGAAGCAGAGGGGCATAACATATCATTACGTTGATAAAGTTGATCAGATTTAGTGCACATAAAGTTTGTTTGTTTTAAATAAATATGCATGAACAGATGTGAAGAGATGTTTTTTTATGCATGTGTCTGAGATGAAGAAATTATTTTATAGTTTAACTTGTTTGCAAAGTGCTGCAGTCATACGTTACTGTGTGTGTGTGTGTGTGTGTGTGTGTGTGTGTGTGTGTGTGTGTGTGTGTGTGTGTGTGTGTGTGTGTGTGTGTGTGTGTGTGTGTGTGTGTGTGCTCTTGTACATGATTTAATTCTTTGTGAGGACCATGTTTTAGTGAGGACTTCTGAGAAAAGTCAATCATCTTGCGGCTGTTTGAGGCTTTAGACTTTTTATGTGCAAGGTTAGGATTAGGCATTCGTTAAAGTGAGACTGTGTCAGTGAAAAACATGTTCTTTCTCTTACGAATGACATGTTGTATGCATAAGCAATACAATTCACCATTAATAATTCAAAACTCTCAATGTTTGTTTAATACAACCTTGCTTGGACTTAGAATTGAATGTGTTGATATCCAGTAATTGTCAGTTACTATAGGGTCACATAAATGCCCCAAATCCTCCTCCACATTATCATCTGCACACAAATGTTCTGGCTTACACTGCACTTCAACTTATAAATCAAACCGTGAAAGCCTATAAAACCAAACCCCATGTCTTTGGTATTGTCTTTTAGGAAATGTGGGTCAGTTCTGTGTGTTTTTCAACAGATTAATTTCAACTTTAAAAACTGATAGATAAATAGAGGAACCGTAGCAGATTTTTTATCTCAACTGGTGACCTACATGTTGTCTCATTATAATCTATCACATCCTTGGAATGCATTTGTACAACAGTGACCCCTTCAGGAGACAAGAGGAGATGCTTGTACATAACATGCAGTAGGTGTGATGCTGATGTGGCCAAAATAGTTAATAATGTAGACTATAAAAAGACACTTAAGTTTCATTTTGTTATATTACAGTTATTCCTGTAAACTGCATGGTTCAGTGTGTGATGGTAAACTCTGTGCCCCCCATGACAGAAATATTCAAGTGTAAATCTGCCTGTTGTTAGTGTTTTTATGTTAATAGAAAGAAGAAAATCCTGGTGTTTCAGTAGACTGGTACGCTTTTGACACATGTATTACGGATATGAAAACAATCTGCACATCCAGCTGTGTTTTGTGTTATGCAGTCACACACACATCCCTGTACTTCTATCTTTGTGAGGACCCTCAAATAATGCAGTCCCTATCCACTACCCTAACCTCAACCATAACAATTTAATGCCTAACCCTAATCCTAGCCTGGACCTAATATTAATCTGAAACTTAAAACCACTTCTTAACCCTCAAGCGGGCCTTTGAAGAAGTGAGGAAAAATGTCCTCACTCTGTGGTTCTTGGTTTGGACCTCACTATGTAGCAAGTACAATCATCCACACACAGATGGGACCTAAGTACATATCTATATCAGTGATATGTAAAGTTTGTGGTGGGAACAAGACAAAGTTAAAGTCTGTGGCTTATGTTTCCTCGTACGGATCTGACTCTTTGTAGCCAAGAAAATTTGAAAAGTGTTTCTGATTTGAACTTTCCTTGTTGGATTTTGTTAAACATGTCTGTGATATATGTATAAAGACAGAAGGATAACTGATAAGATATCCATAAGTTATATTTAAGGTTAATAGTGAGAGCAGATCCGTTAACAACACTGCCAACATTTGATGTGCACTTTGTGTTTCACCTCAAACCAAAACTGCCATTTGTCATCCTTGGAGCATAATTCTTTAAGAGTGTCACTTTCCAATTTAAAGCAAATAAATCCCAGCCTTGTTGATCTCAGATGTAGAATCAAAAATGAAGTAAAAATCCACCTCTTTTCTTCTAGAGGGCAATGGCTCAGTCCTTTGTGACTCCATTACTTCCAGGAGACATTATTGTGTATGAATCAGGTTTCTCCAAATCACCAAGGCGCTGATTCGGCACTGAGCTGAATTAGATTTGGCAGCCTTTAATGCCTGTATGAATAGCAATTGTGACAAGTTCAACATTTGAATACTTCTAAATGTGATTGTTTGCACTCCACTGACCCTGACAGATGGATAGAGAAAGAGACAAAACAGAGCGAGGGAGAGGAGGAGAGAGGGAAAATGAGGGGAAAGAAGTAAGGAGGAGGATGAGGGATGATGCAGATTAGGGCCTAAATACAAACTAAATGACGTCTTACTCAAGAGGATGTCGGCTGGATAGGCTGGAACAATAGGGATGGGTGAAAATAGTATTAATTTCTGCCCAGTCCTTATTAGTTATTAGTCCTGATTTGCACGCCGGGTTAGTACAATTGCATGTATGTATGTATGCTTCTTCTCGTGTTGGTAGGAGGAGAGCTAGTTAGCTGTCAACAGCCGGTGGGCAGCAGAGTCCTGCGGTGTGTTTGGCTAACAGAGCTAACAGCTAATAGAACTAAACACACGCTAGGCCTGACAGTTTCTGTGCAGAGGAAGTGTTAAACAGCCAACATGAAGGGTTACACAAAGCGAACTGCAGTTTGGCTGCACGGAGACAGCTTCATGGATTAAAATGAGGGCTTATCTGTTACATGAGAGTGAAAAATGTGTCTCATATGCCCGCGGTTGATACTTTGTGCAGACCTGGTTTATATTCGTTCAATCAAGCGTTCAGTGGCCGTTGCAGATACACCTGGCAAAGATCTGCACTCTGCTGAGAGCACATTTCTATTTGTATTTTATGCTCTGTAACAGACTGGCTGCCAGGTGGTTCTCAGTCTCTTGCCCAAGGCATGCTGGGGTAGATGTCAGATCCCATGTGATCCTCAATAGGAATCAAACGGATGAATGATCAGCATTTTACAGTCCAATAACGAAAGCCAGGCAATTTTGGAATAAAGCTAAATCCACCCCACAACAAATTGTTCTGTTCCTGTGTATTCAGACAATGCATTCATAATGTGAAAACACAGAAAAGTATCCTTTTATACTACAAATTAGAGCAAAATATTAGGTGATAGACTTCTTGAGTTTGCCCACTGACACTGATTACTCAAAAACACAGTATCCGAGGGAGTTTTATTTACATATAGGGGTTTAATCAGCTGAAATGGAAAATGCCCCCATGAATATAAAATCACCAGGGCTGCTGTCACCACATCTGTCTCTCTGGTGTTCAGCTTTTAAAGAAAATCCTCAAACTAATCTGTCAGTATAGAAATAACAATTATATTTTTAGTGTAGACGTTCCCCTTAAATCTCTCAATTGGAAGCTGTCATGCTGATTGTTCTCCACTAGAGTGTGCAATTTTCCTTCCCAAGTTTGGAATTCAATCAACGCCTGAACCGCAGGGAAGCTGCTGCTGAAAACCTGTTGAGAGGTTTCCTGCAGCTTTTGCTTTCAAGGCGATGTGCTCGTCAACTGCAGCAATGTGTGCGTGTGTCGAATAGGGTGCCTGTTATTTTTGAACACAATGCCCCTTTGAGTAGCATGAACTTGGAGAAAGAAAGTGATTAAGTCGTGAAACAATTACGAACAATGTGGCGCTGGTTTATGTGGCGTATCAGAGATTATGTGGGTGAGTGGGAATTGTAAATGCAGAGAATTTAAATGAACAGAATGTGCAGATAACAAGCCTTGGAGACTGATAGATTAGGTTTGTCTGTGTATTTTTCTGACACCTTGACACAGGTCTGTCAGATTGGACCGAATCCAAACAAAATGAGTCGTTGAGGCTCCGTGAGCTCAGTATCCGGCAAAGAGAGGGGCTTTGCTGTCACAGACTGCTAAGCAGTTGCAGCAGTTGATACGTTTGCAATTACTCAGCGCCAAAAGCAGTGCCTGTCTAATTAGCTAAGAGAGGCTGTAAGTCATTGGCCAACGAGATGTGATGGCTTGAGCAGATTTACATCCATCATGTCGAAAATCTTCCCCCTGGACATCCGCAGCATCCCTCCATCTCGGCTATAAGTGAGGGTCACTCGTTAACGGGAAGTGTGTTTCAAATGCCAGCAGAGATTGTCTGAGCACTTAAGATCAGGTTGATGCATGTACTTCTTGTGGGAAGCTCTTCAAACCTTTTAAAGTTAATGATGTGCTTCGTGCTTTAAAGACTCTTTGAGGTTACAAACAGGGTATATTTTTATTCAGGAAATCACCGTGTCCACGTAAACACTAGTTCTTCATTTCTTACCGATAATATGGGAAATTCTGCACCCGGGTTGTTCAGTGAAATCAGTCTAAGTATATTTAACTGCCCCGGTGGTGCAGAATAGCAAGAAAAGCTACAATGGCTGCTTAGGAGAGGTGTTATTGTATTCCGAGCAGTGATGGAGAGTCACTGTGAGGAAATGACAGCTCTGTGGTCCTTAGGGAAGATGTGCATATTACAGTTTTTCTCCTCTCTCCCACATAATATTGGGGATTTAGATGATTCAATACATGGAACCAAAGTGAGAGTATAAAGATGGCGAATGAGGAAAAGCCTTAAACCTTCATTATTTCTGATGAGAAAATGCTAACAATAATAGTAATGAAGTATATTATATTATTATGAAAAAGTAAAATGTAAAAGACTTCTAATGAGCAGTTTAGTTTACCTCAGAGATTTATTCTGTCTGATGCTCATAAAAAAATGTATATAGATAAAACTAAATATTGTTTCTGGAGCAGCAACAGTCATGTATATAAAGTATCTCACTGGAAACATGTCAATAAAAGAAATAACATTCCTGGGTGAAGTTTATAAATGATAATAATCAATAATGAAGAACACAGACATGAGATAGTATCAGTCATTCCTCCTGTCCCGCTAAACATAAATGGCTTTTTATAAGCTAAAACATAACGATTCTTAGTTTCAGGTCATTTATACACTAATTATATTCCATTTCTGCCAATTAATCCCCCCACATGTTACACACTGTTCCTTTGAGTCAGGTGGGAGTATTGAACACAGCTGGCCTTGAGTAAAGTCATTAATTCATGTCTCATTTGTGAGAGAAAGAACTCACAAAATGAAAATTAAGAGTTTTGATTATGAAGGATTCAAATGTCCTCGTTTTCTACCAGGCTGGCTTCATGCTTGCTATTGCATTCTTGAGGCTGTGTGCTGTATTAATCCATCATGGACACCAGATGTCCCTGTAGTCCTTTAAATAAAGAGGTTTCTCTCATTGCTGGTTGCTGATGATTGTTCACACCTTGTTTTTTGTTTCCTCATCCAAAGAAATATATTTTAAATGAGAAGAAAAACTTCCCACAACTAACGACGTTGACCTACAGCGCAGTGCGTGAACAAGTAATCAAGTTGATTTTCACAAAATTTACAGGATTTCAGGTTTTTGTGTGTCAAAATAAAAGCACAAAGAAGAGTGTTTGTCATCCTGGAGCTTGTGAGAGCAGCAGCAGCAGCTTCAGAGGAGAGCAATATTGATTGAATCCCAACTACTTCCATGCAGTTGGCTTTCAGAGTTGTTTGTTTCCACTGCACAATTCATCTCAGGCCCAAAAAAGTGTTGGTATTCAACCCACACAACAATAATGTAATATCGAGAAATGGATCGCACAAAATCAACATCCAGGCCGCTTCCTTACCCCCGTCTCCGTAGCAACACAATCCCCTTTGCAAGTAAGATGAGATGCACCTTTTTCTCAAGTGTGACCGGAGATGGTGGAGGTGGTGGAGTATTATTTCTATGTCAGTGTCAGTGTGTGCACATATGGGGTAAGTTAATAATCAGACAGTGGAGTGGCCACCTCCTTCTTGTCTTATTACAAAAAAGCATCCATCACTGCGTCATAGAATGAACCAGAATGAACACTTTGGTCCGTTTTAAAATGTTAGATTTAACCTTTTGAAATGTGAAGTAAAGTGTCGGTACTGTGAGTGAGTCTGACTTGAATTATTCCCAGTGTAAAGTCACAATACATTTGAAGCACTTTTGTAGAATACGAAGTACCAGAAATGCACTTGGATGACAAAGTGCTAACTCATTTTGCAGTTTGTGGCCATGCTAGAAATACGGATGGCAACGTCGGTCAGCCAAACAACTTTTGGATGGATTGAGATGAAATTCAGTTCAGACCTTCATGTTCCCCTCATGATGAATTGTAATAACTTTGGTGATCCTCCGACTTCATGTAGCGCCGCCATCGGGTCAAAGTCTCTGGACTGAATACTTGCAAAACTAATGAGATTCCCATCAGCCTCAGGTTTTGTGCTATAAGTGCTAATTCGCAAATGTTAGCACGCTAACACGTTAAACTGAGACGTCATACCATTGTCATTGTGAGAATGTTTTTTTTATAGTCATTAATATATAATATAGGGGTATATACAGTATATACTGTATATTAGAGAGATAAGTATACATGTGTATGAGAGAAATAGATACAAATAAAAACCTTATGAAGCTTATGTTTTAAGAACATTTATATTGGTACATTTAACTATAGATGTAACATCTTTGACTCGGATCAGCTCAGAAAAGTTTGGTCTAAATAACAAATATATTAACCCTTATAAGAATAACTGACATATTTGGTGAACTCAAACAGATTTTTCTAAATTAATGTAAATTGAGGGTAGATGTGATCAATACCCATCGAGACAGAGTTAGTCTGCAGTTGCTCATTTTCTGATGTTTGCTTCTTATTTTTGTTGACGTGTGTGTGTGTGTGTGTGTGTGTGTGTCTTAAGCACCAGCAGGACAAGTTTCCCATAAAACAGCACTTTGAAGCAGAATTTACATTTTTTAAGTGAGGTGACTGAATCTGGTGTATGTGTGTAGGTGTGTATGTGTGTGTGTGCGTGTGTGTTTGAGATGCACTGTAGTCTCGCCCCCCGCCGTCTCTGAGCAATGGTACGGTCCTCCTACAAGCGGCGCCTCCAATCCCCTCTTCTGAAGGGCTAATTTATTTCTGGTCAGAAAGTATCGCAGCGCGCAGGAGTCCCGACGCCGTGTGTGTGTGTGTCAGTGAACGTAGCACCTGCAAGAAGACCCGAACGAGCGCAAAGCTGGACCCGTATTACACCATGACCATGTACAAGGGGAAGCGTCGCAACAACCGATGTAAGTTTACGCACCATCATTTCGGCGATACGCGCGAGGGGGGTTTTCATTTATTTTGTTTATGCTGACGTCGCGCGATACAAGTTGCAAATAGTGAGCCGTGAGTGATGTATTTCAAGATGCATCCGTGTCCCCTTTAAACTGTCTGCGGGCCATTTAAGTTGCGCTGAGACGCAGACGCAGAATTCAGTTAAAGTTACAATTAAAAGCGCCGCTATCTCTCGGGCTGCGTGGACGTTGTTGTCTATATGTAATATTATAATATATATTATTAAATCTTTAAATGGTACCAACAGGAAGGGAAGTGACCTGCTGGCTGATTAGTGTTTCCATCGAGCTTTTAGTTTGGAAATCCTCGCAGCTGCTCTGCTGTAATATATTCATGCTGCTCAAATTGGCATACATTACCATGAGATGTGTCGACTCATCAAGGTTGTAAGGTCGCTATTAATAATTATGATTCTTAAATAAATCATTGTAGGTTTACTTAAGTCAACTCATATTTAAAAAATGTAAATTCTGCTCCAAAGTGCTGTTTTATGTGAAACTTGTCCTGCTGGTGCTTAAGACACACACACACACACACACACACACACACACACACACGTTCTTCTGTAGTGGATTCATAGTTTGGTCTCCATTAATGAAGTCTGAACCCATGGAGCAGTGATGGAGCACTGATGGTCCTGAAAGCATCACGAGTGGGTGAAGGATCAGCCACTAAATTAATAGTTATTAAAAGATTTATTGACAAATTGTTTGTTGGTTTTAGTTATTTTTCCAGCAGCATGTCGTCATCTTCAGGTTATGGATCGTGAGTCAGACAAAACAAACAATTTTAGGATGTCACCTTGGTTTTAAGGCAATTATGAGTCAATATCTTCTGATGTTTGGTGGACCAAATGGTGATGTGATTCATCAACGAACTGAGAAAATATTCAGGAGATTAATTGATAATGAAAGTAATTGTTGCAGTCAACTGTGTAATAGGGATGGCATCACACAGCCTGTTGTGCATGCTCTGATATTTAAAGCATATGGGCATTGTAGTCCACTAATTACCATTTAGTTAAATGGCTGTAGGCGCACACACACACACACACACAGTCAGGTGAACCTGGCTGCAGAGTGTGATTCAGGTTTCGGGGAGCTGGTTTGTGGATCGAGGCCTTGATTTGTCTTCTCCTCAGCAGAGGAAACGCAAAACTGTGCACTGCAAAGGCTACAAACAGGCCGCGCTGCAGGACTGTGTGGACGTACAGCTGGTTTTACGGACGAGGTGGGAGGAAATGTTAATGTGGACGCAGAGCACAGAAGAGTCAGTGCCGATGAACGTGTGCGAGGGACGTATAACTGTGAATGTAGTCGTAACTTTTGCTCTTATGTTCTCCTACAGTGCTCCATGAATTAAAAAAACCAAATCATCCCTTTAGAAAGAGAATCTACTTAAGATGAGTTGATACAGATGTGCTGTGTAAATCACTGCTTTGTTCTCAGGTGAACTCTGAGCCTATTGTGATTCATTTAATTAGGAGGAGAAAGAACCTCTCGGCCTCTTCTCTTGCGAGCATAAACTCCAGCGTTTGAATTGGAAGTCCATCAATATTTAAGATTTTGCAGCTCAGGAATCTTTGGAGATCAGATGCGGTTCCAGCCGTCTGCACCACCGGGGATTTATGTGTGTGTGTGTGTGTGTGTGTGTGTGTGTGTGTGTGTGTGTGTGTGTGTGTGTGTGTGTGTGTGTGTGTGTGTGTGTGTGTGTGTGTGTGTGTGTGTGTGTGTGTGTGTGTGTGTGTGTGTGTGTGTGTGTGTGTGTTTTTCCTCATCTGTCTGTGTACAGTTTGCCACTTCCTCTTCATCCGTGAAGGCTGATCCTTGCGAATGAAAAACTGATCACACAAAGAAAACTTCCCTTTGGACTCGCGCTCTTTAGACGTGCAGCTCGTCGTTTCTGCATCTGGGGCCGTCTCGTCTCAGTTGCAATTTGTGTCTCGACGGAAAAGCCGCGGCGCGTGACAAATGAATGTGTCTCTCTGTGCTGCAGATGTTCGTTTGTGGCTGTATTTGTGTGCTGCTGATGCTGGGAGGAGGGGGGGCACAAGGGGCAGGCTGTTACGTCTTCTGTCAGATGTCCTCCATGTATCTTAAGCCTTGTGTCAAGGGCAGTCATGGTTGTATGTGTGAGTGTCTCTCTGCCTCGCAGACTACACTTCTTTTCAGCTTAGCTCCATTTCTGTCCCCAAAATGTCTGTTTGCATGTCCATGGGAAGGAATACAAATCATGTTGCCACCGAAGATGCACTTTCAAAAATGCACCAGCTGTGCTTCCGTGCTATTTTTATTTTCTTTTTTTTTTTTGACCCTGACAAGCCACATCACACTCTGCTCTGTCCTGGAAAATGTGATTTTTATCTGTCAGAAAGGACCTAATGAGACTCCTCGATCGATGCTCGATGATGAAATTATGTGACAGAGTTGTCACAAGATGTCGCTCCCCGGAGTCCTCGCCTCTCTCTAACAGCAGCTCCACTGTTTGGACTGTTGCCAGGAGAAGCGCCGATCAGTGTGACATAAAGACGAGCATTCAGTGAAACACACACACACACTCACGTACAAGCGCTGATGCACGGAGAAAAACACCAGCACTCAGAAGCAAATTACCCTTTATTATCCGTATTCCTCTGTGCAATAAGCTTTTGGGAGGGGAACAATGTTGCAAAATGGCTGATTTTTATTGTTTTGTCTTATCGTGAAAAAGCAGAATATTTAGAGCAACAGGCTTGGGTGAATGGCGTGTATGAATATTGGATCTAGTGCTCGTTGGACAGATGCGACTGCAGCGGTGTAGCAGTTTGAGGATGGTGAAATGAAGGGCCGTCGAGTGTCACGGCAAGCACACTGAAATAATTGGAGGGCTTGTAACCTCTCACTCTGTCTCCCCGTCTCGTGCTCCCCGATGCAGGGAGGACATGGCATCTGAGAGGCGAGCGCGAGAGTGCATCACATATTCATGCATGTGGGCCAGCAACATGCCCGTCAAATTTCTCTCGGTCTGTAATTCTCTTTGTGGTCGTAGTAAGGAAAAAGTCGATGGCCTGATAGTCAGGGCTGTAAATCACAACCTGCATCACGATAGGATATTAAACCGATTCTTTGGACAACAATACGATATGTGCTGATATCACGAAATCTGCCGCGATACGATTTGGATTCAATTGAGGGGCCTGCGGTCGGTACGAGACGATATCGTATGCCCATCTAACACGATCCGCTACATTTATATCAACTCGCAAGTAGAGCCGGGAGATATTTCAATGTGATCATTTATCGTCTTTTAATGGAATCGTATAAAGTTGTCTAAATTGATAATAACAAGCACATGTTGACTCAAATTTCTCAGAAAATCTGATTATTTTGCACTCAAGTTCCTAATTAAATGAGTATTTAATTCACACGGGAGTATTCAAAACCATGTGGTTATTTCATGTAGACTATATATTTATTGAATTACCAGAAATGGAAATGGTGACACAGACGTACTATGGAATTCCATATAAGTACCTATTTTAAAGATGATGATATGCACGATATATCGATTGTTTAGCTCGTTGACCATTGAATCAATATATCGATTGACATCGAGGTGTAGTTCCACCCCTACTGATCGTTCTCAGAGGAAACACTTCTAAGTGTGACGGCGACTGACTGCCAAGTGTTGGTTTTCCGTGCCTCGCTCCCCACCACTGAGCTCCCCAACATGTTCAGACGCCCGAATCGGCCGCTTCCTGAAGTGCATCATTGTTGACTCGCGCGAGACAGCTCACTGGGGTTTTTACAGTGCACACAGAGGGATGTGATCGCAAACCGATGCCGTGCCTTTAACTGTTCTGCCGGTGCCTGAAGGGGCCGCGGATTACGAGCTGATCCCCCTCGGACTTTGGGCCATGAAGCCTCGGAGAGGCAGCGAGGCGGCGCTGCAGAGGGAAAGTCACACTCCAGTGTTTACAGCGAGAGATGCTCCAGTTTCAGAATGAGTTCACTGAGATGTGTGGATGGGGCTTTTAAAAAGCACTGGTTATCCTTGTCAAGCCAGGGAAGAGGAGGAGTCTGGGAAATTCTTACAATATCGAAGTACAAATGAAACGGACACTTAATCGGCAACTATTTGGATTATTGATTTATGTCTTTATCTTTAGCAAAATTGCACCCAAAAAAGCCTTTAAAATAGTAACATTTGCTGATTTTTCTATGATATTTAACTAAATATTGGACCTCGAACTATAGGTTTGACAAAAACAGCAATTTGAGACGTGGCCTTTTAGGGTTAATTATCTCTGTCTGTTATAGATTAAATATTTAAATGTGTTGTCCGTCTGAGAGTAAAGTGAACAAACTGAAGATCCACTGTGAATGGCATATTTGACTTTAATCCACTCTGAGACTTTTAGGGAAATCTGTGGATGTATAGTTGTCAGGCTGTACCTGCAGGATGGCGTCTATCAGCCCTTAGAAATACATCAGAGAAGCAAAGATAAAAGGCCTATCTGGAATTTTACGATGCCCGCACCAGACAGGGTTTTTCATGATGTACAGCGCTGAATATACGCCGTGGCAACTCCTTAATCTCAGACTACCTCCCTCTCTCACGGACCGGTCCGGCTTCAAAACACAGCGAGGAGTTTGTGTCAGAGACGTCCACAGTGAGACACCTGTCCCTTCTGCACTCCTCCACTCCCTTCATGTCTCTTTGCTTTTGTCTCTCTCCCACCGAGGAGCAATTTGCATGATTTGTTACTTTGTTCACTTAATTAAGACGTTGGGGAGATTGTCGCCAGAGTTTCTGGTTCCATGACGAGATGATCGGCAGCTCCCTCTGCGTCCCACTTTCTTATTCTTTTCATTCATCCTTTATTTCACCAGAACGGTCCCCATTGAGATACAATATTTCTTCTTTTAGGGAGTCCAGGTGGTGAAGACGGGCTGCCTTTTAATGTTTATCTCAACAAATAGACAGTTGGCGCGTGCAAGGAGAAAAGAATGAACAGGCAAAAACATAGTTCTCAAATGCTGCTCGTCTCTGTTTTATATTGTTGCAAATGGAACCTCATCTCTGGACTGATGGTCGGACAAAACAAACTATTTTCAAACTTCACATTTGAGAACCTCTCTTGTTTGCTGTCTGTTATAAATGTAATATTTAAGCGAGTCATGTTTTCTTTTTACGGATTCAATAAAAAAAAGAATACGTGCAGTGTGGAGTTTACGGCATTTTATGCCGTAAATCCAGCGGTATATCCTCTGCATGTAGTTCAGCTGTCCACTGTTGTATATTTGTACATTATCCATTGTTTTCTGCTCATAATAAAATATAGCTGCTGAGACAAAGCTTTGTTTTGAAGGCGGATATTTGGAGCTCACCTTAAAAGTTGTTTGACATGGCGGCAGGAACGAATGGCTGGGAATCTTAATTATGTATTTATTCTTGCAATACATTACTAAGTGTAACTCATGATGCACAAAATTAACTGACACTAATAGTAATGATTTTTCATGTCACTGTGCCTTTAATAACACGTTCGAGCAGTGGTGGATGATATTGCTTCGGGTTAGTCAACTAATCAGTTGTTTTGGTCTCAATCGACTAAGATTTATTTTAATTGATTAGTGATTATTTATGCTTTTTATTTTCTTGCTCAATTACTTTTTTTACAACCTATGAGCACATCTGGTGAACACGAGATTTAAAATGTTGCTTTTGTGGAGAAACAAATCGATTAGTCGACAAAATCTTATGAGTGTGAGTCAACTAAGACATTCTTTGGTCGAGGGCAGTTATAATATCGGTAAAATCCTCACATCACAGTATATGTAATATAGAGCTGCAACTAACAATCATCTTTTGGCTATTATCTCAATTAATCAATTCATCGTTTTGGCTATAAAATGTCAGAAAATAGAGAAAGATGCCCAGTAGGACATCCTCATGTGACTCATGTTTGAGCTCTAATGTAATTTTGTTTCAAAAAATTATGAATGGATGAAATAACCAGACAAGAATATCAGTTTTAAGTAAATCCAGCAAATAAAACATCCGTCAAATCAAAGTACTTTATCACGTTGACCCCAAAAATCTAATTAAAATCCAATATCACCAGAAAGCAGTTAATAGTTGCTTGTTGATTTGCAACATTGCTCACTTAAAAATAGTGTCTCGCGGTGCATATCGGCATGATCTACAGTATTCAATAAAATGAAATGTCTCATGTAAGGAACTCTCAAATGTGTGCCCCAACTTACCAAAGAATTCGATGTGAGAACTGAAAGTTTTGGATTGTAACAGAATGTAGAGAGCCACACACGTTCACCTGAAGGTTCTCCTGAGGAGCCCCGTTAGATGTTGGATCAAGGAGAGCACCTTTTGATATGCAGATGGTCTCTCCGTCTCCTCGCCACTCTGTGTTTCCATGTGATTAGACGACAGCCGTCCACAGCGTTGGCCTCCTGTTGTTGAGACGACGTGTCCGTAAACAAGCTGCCTCTCTGCCGGTGTTGGGAGAATGGAGAAAAAAGAGTAATTGGCTATTTGAGTGTGGAGGGACCGCAGTGCCTCGTGACCTTGATTTTAAGCTCGGCGGGCACAGGAAAGTAAGAACATTTTGTCTCCGAGTGAAGGTGTGATTCAGCACGGAGCCCGACGATCCGCTGTGAATGGCATAATTGTAATTCACTCTGGGATTTTTGAAGGAACCTTTCCATTACCTTGTCAGTTAATGGCTGCAATAATTGGTTTTATCAAAAGCAAAAACAAAAAGGTGTATCTCCACCTGCCAGGGCCTCTCCTGGTCACGATGAAGAGACGGATCTGCACGTCCATCACCCGCTCGATTCAGCTCCTTCTTGTGTCTTCGCTCTCCTCTCTCGTGCTGAGGAGCAATTTGCATGATTAGTTACTTTGTTCAAGTCATTGGGGAGTTTTCTGGTTCCGCGAGGAGATGATCGGCAGCTCCCTCTGCGTCCCGCTTTCTTTCTCTACCCTTTAATGTTTATCTCATCAGGTATACGGTCGGCATTTGTATGTTCTTTCCTTTCATTCTCGCCTCGTCGCAAAGGGGGAAAAAGCGACAAATGTGTTGTAGAGCCATCGGCTGTGGTCCGTGGGGAATTTTCCGCTGTTCTTGGAAAAGAAAGGAACCCATTTCTCATTCGCTGATGCGTCTGAAGGGGAGTTCATTGCAGTCGATCACCTGGTCGCTGTCTGCCGTACGGCTCAAAGGGCGACGGCGTAGCTCAATCAGCTCTTTTGTTCTTTGATGGCGTGATAGGGCCAAGACTTCTGGAATCCTGGATCGCCAAAATATCTTCCAACTCAAATGTTCATATTGATGCAGCAGTATAAATGTTCTTGTGGCTAAAAGCACCGATTGTCATTTCAAAAATATTGATTTATTATCGAGGAATTCACTCTAACATGTATGATATGTTGTCCAAAAATCTACCAACCAACTGTACAACAGCTAGTAAAAGGCACGTTTGCGCCTGTTTGTTTCCTGTCTCTGTGTGAGGGCCCAGGCTTATTTAAGGTGGTAATGGACTCCCATGATTTGTTGTTTTTTTTGTCAATTACAGCTTCTGTGCTGCACCACAGCAGGTGTGCAGACAGGTCATTTGCAGCCGCAGAAACCAATAAAAATCTGCTGTGTTTCGGTTGCTGGGTTTTCTGTAACTGCTGAGAAAATCGGACATTAAAGCAACAGAGTTTGATGCGCAAATGACAGCTTTTGGTGCGTTTTCAGCCGTGTAGTTTGTGTAATTTGCTGCAAGACTAAAGTTTTCTCCCCAGATGTAAATGGTGTTGCGTCGGTGTTTACTCATGAGTATTGCAGTTTGAATGTTTTATCTTGATTACTTTGGTGGATGTGGCTTTCCGTGTGTTTAGACAATAGTCTTTATCGCCACATTTAAAAGAAAAGCCTGTGCAAATGAGCTGAAAGGCCGAGTGATTGAATTGTCTATATTCCAAAAGCACAGAGTTCTCGCTGATGAGAACAGCGTCTCGCAGGAGAAATAGATTTCCGTGAATCTCTCCGTCGTCCAAACACTCTGCCCACACTGATACAAAGAGATTCTTTGGCTGACGTGATTACAATCTATCCGTCTCTCCTTCTCCGAGACCTTGCGGTGACCCGCGCTTGTTAGCTTCCCTCTGAAGCCTTGGGCTATTAGCTGCTTTCCCCTCTTCTTTTTATGGGCGGAAGACAAAAAGGTAGGCCGTAGAAACGCAGAGCAAGAGAGACGGAAAGATTACAGTCAGATTTACTGTGTCTTCGGCAGGAGCAGCAGGTTTTTGTGGCTGTTGCAGTACTTCATTCGTATTCCTTCCAGGATTATAAGTCTTCCTGTTCCCCGCGTTCTCACGAGACTCACCCTCTCCTTATGTTTTTGGGTCCTGTTGATTTTCACAGGAGTGCTTTCTCATCCCAGTGATTCCCCTGCAATATGTTGCCATATGGCTGAGTTTACAGCCTTGATTTATTCAAAGCCTCGCCTTCCACTGCTCGGGCTGTTATTCATCCCTCGCGAATGAAAGGAGTGGAGAAATAAGACTTGCAAAGCTTTCGTTGTCGACACAGGTGTCGGAATAGAGAAAGGCCCCACAGGTGATGCTCAACGCTGAAATGTCTCATAATGAGCTTCCTCGGTGCACACGGAGGCGCAGGAAGAAGTAAAGGACTTGAGAGAGAGAGAGAGAGAGTGACGGATGGTGAGGAGTTTGGATACGGAAGAGGGAGGAATGAAGACGGAAGAAAGAGACGTTGAAGGATCGGGTTGAGGCCGAGGGCAGAACAGGAAGCACGAGCAAGGAGTAGTCTGAGGCAGACAGAGATGTAAGGCAACAAATGAGACCAATAAAACACATGGGCAGGTTGCTTCGAGGAGTCACGGATCCTTGTTTTCTCGACAGAGGAACACAGGTCTGTCCTCAGTGATTACCTACGCTCGGTGCCTCTGTCTTTCCACTGCAATTTACCTCCACAACCTTTCCTTCCCTGGTTCCCGGTAACAGTGTTACCTTGAAATATTTATTCTGGGTTGTGTTTGTTTCAGTGTCTATAAACAGACAGACACCCCTCCCCTCTCTCTCTCTCTCTCTCACCTCTCTCCGAGAGATAGAAAAGTCAAGATAGGAGTCGAGCTCAAACAAATCTATAAATAATTTCACGCCTGCAAAATTCAAATTGCATCATGTGTAGGCGCACGCAGCGGCAAGGTCAGGCCCTTTGTTTCATTCGCTGCCCAGACAGCAGTGCAACAGACCTTAAAAACCCCCTTCGTTCAGCACCACAGACAGCTCCGCCTCATCGCTCTCTGACCGAGCTGCACATTGAGCAAGCAGACAAACTAATGGTACAAACCAATGGGAAGGAGAATGAGAGAATGGCTTGTACCAAAGCTGCCGGTAGCCATTATGATGTGCAGCAATGCCAAAGTATTCAGTATTTCTGTATACTTTGATCCTTACGAGTAGTGCTGAAACAATGAATAGCAGCAGTTTGGATTCATTTTTTAATTAATTTATCTTTTTAATGTGAGACAAACATAACCGCCACATGACTGTGTTAGCAGCTGTTGTCTCGAGCACATACTGCAGGGTTTTCCACTTCCAACGAATTTCCATCACAATTTCCCAAAGGCGACAATCTCAAATGTCTCGCCTACAGTCCAAAACCCAAAGATAATGAATTTACAATGTTGTAAAACAGACTAATGCGGAAAAAAACCAAAACAACAATTCATATTTATGAAATGTCTGACTTAAACGATTCATCAAATATCAAGAGAGTTCAGAGTCATTTTCTGTTGCTCGAATAACAATCAAAAATACTATGGCTGGGCATTATATCGATATGAGATCTAGATACGAGACTAGATATCATCTTAGATTTTGATTATTGAAATATCGCATAAGGCTTTAAAGTCTGCATTACCGGAAAGTGATGTCATTTTCTGAACTTTAAGTCGTTATATCCACATTACTGATGATTATTCTAACAAAAATATCATTGTGTTAATGTGAGAGCACCAATGGTCAACCCTACAATACTGCTGCAATATGGAGGTATTCGATTTTCTCCGTATCAGGCAGCCCTGACAAAAAACATGGTGAAGATGTGGTATCGATTGCTCCGTTGGACTGAACTCTTGAACCAAACTCATCCTGACAGTCTCAATCAAAGTGGGCTGAAGCTCTCCTCTGGTATCTGCAACGTCTGTCAGCTTTAGGACAGAATAGCGAGGATCCGGCTCAACTAAGAGCTGTTCGTGAACCATATAGTAACGCTTTCTGTCACCCGCCAAGAAGATCTGGGATCAGGGATTTCTTAGATTGCTTGAGGTTTTTGGATGCCAATTATATTTAGCTGGATTGATGTGCGCTAATTAAAGGGTTGGTCTTTCACTCCAAGTAAACCTTCAGGTTAATAAGCAAAATCATAATTATCTCCTAAATCGGCATCAGTCAATCTCATCATGCACACACACACACACACTTGTACACTCATTCGGTCATGCAGCTCTGCGTAAAAAGTCTGCGTTTAGCATGTATAAGTAGGCAGTATACAAACAGACCAAGGTTTAATCCTATTTCTCGTGAGAGCAGCCACTGGGAGGAGGAGGCAGGAGTTTGCCTGGAGCTTATTTTCATCCCATTGCAGCTCTCTACTCCCAGGGACTTGTTTGGTATTTGGAGGGAGACGGAGGCGAAGGGCAGGGCGGACGCATAAATTACTTAAGCAAATGTGTGTTGCTGAAAGGGACAAAATGATAGTGAGAACTTGGCTGCATGCAAAAAAATGTGAATGTGTCAGAAAGTGGCTTTTACAGTGATCGATGTGCCAATAGACCTAGCCGAGGCTGGGTTCGGTCTCTCAGGGGCACCTTGTTTACTAGTATATTGATCTAAGATGATGAAATGACCCTTTTGAGTACCTCACTGCATGCAGATACTTGCAGAAGGTTGTGTTATATCAAAGACACTATAGAAATAAAAACAGGCGTCAGCCTCCGGTTCTGAAAAGTGAGAGCTTTAAACCTGCATTCTCTCTACTGACCATCAGGGGGCGACTCCTCTGATTATATAGAAGTCTATGAGAAAATGACTCTAATTCTCTCTTGATTTATTACCTCAGTAAACACTGTAAACATGAGTTTATGGTCTCAATCTCTAGTTTCAAGTCTTCTTCAATACAGCATGATGTTCATTTAGTAAATTATGGAACATTTAAGAGTAAAATAGGCAATAAAGCTAACGCTAACGGATCTATACACGGCAAAAAAACGCATGTTGTGATTCTGCTAGTCGTGAAGCACTTCATCTTTTTCTCACTTCAAGCGATCCCTGTTCTTCAGAATACCATGCATTATCTGTTTTTGAGAACGTTTGTATAGCTCTCACCTCGGATAAGAATGCATTTGCTGCTTTTAATACTTCCACTCACTCAAAAGGTGTTATTCTTCTGCACCATTCTCTACCCGACTTCGTGGATATAGCCTCGTCTCCGCATCCGTACATTTCTTTCTTTTCTTTGCCTTTTGAGTGTTTTACTGTGGACCAGGTGCTTGCTTTGAAACCACTGACTCGTCTCCCAGAAGCCACTCAGATAGTTCACGAAACACAAGGACCTTGCAGCACCCTTGGCAATGCACAGATAGCCATTTGAAAAATGCAGCATCACTGACCGGCCTGGTCATAAAACTGTTCACCTGATGGTATATATTTTTTTACACAAAGGGTGAACAGCCGGCTATAAATCAAGACTCCCAAAACATCCAGTCTTTGTTGGACTTTTTGTCGGTATGCTTCTTCTTTTTCATTGCTTTTACGTGTTCAAGGACCCTCTCCTGCCTCGCAACAGGAATTTATTTTTGTAATCTTTTCCAGTGCACGGCAGCAAGGTCTCCAGCCTTGCCTCAGAAAATTGGCTCTCTCTGGGTGCACCTTGACATTAGTGAATGTGTCCTGCAGTACTGCAGCTTTTACATTTTAAATGTCTCGGGACAAGTTCACATCCACAATAGAAACAGGACAGAGCTTCTGCAGAGCTCAAATAGATATTTTATTATGTAGTAGTACTTTTATGTTCCCTTTGTGCTCAGTCAGGGCTTTGAGCTGTACTTCAGTACCATCAATGTCATGAAGAAAGGAAGCTGTTCCTCTTTCATTGACACAACTCTCGGCTTTTTAGATTAGATTTCACTGCAGCGAAGAAAACATTGGTTTTGTTAATCATTGAATACCTACTAATAATACCCCTCATACTGTACGGTAATGTACGAGAATATTCATGAATTCATATAAATGATTATACTTTACTTTAACCCCCCCTACTTAGCATTATTAGTAAATAAAGATTTAAGTTATAGTTTAAAACACAATATATGCTCGTTGTAAGCAGATTAAGGGCCTGTTTAAGTATATCAACCCTTCTTTCTACGAATCATCTTTAACTGTTGTACTTTATAATAACCTATACACCAGAGCTCTAATTATACGTAGTGGTAACTTACTAACTGCTTATAAATGTGTTCAGCGCTCATAAAGACATGAGTTAACCTGAACTTTAAGGTTCATTCTTCACTTCCAGAATTGTAGTTTGGCAAAATAATTCTTAACTCAACAAATAAATGAAGTGTTATCAGTAAGTCTTTATTCATGTAAAGTCCGCTGTAATGCAGGAATGACTGACAAGTGATTCGTCCGTGTGTTTGTGTTTTTTGCAGACATAAACATGGCCGGCGAGCCGAAGCCGTACAGGCCCAAAGCCGGCTCCAAGCGGCCGCTCTCAGCCGTTTACAGGTAAGAGTCGCCCTCCGAACACACTCCTTCACATGCAAAGGTGCAGCCTTTCTTCTTGTGAACCTTGACTTTCTAATTGAGTTTGTAACGCTCTCCACATTTCTCAGCCATGACTGGAGTTTGTTCTTGTGAAGCTCAAAGCAGATGCTGTTGTAGAAGCTTCATTAAGCATGACCCTGATGTTCTGGCCCGTACACATCTCCTGGTCACAAACAGATCAAAGCAGTGCTTGTTTACTGCGGTCTAATGTGACGGCGGGGCAGACATGATAATTCACTGGGACACTTTTGTGTGTACTCTGATAGTTTGTCACATAGCAAAGTATATATTCCCACCAATTAACTTCCTTCCGAGTTGTTCGTTTGTTGCATTGCATGTCTAATTTTACAAATTTATTAATTTGTGCTTTGTGTTGGTGTTAACCCTCATTTGCATTGCATAGCCGCGGCTGGAAACAGCCAGGATGTGATATGGTAATTGTGGAGCAGGAGCAGCAGAGGCACGCTACACCACTCTAAATTGAAATAGAAATGCAATAACCTCAATTAGAATTCCTGCGAAAATATCAGCAATTTAAAACGGCTTCTTCTTTTCTCCTCTTGTCTTTATTTCATCTCTCTGTCTAAATTATAAATGAGTTGTCATACTGAGCGTGCAGCCTACTTAACATTGATTTTCTTCTCCAAGGTCTAAGAAACAATTTGCCTTTCATTCTCCGACTGTATTTCCCCCTCTGAAACTTCTTTTGTTATGTGTGGTCTTTGCGTGCCAGCATGGCTTAGGCTGGCTCTTAACCTGCGGTGACTTTTACGCAATAACTAGAGCGTGTCCCTTCGAGCCAAAACGGCTTCAGTTTGATCTGCTTGCTTTTGACAGATCCAAAATGGCTGCTCTTAATACAAACCCATCTCTTTCTTTAAATGTTTCTCCCTGTGTCTCCGTTTGTCTCTCTCACAGCGGTTATGAATTTGACTACGAGTACTACAGGGATGATTTCTACAACAGGTATGTATCATTTACGTTATGTTGTCACCTATGAAATTAAACCAGGAAACAGCTGATAGTTAGCTCCTGTAATCCCTCGTTACTGGTGCTAAGTTTACAATAGCTTCTTGCTTTTCGACAGAGATAGAGGAAAGCAGACTTCACATATCTAACCAGTAACTAATTTATGGTTGCTTAGCTTTGATTGGACGATGACCGTTTAGGGGAGGAGTTTAGCACTCAATAGGTCTTCCCTCTATATTCTTGCCTCTTCCTTTATTAAAAGTCTCCCTTGTAAGCTGTAATTCACTAAACCTTCCCACAGAGACTGCTTCAAATAGTCAACTTCAAAATGGCCGAATACATCAAGCATGCAAATTGACTGAAGGAACACTTGTTTTCTCTGTCATGTATCCGCCAGTGATCTGACTGCTTATCTGTGGAGACATTTTCTAAATGTCAAACTTGTTGAGGGCCGTGACAAACGACTAGTGTGGCCGAGTACAGTCAAAGCCGACACCTTCATCTGACATTTAGCACCCTCTTCCCTTCATCCTCTTCACTTCTAGAAGATGTGGCGATGGGGTTATTTGCATGCAGTCGCACTGAAAAAGAGGAAATAGTGGTGGATTTCAACTGCAACGTCTGCCTTTTGTTTAATGTGTGCCGTTTGAGGGAAAGAGCCCAAGAGAAATACATAAAAAAAATCTACCATGAAATACCATACTGGGAAGAGATGATAAGCTTTAGAAAGAGGTGCTGGTGAAGTAAACCGAAAAACCGTTAAGCTCTAGATGGACTCTCTCTGAATGCTTCAGGGCCTCTTGTGGAAAAACAGTCAAATACAAGTGTAAGAAGTGAAGTGTAATATTGTATGTATTTCTTTTTTTCTTGAGGCTTTTTGACTACCACGGCAGAGTGGCCCCCCCACCGAGAGCCGTGATCCCCGTCAAACGCTCCAGGGTGCTCGCTCCCTCCTCCCGCCGCGGGAAGACCTCCTTCCCCATCAAGACAACCTCCTCTTCCTCCTCTTCCTCCTCCAGACCTCCCACATCATCCGCCTCCGGGCTCAAACGTACGTACAAATAAGGTGCTTTTTATTTACTTGTCTTGTGTTTACACTCTACTATTCAGATTTTACATTAATTCATTTTTCAAAAGAGCACCCTCTAATTACGCTAATGGAATTCTGTCCTCGTCAAAAATAACAAAAATAGACACTGAAGGCTTAATGCAGATCTCAAATCCATGTCTCGGCGGCATGATTCAGCTGTGCTACTTACGCCACTACAAAAAGCTATTTAATTCACTCCAGCAGCTCACAACAAGCCACACCGCAATGTAGAGCAAAACACTAAATCGCGAACACAAATATAATCCGAGCTTTTGCGAGCGGCACCCATTCAGCAAACGGTGCTATTCCTGTCACCCAGGATCCATCTGGATCTCATCCGCTCCTTTGATTTAACCGCTGATGCATTATAGTGTCCTGAATGTAATTAACGTGAGATTGGGGACCATCTCTGTGGAGCTGTGGTCAGCTGTGTTTACCTAAACGTTAGACTCTATCCGTAGCTCGTGTAATTGGCCACAGTGTTTATTCCATTGTTGCCTGTCTAGGCCCGGTGTTATCAGCGCGAGCAGCTTGGTAGCATCTGTGAGGAGGACCCAGTTGCAGCTGGTATTATATAGAGACGGGGATGGGGAGGAAAAAAAAGGCCCATCTCTTTTTTTTGGATGGAGTCAATGAATTCTCTGCTCTGTCTAAGCAGTGCTGCTGTATGTTTGGGAGACTAATTTGCCCCTGCCAGTGCTGTGAGAAATCAGTTTATATTGACTTTGGCCTAGATAGAGTGGGCGGGTTGGTGCCACTTGGGCTGTACGAGGAATAATTCACTTTAGGGAGAAGAAGAGAAACGGCCGTCACGTGCATGGATCACGTGCATGGATCACGTGCATGGATAGACGTGTGTTCTGCACATTAAACCCTCTTTGATGCTCAATGTCGATTGTCGGTTTATGAAGGCGTGATTTGACCCGTTTGTGTCTATTAAGGAAAGACTTGTTTTGCTGTACTTTGTAAAGTCACGGGCTGCGTTGGGAATGAGACACAAATGTATTCAATTCTGTATTACTTAAGATCTTTTAAATTAGGTCATGATTATGTTCCGCTCTAAAAGGCAACTTTTCAGAGTTTCACAGTGGTGTTAAGTGATACTGAATTAGAGCTACAACAATAACCAATTAGCTGATAAACAGACGAAAAAATTATACACAATTTATCGGAAAATTGAAGACATTTGAAAGCATCACCAAGGGCACTAGGAACCTCTTTTCACAATATGCTTAAAACTTATTGACCAAATTAGACAAAACCTATTCAAAGAGGCAACAATGGTCAAATGTAAGTTTTCTTTTCACCTTTGCTGCAGTGACATGAGGATCTTAAAATGGTTTACACTGATAGAAACATGAGGCGTCATTGTCCTTTCAGATGATTTAAAGTTTGTCAAAGTACCATCCTAAATCATGTAACAACCCCCCTACTCTTATTCAGATACTGATATGAAACACAAATACATAATGCACAGATGTCTTTTGAATATTGTGCATGTCATAAAGATGGTTTAAAAATCATGTTTCACTGCATTATGTCTTTAAAATCGGCCTCACAGAATCCTCCTCATCATCACTATTTAGAGTCTGTGTTGTATCAGCACCACCAGCCCCAAAACTCTTTGTCCGGATTAATTATCCCAGATCAGTGATTGAAGAGATCCGCACTATCTCTAAGATAAAAAAATGTTGATCGTGAGGTCCTAAAATTAGATCCATTACTCATTCCCTAAATCTTATCTAATAATGCTTGTTGAGTAGCAATGACATTTCCCCCCCTTTCCTTTAACACAAGCTATTTAAAGATGGCGCGTTGATGAGATGGCGCTGGATTAGGATGTGTATGTTGTCTCTCTGCAGTTTATGTGACTGATGGCACAAAAGGAAAAAAAACGGCTGGAGGCGCCGATAAATTAAAAACTGTTCCACACTTTCTTATCGTCAAAGTAAGCTGCCCTGAGCGACCTCGGATTATGTTGGAATAAGGAGGTGAGGATACATGTGCGTGCATTGGTGGATGTCGGCTTGTGCGATACTGAGAAGGCGATAGAGACACCGAGATATCATTGTGTATCGACTGTTTTCTCCTTCTTTTTTTTTATGCGCTTCCAGAAAGCTTGATTTTCTGTTTCCATGTAGCTTTGGGGTCGACGGCTGCTTTACAAAACAACACGAGGCTCATTCTTGTGATTTCCACGCACACACATTACCTATGTGTTGCCTTCGGCGTGGCATTATATGCCTCCCTTTTCTCCCTCTCTCTCTCGCACACATTAATCATCCTGCTGCATTTGAAAGATGTATTATATTGGCAAATACCGTGCAGGATGCATGCATTGGATCTCACCTGGGTTGTTTTTCAGCATGAATTCTTGTGAAAGAAGCTAGATTAGAGCAAGCTAACATGTCGGATTGTTTTGTTTAAATCATAAATTGACATCATCACTAACCGTTTATGTTTGATGCATTGGTTCAGCTCATACAAACGGACATGGGAGGGAATCTGCATCGGGATGTGGTGTGGGTGTAAATATACATCAAAGAGACCCAACTTAAAGAGCCGCATGTAGACATGATAGCAGACAAGCAATGTGTTGATTCTCTGCATGCCTCCTGCGTCCTGATTTTCCGGCTGCAGCTTTACAGGAACTCGTGGGTTTGTTTACTGAGCGCTCATCCGTCCTCTTCACCAGCCCCGACAGACTCTGATAGGTGTCAAAGAGAATGTTATGTTTTCCCCTCAACTTCTGGTGTTTTTTTTCCCGTCCGCTCCAAAAAAAGACACGTTTCAGCTGCCGAGGGGTTTACGAATGAGATTATCTTACTACTTTAACGGTCTAAATTCTTTAATCTGCTCGGTTCAAGCTGCTAAGGAGCAAACCCTGGTTTCAGCAGCCGTGAGACGGGCCAGATTGAATTAATGGTGACGTCCTACAGATCCATTTTTATTTTCACTATTCCATATTTGCATATGACACATAAAGGGTAAAACTCAAACTCTTGGCATGATGCAGTTACGCCTCATTTACTCAAAGCTCAGATATGTATTGTAGCGTGAGACCCAAAGCAACGCAGGAAGAGGAGAGGGATTATTCATACGGCAGTAAACAGAAGCAGTGGGAGGGCAAACTGTGCCCCCTGTTTCTCATGCTGCACCGTTAGTGAGGCAACGATCGGTTATTGTTGCAGTGAGTGTATGAAATTAAAAAATGCAATTAAAACATATGATATATGATTGTTTTTTAATCCAGTTTAGTGTCCTAAACACAAGTGTCGAGCATCAAAATTAGATTCAGTCTAAAAAGCGCTGATTTGCATAGTGTTACAATACATTGTTGTTTCCTTTTCTACAATAAAACCACCTTTTTGCAAGGCAAAACTAAAATATGTGGGTATTTCAAATAGTCAAATGTTCAGAGTTCCAGTCAGTTTACTGTGCTCCAAGTGTTACATTTGAATTTGCTGTTTGGATTTCAGTCATGATGAGTCCGTTTGGTAATGGTTTATTTTATGGGTTCCCATAATGGTTTACTAATGTCTTGGAAAGAAGCATGTCATTTGGTATATAACAGAGATCATATCCTCGGATAGTTGTAGTGAGTTCATTTAAGTCAGAAACACTGAAGACCTACGGGTACTGACAGTAAACAGTGAGGCTGAGATTAAATGTTAACAGCAACGCTGGACTACATACTGCATCACTTCCTGTCAATCCCTCGTGCAAGTGAAGGCAATCCTCTATATAGAGAAGTAATAACACAAAATGGAGACTATAGGCTACTATCAAATAAATTAATAAAAAGAGACTCTTAAGGATTTTAACTTCAAGATGAAAGACATTTAACATAAGCACTAATAAAGCAGATGCTATCCTAAAGTGTAGACAATCTCCACGTTTTTGTAATCGCCTAACGCTGACTGAAGGATAGCATACAGTTTGTTGAGATATTGGCATCGTTGAGCGAAACTTGAGCAGCGCTGCACAGCATGGTGGGCGTAAGCTGTGCACTAATCTTCAAATTGAAAGCAGCAGCTCCACATTTTCAGCAGCATAACTTCGCAGTCGGCCAGATTGAGATGTTCTTCCCCGAGGAAAGTGGGAATCGGAGCGATGATACGATATCCAAAACTAAGAGCATTGACAGATGACTGTGGTCACGCCGTGTGACGCAGCGTCGTTAGAGTGAGTGCACGGATGAAATTAGGACAAACTCAAAAGTAGCTCTGAATTCCGTTTCTGTATTTCTGTCCCTCAGCGGTGAAGACGGACCAGCTGCAGACTATCAAACGGGAGCTCACTCAGATCAAGCTGAAGATCGACTCTTTGCTGGGACGCCTGGAGAAGATCGAGAAGCAGCAGAGAGCCGAGTCCGGTAAGAAGCCGACCGACGAATCAGAGCTAGTCGGAGGAGAGAGAGGGGGGAAAAGGACACCCACCACTGAGGCAGGGAAATCAAGAGCACACGCCGGCCATAAGTCTTTGTGACACTGTGGGTGATAAGAGGAATAGAGCTCTCCATCATAACAGCCGACAGGTGTCAGCTTCACGCTGACTCTGTTTATATGGGAGGGCTTTGTAGATGACCTGCACCGCGGGACCGTCTGAGAGCAGCTCACTGTGAAGGTCACTTAGACTTCATGTTGTGCATGTTACAATGTGTCAGCAGGTTGCTCTGGTTTATTCAAACTCTGTCGCTTTTTCTCTTTAACTCCGTGACAGTTATACACCAAATGCATCGCACACATGTCTTGGTCGTCTTCCAGGCAAACTGTTGTGTGATTAACTAGAAACTAGAACAAACCAATCCAAGGTTTTCTGGTTGGAAGGAGATTGTTTGTTTGTGTCGAACAACTAGCAGCGAGAGGCGTGCGTATTTAAAATATCAGCTGATCCTTTTAGCAATTATTCTCACGGTAATTTACCCTAAAAATGTTTGAATTGTAAACACTGGTCTTTACATTTCGGTACCGAAAAGTATTGAATGTGCTGTAAACAGGAGAGGAAAAGATTGAATGTGTTTTAGAGCCATGTTTAGCTTATAGCGCTAACTTCTGGCCAAACTGCGCTGCGGCCGAGTCTATTCGCCTAATTTGCATTTCTTTTTGCGACATTTTAAAAGTTCGCTTTAAATTCACTTGACAAACAAATGAAAACACGGCTAGTGAAGCCAACTTTTGAGGCTCCTGCGTATAAAGTAAGTGGGAAGATTGAAATGTGCACGTGGCAGCTCAAAATGGCACAAATTCACACAGAGAACCAGATGTGCAAAAATGTTTCAATTTCAAAAGAATTCAGGAAAGAAGAATAATGTGTAATAAACGTTGAGAACATGAGTTTCTGCTGAGCTCTGAACACACGGACACACTACTAAAGACACGCTTGGTGTGTCAGTTGCTAGCTAGCTCACAGCTAACATACAGTTGGTGCATTGGCTGTTTGGAGCAAATTAATATAAACCGTTGATATGATTCGATTCAGCAGCAGCAACTACAGTTTTCAGTTTGCCTCCACGTCTCCTCGCTTCTCCGGAGCAGTCACAAGCCATGCATCATTCACGGAAATCTTTTTTCTGCAGCCGTGACGTATACAGCTGATGCAGCTGTGCCCCACGTCATATTTAATTGACATTACTTTAAAAATGACTGCTCCGAGGCAAGGATGTCTTTTTCAGCTCTCTCCTTGTGTCTCGTCCTCGCCTCCTTCTCCCGTGGGCGGGACTAAGACATGAGGAAAGAAATCAAAGAAGTACAAAGTAGGAAAATGGGAAAGGCCCTCTGTCGACACTTTATTCAATCATATACTTATTTGGATTAAAAAATAGATGCTTTGGCTTACAGTTATGCTTGTCTGTTCTGTAGAAGGACTACAATGAGTTAGTTGTTGACTCGTTGAGATTAAACCACGTCTGTCCAGCTGAACGTATGGAGCAGCACAGACTCTACGGGTCGCTCGTGGGGACAACACTTTGCTTTGTTTCTGCACAGATTTTGAAAAACAGAAAGAGCAGCCGAACAAACTTTTCTACCTCTGTGTGAAGCAAAGAAAACCAATTCTCTGTGCCCTTCTTCTTCACTCAGAAGCTCAGAGAAAGTACGAGGACAACTGCGACTCCCTGCATGAGGAGTCCGTGTCAGAGACGGCGGAAAACTCTGGGGAGGACGCGGGCGACGGGGCGCTGGACGTGGAGGCGGGAGAGATGACCGACGGGGGCGAGGACGACTACGACGAGGAGGGAAACCACCATCTGGTAAGAGAAACCGGCCTGACAGGCCTGACAGGGAGGGAGAGAGCAATGCACTTTGGGAGATCTCAAGTGGGCAGACAGTCTTCCCCTCTGAAAGTTAATTTTCGAGAATTATTCATGGCCACAGATCTGAGAGAGCGGGGGGAGCTTCACATGAGTGAATGGTGAGAGCGCCCGGACTGACAGTTCCTCCCTGTCGACCCGGGCTCAAACCCCCCCACCACACACACACACACACACACACACACACACTATAATTAAAGCAGAGGGCTCAAGATGCTAAGACGAGCGTTTAAGACCAGACCTGCTGTGAATAGAAGTAGAACAGTATGTAAAGGTTTCCCTGAGACGGTACAGCCCGTATCATAGAGAATGATCTAACCTACAAAATATCATTAAACAAAAAGAGCCGTCTGCAAAATAGTACGATGGAACCAGCAGGAGTGACAGTCGAACACTGTAATCTATTATCATTAATCTGATCTAATATTTGTTCGTAGACTAATTCTTGCCACCATGCTCGGTGTGACGACACTAAAATCATTCATGCTGTTCTGGATTGTTGTTGTTTTTTGCCCAATATTTGTGGCTTAAAAAAACAAAAACTGTAGACTTTTGGGTCGTCACCTTTAAAAAAAAGTTACAATTTATTTTGACATGATTTGATATTTCATCTAAGGCTGCAATTAACTTTGATAATCCCAAAAACATTGAATATGAATGTCACTGAAGCATCTACACCAAAAGAGCTAATTACTGTCGTCTTTACACTGTTGTGTTCAGATGTCTGCCCTTTCAACTTTATTAAATCATGTTTTAGCTTCATGAAAAGGTATCTGCATGCTGAAGGCTCCATATTATACAGCAGTTAAAACATCATTTCTCATGTTTTTTTCTAAAGTAAACCTTGTGGCCGCTCGGTTTCATTTCACACCCCACAGCTTCTCAAGTTCAAGCACCGAGATCAAAGTCATCGTCCTCGATCTCATCTGGGTTCCGTTGTGCGGTGTGGCCATGCTTTAGAACAGGCTTTCTCTATTACGCCGTCTGTTAAAACAGGCGAGCATGGCCGTGCCGTTGCTCGATGAAAGCTCGGTGCCCCTCTGCTAATGGAACACATTATTTTCCGGAGACGTGGCGGAGGTGATTTATTTGTTTCCGGAAAGGTCACATTGGTCACAGGTCGTGATAACGCACCACAAAGACGGTCGGCGCGGTTGCTCCTGTTGAGCGTTCATCAGCGCTGACCTTTGGAAAAGATTAAATACAACCTGTGTGCTCAGTTTTAAAAATGCTGAATCCTACCCATGATTTCAACCCTCTCTCGCTCTCTCTCTCTCCTTTCCAGATAGAGAACCATGTATCGGATATCGACAACTGAGATCAGGTAAGGATGAATCCATTCCAGCATGTGTGAGCTTATTGCTGAAGGTCCTGGAGGCTCTTGCAGCTAGTCTCCATTTAAAGCCTTACATCCAGTCCTCATTAAACGCCTTATCCGCCCAACTGTGTCTTGAGCATCTCTAAACATTTGTTAGGCATCTCCTAAATCACAAGCTCTATGACATTTAGATGCCCAGCTCCACTGAAGGGCGTCTAATGCCGAACCCAACAGAAGGAGCGATGATGGCATTCCAATGGGCCAGAACTGCCCATAAATAATATTCCTCTAATTGAATTGTGTGGAAGGGGGCATGAATGCGGAGGCCTAAGGTAAAGAGTTTGCTGCCAGAGAGCGGGGGTAATGATGCGGTCACATCCTCGGTCGGCCTCGGTGCTGAGCTGTGTTTACGAGTCGCACGCTGTTGATGTTAACGTTGAGTTAAGATGTCTTCTTTTGCTTCCGGGCGAGCAAAGGAAAATCCAGAAAGTGAGGTTCAGATCTATCAGTGCTAGGCTATGCTAACGTTGTAGCGGCTCCCTCAACACTCAAAACAACGTAATCCAGGCAAAAAGTACGACAGCGACATTATTGTTTGTGACATAGACGGTCTATGGTTTATACTCATAGTTTACAGAGATCACGTGCCGTCGTGGAGCTCTGAGTTACCACAGAAGGCTACAGTTTGGTGTGAACACAACATGAAAGCTTTGATTTTATTTGAACAAGATGAATCGACGTCTTGTCTCTGACAGAAAGCCAATAAGTGTATTCCCCCAAAAATATCGAACTTGTTCCTTCAAGATGAAATGCTATAATACTGCAGGGAACAAAAATAAGATGTAGATGGTTGACGGCACGTATCAATAACCTGTAAAAGTATTGTTAACGTTACATCCACAGGCCCTGTAAGCTTATCTTTTTCTAAAAGTGTGCACGCTGCCTTGGATCTTTTCATGTCCATGCTGTTGAGTTGCCGCTTCTTTTTCATTTCTACTTTGATTATGGATGAATTTATTCCATAAATCTTTCTTCTTGCCTTCAAAGAACTGTCAGCTGCTCTAAAGTTTTTTTTGTTTTTTTTTGTGTGTGTATATAAGCAAAAATGTCCACAGCTTCCTTTTCCCCCTCATCTGCCTGTCCAAACGTTTGGTGTCCCAGTTCTATCCACATCTTAAGAAACCACGTTGCACTTCAGTTCCCTCTCCACATTTTATCCTTACGGCACATACATTGAACAACCTGACAATCCCACTCGGAGAATATGTGAATGTTTTGCTCGCGGGCCTATAAGCGAGGATAGAACATCACAGTGAGAAGAACCTCAATAAGTCGTGTCCAGAAGGATTAGAGAGGCAGCTTCTGGGCGACCACAAAATATTTCTGCACTCCCCGAGATATTTCTGAGGCCCATTCAAAAACGGACAAGCTTTAAAACTCTGCCTAATCCTCCTCACATTTACAGCATTATAAATAGCCACCGATGTTTGAGGAGCAGACGGGCCCCTATAATGTGTTTTCTCCTTCATCCCTTCAGGAGGAGGCAGCAGACACCCCCCCCCCCCCCCGGTCAGTGGTATTAGAATTCATCGTCACCTTCAAGAGACAGAAAAGGATCTCTGAAGGATCAAGACTCTCATTCAGGACTGTAAATTGTGTTCAAGAGATGCTGAATCACATTTAGACGCCCAACTGTGCAGCACAAAAAACGGCCGTGATGTGCTCGCTAGAGAAAAATTTATTCAAGACCCATTTTAATGCATCGGCCTCGTGGGTATTCTGTGCAACTTATATTTCATTGCAAGAGGCCGACAGTATCGTGTGCTAATCCTGTTTGTGAAATAAATAAAACAGAAGGGAATGAAATAAAGGCATTTATTCTGATTTTATAAATGAAATTACGTGGGAAGAGGGGAACATGACATTGATCCACCGTTGCTGCTTTGATGAAATGTGTTTGCAGTGTAATTTATCAAACTGATTTTTTCCTATGAATTTTATGTTCAAAAATCAAAATGAATAAAGGAACAGTCGGAACAATCTGCGACCGCAGAATGATTCACAAACAAGCGAATGGTGGTTTTCGGATTTGACTCATGCATAAGCCAATATCTGCGAGCATAACTTTATCCGTTTGTCACACAAATGCCCCGTGGGGCTGTTCCATCATATATTCCAACTCCTGCCAAGCTGCAGAAGCAGAAAGGGCTTCCTGTGGTCCAGAGCCAACACTGGCACAGGCCTCCTGCCGGGGAGCAGGGCCCCGACGTCTCAATGCGCTCCTCCCCGCTCAGCCTGTGCATCCCGACACGGACCTCTGCTGCTGCTGCTGCTGCTCGGGAGCCAACGCCCTTTCTCCTTCCACTGCTCCCTCCCTCTGCATCGATTCCGTCTCATGTAGGCAAGAGAGTGAGCCAAGGTTTTTAGAGTCGATTTTATCGATGTGATGTATGTGATCTGTGATTCAGATCGCTTATGAATTAATATGGAATAATTGAACATGACACAATGGCTTGTGCAGCCTTAAAACAACCAGAAATAAAAACTCTTTTAATAGAATGCCCTTAAATGTAAATAATAAAGTAAAGTACAGAGTTGGATGATTCGTCCACTCATTTTGGTGCATTTTACTAACATGATGATGATGTACATGATTTCTACTGGTTCATATGTTACATTGTGCAAACATGTCAAATGCAGCTTCAGCTGAGCGATTTCAATTAACCCGACTATAAATATATAGCTGCAAAGGGAATCACGTCACCAATTTCCCCCCCCAATATGTAAAATTGAATAAATAAATGTCCTCCAAACAATGACAGAGGCCTGTTTGTGGTCTCAAGCTTTTTGTTCATGGAAAGCCTCAGAAGGAGGCAGGTGGTTGGATCCACAGCTAACGTGGGGCCAGGTGTGCCAGCTGATGGTCAGCAGCAACAATTAAGGTGATGATGCGTATCAGCTGGCACACCTGCTATGTATTAGCTGGAGATGAGGTTGTCAGCATAAACGGCTGGTGGGCCAACGACATTCATCACAGCTGTCAATGAAGCGGCTTCTTATCAAACACTCGGCTGTCATTAACCGCTGGCTTTGTCCTTGCACCGACTGCAGCCCGATATTGTCTCTCCTCCTCTGCTGCTCGTAAAACTGAAATGTTTTCTTTTGCTTTTAATTTGTGCTCAGAAGCATCAACGCGTGTTTTTAAGGACGGAAAGCAGACGGGCCTCTTGTCATTGGACGAAATACTTACTGATTATCGGTCGAACGTCCTGAATTGGTGTTAAAGTTGAATCATGTCATTCGGGGCTGTTGTTACTTTAAGGAGTCGTTTCACCCAAAATGCAAAGAAATAAAAACAAAGGCTATTGGTGTCTAGTCGAAGAATTTTATTTGTACATGTTTTGAGATGTGGGCCATGGAGACTCTGGTGAAATAGATTTCGTTTGTGGTGCTTGAAGCATTAAAAAAGGCATTTGAAGAATTCAACCACAATGTTTCTTTTCGGACACAATTCAGTCCAGTCAGAAAAAATGTTGGCATTGGACACGACTGTAAACAAGGGATACCGTGAATGTGGACTTTTTGCATCCAGGCAGATCAAGTGTTAGTGGAAGTTTTGTGGTATAATAACGAGTATTAAGAGCGAGAAAGTCCACAAAAGGCGGGTCGGAGTGGTGGAAACAAACAGGACTTTCGTGAGTTTGTTACGAAAGAAACTCCACTAAGGTCGGTTGTTATTGATTTACACTGTTGAGTTATTGTTTAAAGATGATGCTTATTCTAAACTTAAGTAGTTATGTTGCCTAAATCATTCCAATCATTTAACAGCTTGTCCTTGTTGCTTTTCTGTAAGCGTGATAGCGGCTGATATGAAACTTTTGATTCAGAAATGTCGACATCCGTGGTTTGATGAAACGTGCGATGCCGACATTTTGGTTATTGGGTTTCTTGATTACTCTGGGAGATGCTCACATGCTCTGTAGACATTTGGATAGAAAAATGGTTCCCATCCAAAATGTGGATTAATAGCCTGAATAATGTTTTGTTTATATGTAATTGTTCAACGTTTCGAGCATAATGAACAGAAGTCTCTTCACCCTTATTAGCACAAAACCTGGGCAAATGAAACCAAAACCACCGCAGGTAAATAAGGAAATATTGTTTTGAGATTTGGTTGGAATGACCCTTTAAACCGAGAATTAATTAAATGTGAAGGAAAGGTCGCCTCAACTTCATGAACACAACAATCTGCCTGAAAAAAATAGAATTGAATAAAAAGTCTGTCCAGCAGCTCCTTCAAAATAAGTGTCTGGTGAATGATGATGATGTGTAATATTTAGCACTATTTTTGTATACAAAAACATGTTTAAGGGAAATGGCTCTGCTACACGTTTATCTTTTTTGCTGGTAGCCTGTTCTTTAATAAGCAGTATGGTGATGTGTCAAATATTTTTGCAAAAAGTACAACAAAAAAAAACCCTCATTGCTTTTAACTGTTGTAATTTATCTGGGTCACTTTAAAACATTTCTGGCTCGACATTCAACTTTTATTTTGCCCTGTAAATAATCATCCTCATGTTTATTTCAAACACTAATCGACTGAAAGAGATGTTTAAAACAAAGCGGGAAAAAAGGTATACTGACAGTTTGTTGGGGTCGTTGCAGGTTTTAACCACAATTGTAGTGTAACTGACAACTGTTGTATAGAAATGTACATTTTTTTTGTAAAGATATTTTTATCAAAAGGCATGTTTACTGTAACTTTGTATTTTCAGTTCATGTATTAAAAAAAATGGTATATTCCAACTGTTGTAAGGCTAGAAAACTCATCGTAGATAAATATTTGTGTTCTTATCAGTCAATAAAATGTTTGTGTCATATATGGTTAACTAGTCAAATGTTTCAATGATCAACACTTTATTTTACAAATAAATATGAACTGAAGGACAAAGAAACCTTTTGGCTTCATTGTACATAAAAAGCAGACGTGATAGTTGCTCGCAGATTGTTGACAGACGTGTATGTAAATGTTTGGTGCATCATTAAGGCGTGCCTCTTAAACAATCCATTCTCTCCTTTCATTACCGTGCATCTACTGTCAACACAGACTGCTGATTTAATTATGATTTATATAATTTAGCATGCAGGGCGCTTGCCATCAAGATGACACGTTAACAAGTTACACGGCAGAGTGTTTGAAAGCACGTCACATTAACTTCAGTCAGCGGGGAAGTGGACACCATAATGGCAGCTTGTCATCTGGGTTTTTTTTCCACTAATGGCAGCAGTCTCACTGGCTGCCACTTGATATCACTGTGTACTTTTAACTGAGTCTTGTTCTAATACGATGTGACCGCAGCAGCATGTCCAGCTGTGGCAGGTCATTCTACACCTGACTGACTGTGGATTATAGGAATACATCAACCCAATCAAATCAATCAGTGTCTATCAACTTGCACTGAAATTTAGCTTCTTACTGCTAGTGATGGGATCCCACATGAACCAGACTGTTCTCGTACACTGTTCGTGGCTATACCCATGAAAAGCAATTTGTATATAACTCACAAAATCATGTTGTATGTCATACACACAATTGTTAAGCAGGAAGAATAAAGAGCAACAAACTCCATGTAGGGATGAGGTCGAGGTACTTTATTGCCTAATCTCAAAGCTATTCTACAAAGAATTTACATTTTGTGTTGCTTTTGGCGGTCCCTATGGACAAAAGCGGTAGTGTTTCGTAAATAAATAATCTAAATGGTTTTTCGTGGTGTAAATATGTAAATGACGAAGATATATGAAACCAGAAATTGATCGTTCCTTGACATACAGGCCTCATGAAAATGTTTTTGACAGTTTAACCAAAATAAAGAGACTTTGTATTTATCGTGCACGGAAATACAGTTTTTGTTTGCTGCCTTTTTAAGAGAAGATCTGAGTCCAGGATCACCTCCATCACACAAGTGTTGGAGAATCACTGCCATGCTTTAGGACACTTCTGTAGGACATACGGGACTTGTCCTCTGGTGGAGCAGCCGTCTCCAAACTCATTACACTTGCCCTCGGTCCGATTAACGAACAGTCCAGTTCCTGTGCTTCTCTTGGGAACACACAACGTGATCTAGAGGCTGATTGTGACCCTGATTCGGCCTTTTCTTTAAAGACCGCGGAGAGTGTGCACTTGACTGTGCAGAAGTCAGCAGAGCAGCGTGGACAATCAGCCGACGTTCTCCAGAGCTGTGCATGCGACAGCTGGGACCAACATTGTTCTGGTGAATGGCAACGTCCACTGAAGTCTCTGTTGTGCGAGTCGGTCTGATGTGTGACGCACAGCATTTTCACAGTTGGGTGGATGTTTCCGGTCCACGTGGACTCTTCTGTTTTGATTGTGTCTCCTCCTGAAAATCAGTTCTTCACCATTTTAGACAACGCCTTCATTTCATAAAAGAAATAGATTTATGCTGGATTTTTTTCAAAACATCAGGTGCTTAGAGGATCAAAACCAGAATAAAATCCTAAAATCAACAGCTGCTGCAATAAAAACAAGAACCATTAGGAGACAGGAAGCCAAAAGCAACAATAAAGCTCCTGACATTAAAGCAAATCCTTTCATAAATGAGGGTTTATAGTGACTTTAAAGAACCAGTCTGAGCTCTGCAGGGTTTTGTGTGTGTTCATTATAGAGACTACAGCATTAATGTCCTTGAAAGGTTTCAGTATGTCACTTCCACTCTGTTATAGCGAGTCTGTAAAGGTAGCTGGGCGGCAACAGATGGCAGCTTTAAAGCCACGGTAAAAGGTAACGCAGTAAGGTTAATGAGGGCCAACTACAATGCCACACACAATTAGCCCGCGGTATCAAGTCCGCAGCACCGGTGGCTGGCATGATTGCACACAGCTGTTTCCGTTTGACCCACATATGAGAACACGTTTCACCCCTTTTGCTTAATGCACTGCAGTTTATTCATATATACAGAACTGAGTGAAGCTGCTGAAGTGAAGATATTCAGCCGTGATAGTGAGCCCGAGGATGAAAGCGACTACACGGTTTTACTTCACACTGGAGCCGTTAAGCCTCTGCGATATTGAATTTTTTAACTTTCACAGCTGTGGAAATAAAAAAATGTATTAAAATGATTGCTGCTGCTGCTGGCCAGTTGGTCATATCAGTAAATGTGAACATATAACCATCAGCTCGCATGTGTTTATAGCAGCTGACAGATTCAATCCACTCATTTTTGCTTGTTTCTCTCCATTTGGGAAATAATCAATTAGTCAGTTAGCGCTCACATACAGATTTTGCATCTTTGAATCCTCATATGGATTACTGTGATGGAAAATAAACATCATTTGGAGCAGAAGCAGCATTTGGGTAATAACTCGCGCTCCATCTTAATGTATTATAATTTGTATCTCTATATGTGTATCCTCAGTTAAAACACGTACAGTATTAAACCCTTATACTCTATTACATTTCACAAGTTGGAGAGCATTTGCTTTATTGGAAATATTCAAATCCGCAGCTCGCTGCACAAATCTTAATTAACATTTTTATTATATTAGCTCAGGGGCGCTAAGATGAGCATATTTTCCACGTCTGATTTGAAAAATATTTAAATGAATCTACAGGTGTTGCCAATAACCCGAGTGTCAAGTTGCAAAAATAGGAATGAAGAGTCTCGATTCTCATCTCTGCAGAGGCTTTAATGGAATCAGCAGAGAAGTTATGGGTGCAGTGAAGGATGAGGTGTTGCAAAGTCATTACGTTCGCTCAGAGGCCACAAGGCTAATGTTAGCCTTTAGCTCATCATGGTGGACAATATCAGCCTTTTTTAGATGGTGTGAAATATGCAGTCGGATTATTAATTTTACGTGGTGATTACACACTCAGATGGTCATAAGTATTCTGCTCACCTAACCTAGACAGATATGTACATGCAGGATGTACATGCAGCTCCTTGGTGAGAGCATTTCAATGCTACAGTGCAGCTTCCCAAATATTATCAATTGGTAACATTGCCAGTGTGCCTATTGGATGATAATACATTGATTCAGGAGCAGGGGATGAACAATCCCTCCTCCCGTCCCCGAGCTGCGAATGTCATCAGGTTCTTTAGATGACATCCATCACAAAGTAATTTAAGATTGAAAACAAGTCGCGGTGACGTTGTATAGGAAGGTGGAGCGGAGAGCAGCATGATTGTAAAGGTTAATCCTGTTAAATCTAAACCTGAAATAGACAGCTTGACTGCGTGCGGGGTTCGGATTTGCTGTTTCAGCAGAAATTAAATGTCACAAGACTTGAAAAGCTGGAAGTTTGGAGGAAATAGAATAGAATTACACATATAGAATATAAACTTTAATCAGTTTTCAAATTCAAACTAAAAGGAAACATCACATTGAATCAATTTCTGAGAACAAAAGGAAAAGAAAGCATTCAGCAAATTGGTGTTTACTGCAGGGCTACTATATTTTCTAGATATTTCTGCTTTGCCTGTATTTTCTGCAATTGTTTTTGTGGGGAACTGCAAAGTCCTGCAATAATTCTCATCACCAGCGACAGCTTTCACATTACATCTACTCATTGTTGGTGCAAAGAAATACAATAATATAGAATATGTTACTGTGTTTGCAGTACTAGTAGTGGAATTCTTGGTCAAATATAAAAGGAAAGTAAAAACTACAGAAGCCAGGACAACTGTAAAGAGGATGAAACATATCTCCTCATGCAACGGAAGGTCTGACTACTGGAAACGAGAAGGGAGTAATCCTCATCACCTCTGCAGCTGTGTGGGCCGAGTTATCCCTTCAGTTCTGCTCTGAATCAACAAAACTGTTTAGTCCAAAAGTAAAGTCACCGTACGGATACGAGAGAGGCGACACATTTATCTCCGTTTTCCAGAGCAACACATTGGGAATACCTGACTTGAGAGAGGGTGAGACAGGCGGGCAGACAGGGAGAGATAAAGGGAGAGGATACATTTTGAGTGATCTCTTTTGAAGCGGCATGTTCTGTTTTTTTTTTTTGCTACATGCCTTCAAGGTGTCACTTCATAATTGAATCCCCTCTCCTTTGTGATGCTGCAGCCTGAGGATGGCGATGCGAACACCTCCAGGGCCCGCAGGCCACGGCCCCCCCCCCCCCCCCTCCCTCCCCACTGATAACACTGCGAGCGGTATCGCCCCCTGATAACTCTCCATGGAGACAGACTCCTAATGGAAAAATAGTTATTATGCATCTCAATGGGGAAATGATAGCATAGTACAGAGAATTGTCACATTATAATTATGAGCGGTGAATGGGTAGAAAAGGAACCCTTCAGGCTTCGTGACTGAATCCGCTCCTGCTCCAATTACGCTGCGGAGAGGCCGCCGTCCATTCATGCGCAGCCACAAATTACTGTCATTTTGCTCCCAACTGTCATAATTATCACTCGCATTGTGTCAAAACTTTAACCCTGTGCTGCACAGATTATGATTCTTCATCAAATAAAACTATTTCATCCGGGGTTTTTTTGATGATCGTGATGATAGTTTCTGAACATTTATATTGTGAAATACTTGATTCATTCATTGGCAGTGAGGTTAAAGTGGCTTATTGGCATCCACCTGTACAGCACACAGATTTGACTGCTCTACAATAACGTCAAGGATATCTTTTTACAAGAACCTCTTGAAGAAATGGAGCAGGGACATGATCAGACGTCAGGTTGTAGAAGTGAAGGTGTTATCACTCCAGGAGTATTTTTATGCATCTCACACCTGATTCTGATATCTTCCCTCGAAGGTTGCCTCCCTCAAACTCCCTGTCTTCCTTATCAGAGGGTGAGATCCCAACTTTCTGATTTAGCTTTCTTTCATTTATAGAACGACCCTGCAGCCATTCAAGCTGCCAGATGGTTTGTTACACAGAGCCATTTCAGAAGCCGTCCATGGAAAGTGTTTGGAAAAAAAGTGCAGGCAAAAAATTCATGACGGGTGATTTGATGAACCTTCTGTCTGTCACACTCAGAAGAGCAAAAACACATTTTACATCGAGGAAAGCCTTCAGTGTCGTTCTTCGCTCTTCTTTCGTTGAGAAACACTCACCAGTTTTGATATAACTGATCGACGCTAAACTCTTCAGGAGCCACCATTATTGTTTGGATCAAACAGTCGCCTCTCAATGCCTAAGTAGCTCCTCAAAGGACGCTGATTGGTCCGTGCACAAACTGATCACTTGTGATACGGGATCCCACAATTGTTGCATGATCTTGTGATATTACAAGTCCTCCATTGAAGTAGCCTATATGCACAATGTTGCCCTGAATCAGATACAGAGAAACCTTTTATTTCTCAAACCTATCAAATGTGCCTCTTCAGAGGTTCATACACGTGTACATATTCTTTCTTGTAAAAGCTATCTCTATAGCCATGTGGAGGTGTATGGAGGTAAAAGCGTAAGCAGGGCTCATACCAAAACTGCAGTTCACAAAAAAGCAATCTTACAGTCGTATCTGCTCTGCCAAGACCAGCCATAAACAGCTGACGAATGATTCACTTCTTTATTGTACCAGTCAGGAGAGTTCATCATACTTTTCCTGACTTCTCCAGGCAAAGATGAATTTTCCTTGGTCCATTCCAGCCTCATTCCAAGCCCAAATTGGCTATTGATCTCCGTTTCTTTGTCTATTAAGGGAGAGTCTTGCATGCCAAAATCGGTCTCCGCCGAGACAGCTGCCCATATCTCAGTGCTGATTGATTCTGTGCAGGCTGTGGTTGGCCGGGCCAAGCCAAGGTTGATGGGAGAGGGGATGAGGATGATTGTCTGAGGTTGCTGTCGGCCCGGCAGTCGATGCACATGATCGGTAGAGCAGGAATCCAAATGGGCCGATCCTTTTGCCTCGTTTCTTTGGCTCGACGTTACCCGCACCCTCTGTGTTTCTGCCATCAGCTGAAAAAGGAAATGGACACAGAGAGGAAGGTTATTCCATTCATCCGTTTGGAGAGCCTTGATGCAATCAATAATGGCAGAGTGGAATGATGGAGCGGCGGCTTAGGCAGTGCAACGACTTAGACTGTGATATTGTAAAAGGAAGCAGAAGAAAGGAAAATCCTCCTACTGCGAGCCAGTGAGAGAACAACAGTTCCTTTTCACTGTGCCTTGTGCATTTCACTGGTTTGAATGAGAGTTGATTGATTTTTTTTTTTTAAACTCCGAACTTAAAGCTATTTTTTTTCCTGTTCAAATCCAACTAGTTTGGACACATGAAGGTTTTCCAAAAATATTTTTTAATTCTTGTACACAACACATTGATTTTTAAAAGAAGCTCCTGGTAATGTCAGGTGAAGCTGCAGTCTTAGCAGAACTCCTCCAGCTTTCACGCTCGACAACAACAACCTGATTAATGGCAATGAGAAGAAATCTCATCTCATTCACATTCGTGGTTGGTATTTTATTAATTTCCCGGATACAGAGCCGTGAAAAGGAATCAGCTGCAGTGTTTATTTGATGCACCAGATGATATTGTATAATAACATCAACCTTCAATTTCACTTCACCATTAAAATGTGTTTTTATCTGGCTGGTTAATGCAATATTCAATTAAAAGTCCTGTGAGGAAAGTGCCTGGTTATCTTACGTCTACCATTTTAAGAAACTTCTTACTTCTACTTCACTAAATTCATGAGGAAATATTGTACTTTTTACTCCAGTAAATTTACTCCACTTCAACAGTAATATGCTACTAACACATAAATGTTTCAAAAATAATATTATACTATATGACTTATCGTATAATATACCACTAACAGATGCAGTCTTCAGCGTCATACTTTTAATGCTTTAAGAACATTTAAGTGTATTTAGTCAATAATATTAAAATCTGCATTAACAGATAAGCTTTAAATACAACATTGACATATTCGTATTTTTTATGAACTTTTAACAGAAGCCTGTTTCCACATCCAGCAGACACTTAGCAACAGCATTAGCATCCATTAGCGTTCATTTGGAGTTTCTGACCATCTGATTAATTTAAGTCCAACATTAACTCTTCGTTAGCTCTGTTTTGGTCTCCACCAACTCCTGAGGGAAGTGTCTGGCTGTAGCTAGTTGGTGTTTTCTGTCTGCTGTTGAGTGTTGATTAGGTAGTGTACAGTGGAGTCCACCAGGAAACAACGCTCACGATAGCCATGAGATTAAATCAAAATGACAAAGTTGCGGGCCTTAAAACCAAAACAATGAGCTCAAAGGCGACAAAACGCTGTGCAGAGTTGAGGGGAACTGCAGAGTGTAGTGATAATTATGATGTGTTCATTTTATCCATTGTTCATTTTTAAGTCATAGCTATCATGTCACATTTTCCTGAAGCTATCGAGGATTTGTCTGTTTCATATTTTCTGTTGAGCTATTGTGATGGAACATACATATTTTGTGTACCAACAAGTTCATTTTTCTTGTTTTAGAAGATGTTTTCTTCCCAGGTTGTACATAAGCTGCTATAAAAACGATGAATTGAAACGTGTAATTAAAAAGCTGTCATTGCAACGTAGCCTTGCTCACGAAACACTCAGCAGGGATGAAGGACAGTTACAAAGTGACGATTGTGGAGAAAAAAAAACATGTTTTGCTATTTGTGATTAATATTTTTTTCAATTACCACATCTAGTAAATTCTTGAACTGCAGCATTTCATCATTAAAGAACATGAATCACCAAAAATACATTAAAAGAGCACGCTGCTTTGAAAAGCAAAATGTTTCTCCTGTTCCAGGTTTGGCGGCACGTCAAAGAAAGAGGTTATTTCATTCAGTGATGGCGCGTGCTTGTCGAAGCAAATGGGCCGTTTTTGAAATGCCAAGTGAAACGGTGCAACCTTTCAAAAGGTTAGGCATAACAAGGGAAGTCCTACTATACAAACCCCACTGCCTGACTAGCAGTGTGGCCCCAACACAAGATGAACCTCCCTGCAAACTGACCGAAAGATAATAAAGACATCACGACGGGAGCCGATCATGAATCGAGTCAGGCGAGTCTTAATCGTAACGACAATATTAATGTCTGCTCCAAAGTATCAATAAATCATGAGTTGCACTGAGGGTGGCTGCTGAATTTAAATTTTATCTCCATGCATAATTAGATTTTGCCAAACAGCTGCTCAGAGTAATGTGGAGGAGTTTATGGGAAGGTGATGGAGTGAGCTACACAGGATCCAACGCGGGAGGAGGAATCCGAGACACGGCCGATGAGAATGTCTGGAATACCGGTCCGATTTAATGACTTTTTAAATTAAAGGATGTGGTGTGATCGATTCGAGGCCCACTACGCGTGAAGCGGCTGCTGTTTGAAATGAGGTGGGATTAAACCGCTGTAGTTGGAATAACTGAATACTGCAGTTCAAATACTCGCATTACCCCCTCCGATTTCAAAACAAACACAGCTGCGATCACTTTGCGGTGTCACGGTGGGGATAATGAGGTTTGTTTTCAACGTTTCCAACGCTGTGCTGCCGTGTTTGCTAAGCACCTAGTGGAGAAATCAATTGATGAGTTTGGCTCTAAAATGAGATGTTCACTACTTCTCTCTCTTAAGTGAGAGTAGGATCAAGTTTAGCAAATGGCTCATTCTACAAAAACGGTGGAAGTACTGTCACGTTTGCATACACCAAAATACTTAACCAAAATTAAATTTTAAAAAAGTGATATTATATTTTGTACTCTTTGTCAGGCATGGCAAAATGAAGTGCTGCTGAAAAGCAAAGATTGTCCAGGCAGTGGAGAGATGCAGACCCTACACGTCTTGCCTTGTTTCTAGCTTCAGCTGTTTTTGGCATAAACCGTCTCTCAGAGGAACCTACGGTACACTATCTGCATCAAACAGCAGACAAACAAAGTTAGCACATTGCTAACTGGAGAGCAAAATAGTGCGAGAAGGGAATATTCAATTTACTGTGACCAGAAACACTTTATACTGCTCCTGCTGGATGTCTGAATAGGCAACTGTTTGCTGACATGTTCACCTAAACAACTTTATAAAGGAGACGGTGTTGTGTTTACAGTTGGTGCCCCCAACATGGAGGTTTCTGCCAACGATTTTTTAAAGCCTTGAGTTCAGCGATTTTGCCGTCGCCATCTTGGATTATGGCTGTCGCCATGTTGTTTTTTTTGCAACCAATGAACAGAATTTACCATATTTGAATGTGGAGGAGTGACGTATATGTATACGGCTCTGGTGGCGACAGCGACCTGTCAATCAAAGTAAGCCCGCCCTAAAGCATACCCTGCTTTATGGTCTGTTTGACTCTAAATGGATCATAATGTACTAAATGAGCATCATGCTGTATTGAAGAAGACTTGGAACTAGAGATTGAGACCATAAACTCATGTTTACAATGTTTACTGAGGTAATAAATCAAGAGAGAAGTAGAGTCATTTTCTCATAGTAAGTAATTTGTTTATGAAATTATCTAATACTTTTACACACCCGATCCTCGTTTATGATACTGTTTTCTTTACATTCCAGACATAAGAACTTAAATATTTAATTGTTTTTCAAATAATTCATTGTGTTGGAAAATGGCTTCTTAATGTCCTGTTTACAAAGATATTGCACCACCGCCAACTTCATTCAAAATCCAATCGTGAGAGTCCACATGTCAATACGTTGTGTGAAAAGATGCCACATTGCGAATCTCACTGCATACAATTGTGTCCACGAGATCATTAACAGCAGAGACGTTGCCAAATTGAAAAAGGAACACAGATGGGTTTTCGCACAGTTCATTACATGGATTTCCTTCTGAGAACACGATTGTGTTGGGACATACAGTGTGTGTGCATCGATGAGTCACGCGCTGTATGGGCAACAACAACTGTGCTCTGAAGACCATCGACGGACCGCTGGGAAGCAGAGAGACAGCGCTGCTGCAATGAGTGCTCTCTTTCTTATTGTTGCATGTTCACTTCAAATCACATTCACGAGGCAATTTGTCTAATTTAAGATTAGATTTTAGAAGAAATGGTGCATAGTCATAAAATCATTTCATGACAGGTTAATAGCAGACCACCTCAAGGTGTCACTCAGAGAGAACCAGCACATTCTGATGTAGCATTTCAAAATTAAAGCTCTTCAAAATCTCATTCATGAGCTAATTTGTCAAAATTTAGATTAGATTTATTATTTATTCCTTTATGAAAACCATAGAAAAGATGAACATAAAATGTCAATATTTCAGTTTCAATAGTGAACTGAAAATGTAGAATGCAGTTACTTTTTTTTTGCTGTTTCACTGTATATAACATTGAACAATATTGTTGTGCATTATTGTCAGCAATCACTTCAAATGTGTATTTTACAAGGTATTAAAAATCACATTTAAAATGGAACACAGCATGAAGAACAAGCATTCACAGAAGGTATTCAGACAACTATTTCATATTTCATTTGAGCCTTATGCTTATACTGTTAATTAATTTCCCCTCTCGTCACTCTTCACTCAATACCACATAATGAGAAAGTAAAAGAATCAAATTTATTAAGAGGAAAGAAACTTAATATTCAGTTCAGGGGCCTCTTGTTTCTCCTGATCCTCTTTGTTTTGTCTACACCTTGACGAGAGTTATCCTGTTCATTTCAATTGATTCAACTGATTAGATGTGCTTTGGAAAGGCACACACTTGTCTACATAAGTGTGACATGAGAGTCGCTTGATGGAAAACGTGTATCTAAACAAGTCTCGCACAAGGCTGCGGCATAACAAAATGTGATGAAGTGAAGAGAACACTTTGAATGCACTGTCAGTTTTACCTTTTAAAATATTCCACCAAAAACTGACCCCATTCTGAATGAATGTCAGCTTCCATTTAGAGAATAAAAATAAATTCCCCATAAAACAGTCCGCTGCAGGTTAAAGATTGATGTAGATTAACAGTTTAAACTCATCGAGAGTCGTGTTGAAAGGTAATAATGAATACGACAGAAGGTCATTCTGATATGCACAGTAAATAAAATACTTAAAAGCATGTTTGGTAATGAAGTCATGACGTAGATTACACTAAAGAATACACTTTATTGTACATGAAAATGTTCCCTCAATACTCCTTTTCCCCAACATGTAGAAGTCTAACCCTCAGGAGTTACAGCTTCGGAGCTGATGGAGAGGAACACGGAGATGTAAGCTTAATCCTTCTTTCCTTTTCTTTCTGTCACTCAAAGATTCTCCCTTAATCTAAACATGTGTTGTAGAGCGTTATGTTGAGCTACTTCTGCTGTCAGTCAGTGTGAAAATCGAAGGGATAAAAGCAATATTTTGGAGGGAATGAGCTGTCATTTTTTCCATGTCGCCCCACTCTGCAGCTGAAACGTGTTTGTTGTTCAGCTAATCAAACTTTTAAGGTCTTTAAAGCTAAACTCTCCAGCTGACGAGTGTCGATTGACAAAGACGTTCCACCCATTGAAGGAACATTCATCTAAATTCGAGCTGTCAAACACTAAATCTACTAATGGTGATTATTTAAATCTGCACAAATCAATATCTTTATTTCAACAATAGATCAAAAGACGACAGATTTTATAAAAGGGGTCGCTTGTGTTTCTCTCAGCTCTGCAGAGCATTTTGGTGTATTTAAGCTCATTGTTTTGGTTTTATGGTGCTCATCCTTAATGTTTTGATTCACGCTCATCAAACCCGCTAAAAGCCCATAATATCCTACCGTCTCAGCATAAAACAGCAGAGCTGGCGAACCAACAATTGTTTACCTATAATGGCCATGATATAAAGACCGGAGTCTGAATGTGTATCTCCTGTCTTTATCGAGGTTTCTCGTCTTCTTTTTCTGAATCGTCGTCCTGTCCTTATCAGCTCCATTTTGACGTTGTCGTCAACCTGTGTGCACCTTCCGCTCTCCATTTTAGTCGTCTCAGTGAACAGCGGCGCTGCTGGAATCCGTTTCTTCACGACACCTCTGTGCTCCTGGGCTGAGGTGAGCCCGGCTGTCATCACCCTCTCTCTGCATGTCTGAAGGTTGAACGTTTGCCTTCTCTTATCTGCAGAGTCTGAAGAGGCCTAAACACCGAGTCAGAAAGGCAGGATTTTAAATCTCGCTCGTCGAGGCAAACATCACCCAGCAGAGCCTGACACTTCTGTAAAACAGTGACAGCAACACACACTCGATGCCATTGCAGTTATTAGCCATAAACCCTTTACAAAAAAAGGAAATTCCTATTTTTGGTTGAGAGGTTGAAAAGCAGCAATCACTTCTCAAGTATCGCCTGCCAATCAAACCATGTGTGCAGTATTGTGCAATCTCCCCTCGATTTTTCTGCCGACGGATAACTGCTCGCGCTCCTCTTCTATTTATTCCACACAAACAATGCTGCTGCTTCTGGTAACATAAGAAGAAATACTTCCTGTGGACTTTTCCCAGAAAAGATCCACCCAACAGCAAGTATACAAGCTTCCATGTGCTACACGAACAGGAAGCCTGACATGTATTAACAGGATGTGGTGTGATGTCTTATTGTATTTGAGGATATTGTGAAGGTTTCTTTAATTAAAGGCATTAATTCCATTCCAAAAACTGACCGACAGCATGAATTATTGGGCGACTCATGTGGTGGAAAATTTCTAGGTTAATCGGGAGAAGAGAGTTTTTGTTCACAAATCAATAATGAAGTTATCAGAAGATTCAAAGTTGTCTTTTTCCATTTATTCTCTTGCAAGAGGGAAGAAAGCACAGCAACTACGTATTCAGTAGACTGTGTGAATGCTTCGACTAAGTATCAGACACCACATCATTTTTATGCAGACAGAGGTTCACGCCTTTACAACTTCAGATAATGTGTCAAAAGGGGAGTATGGTATTTCACACAGTCTGTTTCTGCGGACATTCAGTTCTGGAGTCAAGGTCTCTCTGTGTCTTCTTCTTAAGACAAAGACACAGTGTCTCTTCACTTCTCACCCTTGTGGGAAAAGATAACAAGACACCTGGATACAAAACTAATTAAAATCATCTGCAAAACTGCTGTTCTGTGTCTGCCTGTGTTCCTCACTTTCAGTTGTACATTCTCTAAAATTTCACATGATAATATAACATATTTTCCCACTACACTCATTAAAGCGAAACTACAGTTTAATACAAAATAGGATTAATTTCCAAAGCTCATGTCATCGGTTCTTTCAGTTATGGTAATGTTTTGTTGACATCTCCTTACACCATGACGTCACCAGAGGACAGGCCCAATGCCCTATTACTGGGATCAGCTTACTAATGTAATGGTTCTTTCTCGGCCCATGCTTCCACTGATTTTCATGTTAATCGGGTCAGTAGTTTTTCCATCCTGATGACAAACAAACAAACCGAACCGAAAACGTTACCTCCTTGGCGGTAGGTGTTTTGGTTCAGATATGTCGAGTGGTTTTAAGAAAGATACATGCTAACGTTTTATTATCATAGTGGATAAAAAGTTAAGAAAATAAAACCCCATATGTAAGTCTAAATCCTTAAATGTCTTAGCATTAAATAGACACATTCAATTCTTCTAAACACTGCCAGAAAAAAAGTGTTATTCTTTCATGTTGCAAGTCTTACATCCTTCAGGGTTTTGGAAGGTGACCAAAAATGCAACATAACTACAAAATGTACAATCCTGGCACTGGGACTCGTGGGCTACAGAGGGAGCTGCACCACCTCCCCTCCAGCCTCCACATTGTCTTCCTGCTCCTCACTCCCCACTGCTCCTGAGGAGCCTCAGCTCCTCCACCTCCTGGATCCCCGACGGTCCGCTGGCCTGTTTACCCCGGTCGGCAAAAGCAGAGTCTCCTTCTCTTCCACTGAGACTTCCTCTCATCAACAAGCGCATCACGTGCGCCCCTTTCTCTCCTGAATCACGGCCCTCGCTCCCTCGCTGCTCTCCTCTGCTAACGCTGAAAATGGTTCTGCCTTACAACGGAAATGTACGTACATTTTTGCTGAGCATGCATACTCTTATCCAGCACTCTTTGCATTCACACACTTATTTACACTCCTTATAGTAGCTACTATAGTTCTCCACCGCCTGCCATTGAAAACCTCCAACAACTGGGACTCGCTGTGCTCGAGGGAAACTTCCACAGCAGCTGTTTTAGAAAAGGAACATCACAACAAAAGGTCCAGGCCCATCATTGTTCAGCAGCGTGGAGAAAGTCATCAAACCTTGAACAAACCGAAAACATCGGTTAAAAACAAGGTGACCGTCAAAGACGAGTGGGATTTGAAATAAAGGTTTGCAGCACCGACTTTGAAATTCAAACGATGAAACAACTTTTCATAAACGTTGTGAGAGAAAACAAACACCGAGTAAGATAACATTTCACTACGTCTTGTCAACACAGTCGAGCCGCGTGTTTAGTCTTAAGATCTTGTTTTTCACATTAAAAAAACAATCTGCCAGCGACGGAAAATATTTCCATGTTTATACTTTCAAGTGATTACATCTTGAAAATCTAAATGCTTTAAAGACATTAAAAACTTGGTTTTAAATATTTCTCTGTAACATCAAACATTCATGACTAAAGATCGGCAATTAAAGTTGAATTTTAGGGGAAAACACCCTCAGTTAGTTTTTATGAAGGGTTTAACTTTCTCGACGACTTTCTACAGTCGTTTATTTTCGCCCTTTCTGCCTCTCTTTCCAACCACATTCCCACTTCCCCATCCCCCAAATCTTTATCATAGTCCTCCAACTGTCCACCAGATGCCGTCGCCCTTTCCTCGTCCTGGTCACCTGACTCACATCCTCCTGCTCAGCTGTGTCCCGTTTCTCCAGTCAGTTGCCAGTTTGTCAGTGTTGCTTTGTGCCTTTGCTCTCCAGCCATCTGAACCTGAGACTTCTTCGATAAATCACTCCCTCGCCACCGCCCGCCTGACACTCAGTTAATGTGCTTCATCAGGACCGTGGCTGCTGTTTGATCAGATTGGACTGACAGTGGCGGCAACACAAGAAGACAACCCCACAACCATCACCAGGCGTTGGTTCAAATGTAGTAGAAAGTATCACAGCTTCCATTTCAAACCAGTAAAAAAACACATACACAAAAAAATCTCTCCTTTGAAATTAAACTAATTAAAGATTATACATTAAAGCTCTCAGTACCTGCATACAATGCTCACCACACAGTGTTAGATTTGCTCATCTGCAAACCAATGTGTCGGCCAATCTGTGAAATATATTCTCACAAAGTCCTATATGTTTGTTTAATATTTCCAAGCCATATATGAGGTAGTGATTAAAAATGAATAATCTCTGGATAACCTTGGATGTGAGACGTTCTGCACGCTTTCACTTTTGCTGCAGACGTGCATTTTGTGTCAATTTAAAACCACAAGGTTTTTCTGGCGACTGCACGGATTCCATCGGTGCGGTAAACAGAGCTGCACTGTGGTTGCACCGCGTTCTCCTCGTCGGTGTACGTATGAGTGCATGTGTTTGTGCTCATTTGCGTGTGAAAAACAAAGACACAGTGACACGGAGGCAGGCAGAAATAAGTGGGCTGTGTTTTGTAGACGGTGACATCCGATCGGGGAGGAGCGGATGAACAGATGTACTTTGTTCATGTCTCTGACAGGTGTACCAGAAATCTCTCTCTCTCCAATTTCTCTGACAAGCCAGCCTGCACTCTCCTCCAGATCTCCTGTCCCTCAGCCACTAACCGGACCCGCAGGTGGGACCTCACCGGCGACTCCAGCAACGTGCCCGGGATCCTTAAGAAGGCAACTCGGTGTGTGCTGTGTTCTCTCAAGTGTAAAGCCTATTTCATTCCCTACAAGCCCAACAGCTTGCAGTGGCTTGACGCTCGGGTGGTTTGTTGCAGATGGAGAAAAGAAAAGAGCTGCAGAGGCTTGGGTTTGTTTGTTCTGGCATCTGGTTGGGATCCAGATTTGTTTGTGCCGTGGACTTGACGGGGTTCTTGACTCAGAGGAGAATTCTGTTCTGTGGTAGAGGCCCATTAGGTAACAAAAAACACTAGTGAGGTTTAGGAAAAGAGCGTGGTTGATGGGAACTTCACTGACTAACGACTCACAAGAGCCACGTGACTAACTCACATTGCTAACGACTGATGTGACTAAATGTCAACTTCACTTTTATACGTGCTCACCCTGCGGTTCCCCCTCAGGTAAAACACTGTTAGCTCTGTCAGCACTGTTGCCTAAGTTTGCACTGTTAGCACTGTGAGCTGTGAGCCGTCACCAGTTTGAGAGCTGTGGAGAGGCAAAAGACACACTAACAATGTCGTATTGAACACCTTTTTAAAATTCAATAAAGTTTCACATGAGCCAGGTCTTGGTGATTTGCAGCCGAGTAGGCATTTAGGTTAAGCTTTATTAACTTTGATGAAGAGCGATATTTGTCTTTTGGGATGTGCTATTTGCATATGGAAATTGTTAACTTGTGGCAGGTACATTTTGAACCCAGACATCTGAAAACGTTTTCCTTTCAACCAATTTAGCCCAGTTTGAAACTGGACACGTTGACGTCTTCTCACCTCTGAAACAAACTCAAATGTAGTATCACCAGATTTAAAACAGCAAATCTCTCAATCTAATGTTAGTTACTGAATTTTTTTCCGAGGCAAATATCCAGCAGGTATTGGGGTTGGATCTGTCGAGTCTCCAAAATTCTGTTTCTTCTCTGACCTTGATGCAAAGATGGCAGAATGCCAAATTCCCTGCGTTTCTGAGGATAAAGGAGACGGGGAAAAGAACAGCAAATCAGCGCTCCTTGCCGGCATTAAAAGATAATTCAGACTATTCAAATTGTGGCTGGCACTTAAATACTTTAACTCAGTGAGGAGCCCTCTTAATCAAGACTTCTTCACCTTTACCCCAGGTGTTAAGCACCGCACTATAACAAGCTTAATCACAACTGTTGCAAAAACACTTGAAAAATGAGAATAAAAGCTTGATTTATTCTATAATATTTCTCTAACTGGAGTCCCAAGATGGTAAAGGGATTAAGATCGGATGGAGGATCAGGAACCATGAAACCTTTTCAGATTTAACATAAATAACATCACAATGCTAGCTCCATAAGTCAGTCAGGGATGCTGTAGGTGTGTCTGTGGAATAATACCACATGGGTTTGATCTGACCTTCGGAGGGACAGACTATCCATCAAACAGCAAATCACACTGAGGGCACAGTAGCAGCCCAAAAAAAATCCCTGACTTCAAATCTGAAGATTGAAGCCAAATATACAGATTCACATGAGATAAGTCTGCAGGCGTGAGAGCGTGAGGGGAATTTTTGAACATTGCGCAACTGGACTCTGGTCTGAGGAGCAAACTTTAATCATAATTTGAATCTTGGCTGTCTGACTTGTTGGCAAAATGCCTTCAAATACATTAAAGGGAGATTACTGGAGGAGAAGGCATCCATTTTTTAAAGAGAATATATGTTGAAATAAAGTTGAACTTTTATAACGTATATCCTATTCAGGCAGATTCATCAGATGTTGATCCTATGCTGTGACACATTAGATGTGTCATGTCGAGATGACTTTTCACATTTCATGTTGACTAATACTTTAATTTTGACCTTTTAAAAAACGATAATTGCACATTGCAAATTTTTTTCTAAATCAAGGCAGCTTTGCTTTGAATGGTTCACCGTGTTCTCTTTAGACAAGACCAAGCCTTCAGAGGAGCATCAGTCATTCAAAAGCACATTTCATTAAGGCATTAGCCATGACCATGTATGTCTTTGCTACCTACAGCATTCATATTTATATTATCTTTTAAAAAGTGAAATAGGAGTATATCACTAGTAAGGCTTTAAAACACGCTGACGCCTGGGTTGTCACAACTGCTGCGATCTGAAATGGCTGTGAAAAGCAAATCTGCATCGGCAAACACACACACACACACACACACAGTATCTGTCTCTCTTGCACAGACAAACACAGCGATTCTTATTTCTATCACAGGGAGAAGTGCAGGTGGTGTAACCTTTTGCTGCTAGTCCTGTCAGAGAGAAAAACCCAGCTGTGTGGTGGGAATGACATACTGCAAATAGGCCTTCAGCTTCGTATTGGCATTCATGGAGCCTAACACACTCACACACACACACACCCACACACACACACAAACAGCTACACTTCCTCGCTTGTCACCATGCATATTGTTAAGCCCATCCAGAGCACCATCTTGTGGACATTTCCAGCTCTGGCGGTTGTCTAAAATGTCACTTTTGATTACATCCAATTAAGCAACCGTCTAATGAAGTCCAATCAAAAGAGCCTGGGAGGTGCTTTTCCTCACCAGACACAATTTTAATTATGAATCTAATTTCTGAAAATCAATTCTCTGTTAGACAATATAGCATCATTAGCGTCGTCCGTCTCTCCTTGGCATTTCATATATCGATGCTTCTTGAGTTTGAAGTTGGATCAAAGGAAAATGCTTTAAAGCAACAAGCAGAACTATGTAGCGTTTTTTTTTGTTTTTTGCACGACTAACAGCGACAAAAAAGACTCTTTGGCTGATGAACACACAAACACCGCCTCACCCCCTCGACACAGATCCAACCACCCCCCCTTCCAGCTCGAGTACATCACATTCAAAATTCAATGTGTGGATGATATCCGTCTCCCCGGGGGGTGTAGCGATGCAGCCCCACAGCCTGTGCTGCGGTGCAGCCATCTGCATCGCAGTGGGGAGCACCGGACACCTTAATAATGCATCTGCTACACTCTCCTCGCCCGTCGTTTCCAGCTGAAAACCTTCCCCTCCCGATTAGAAATGAACGTCTCTGCCCTAAAGGCGCGGATCTAATGCATTGCAGGACACATCTTTTCATATTTTCTTTATTTCCTGTGATTCTGCTGTCGTTCTTTGGAACTTTTATTGACGCCAAAAGGGCTTTGCTTTCAGTATCAGCATCCTGCTTCGACCAGTTTACATCTTTGAAGCTGCTCTAATCAATATTTTCATATTAACAAATGATCAAATTGCTGCTTTTGATGTGAAAGAACAGTTCCCTCTTAGCTTTACGTAGCGTTTTAGCTTCTTTCAGCTCGTAGTTTTGGTTTTATGGATCAAAGCTTTAATGTATTGGTTCCCTCTCGTCAGCATTGATTTCATGCACAACAGGCAGCTGTTTTCAGCATCAAATAGCATAGCGGAGAATTTAGCAGGTAAAGAGTCAGATATTTCCCACAGGAGCTGCTGGAGACTAAAAACGAGTCAGGTGAACACAAACATGACTCCAAATAAGTGATACATGTTGCTCCCTGACTGCTGGATGTAGAAACACACAACTGTTTGCTAACAAGTTCATCGTATCGTCTTAAAATCTACCTCCACTGGACAATATAAGAAATCTATATTTTAGCCATCCGCACCTTGAGAATCTCCTTCTTAGCTCATTTATGTCATGGTTTGGTTTGTTTACAGGCCTCACTCCTGCTCTCACCTTGCTCCAATGTATTGACCAGCTAACTCAAAGGTCGCCATGAAGACAAGCAATCAGCTGGGCTCTGGTACACACATGACCTCTGATGCTGATACCGGCCCGCTGCTCGAGCCGAAAAAATCTATACTTCATCTTCAGGCGCAGTCCGAATAGAAATGACAGTGTGAAGCCCTGAAATCGATGGCTTGGATACCAGAAACACCTGCGCAGTGTGATTCAGTCCAGCACGGCAACTCCACGAACTACAACCTCAAAATGAGTTCAGTCAACACCTCTCTGAAGCAAACACAGCGTTGAACATTTTACTTTTTAATTATGTTGGTGGAATTCTCATTTAAATTCTGGTTTTGTAAACTTCGACATAAAGTTTGAATGATTTCCACGAGGACAACCCGCTGTGAAGCAAACGCTTTCATCACTACAAACAGCAGTCACAATGATCTCCTCTGAGACTTCATTTACTGTAAATCAGGAGCATGAAAAGCATGAGAATAAAAGGTGTGAAGCCTTGAACTGCTTTGCCAAAAAAGAAAACAAATGAAAAAAACTCAAAGATAATATGATGAAGTGCACATTTTGAAAATGTTCGCATTTAATTGCATTCCACATTCAAGAGGATGAAACAAAAGGCGCCCATATCAACACTTAAGAAAATAAAGTACAGATAAAACAATTAGTCAATCAACAGGAAATTAATGAGCAACTATTTTGTTAATTGGTTAATAAGTTCAGGCACCGTCCAAACAAAAAAAGCCAAATATCTGATTCCATTTTCTCAAATGTGGAGTTTTGCAGATGTTTTTATTATATATGATAGTGAACGGTTTGTTTTGGACTGTGGGTTTTTGGTTATAATGGGCATTTCTCACGTCATTAATTAATCAAAGTCATAATCAGCAGATTAATCGATCAGGAAAATAATCATTAGCTGCAGCCCAGAGAAAGCAAACATGTCTACACTAAATAATATGAATTAATAACAATAAGAAATCTCCTTTGTTGCTGAAACATCACAATTAACACCGAGCACAAGTCTGTTAATTGATTACATTTATTTGCACTGAATATACAGAATGTTTAAATTACACACACAAGGTTTTCCTAATATGCAATGACCGTAACCTCTATTCATTCTCAGCTCATCTGCAGTCCTCATTCTGACATATTGGACGTAAGCTGACTTTGTTTTTTCATATGTCCAACACAGAGAGACGCACAAACAGCTGGTCAGCGTGTTTGTCCTCAGACTTCATGACCGTTTCATGGTCCATTATAGCTGAGAGAAGAGTTGAGCAGCACCGTCAACGTTTACAGATTCCTTTGGTGGCTCTCTGACAACCTAAAGACAAAAGAAACCACATTAGCATTACAAACATTAAGAGGAGTACAATGCTGGAGGATAAATACAAGTTTTAATTCTTCTTTACACCCCTACCTTTGTCTGTTTCTTTGGTTCGGGAGCAACAGACTTGGAAATGCTCTTAACATCCCGCTGGACTTCTGTAAAGACTTGATTGAGTTTCTCCACTTTCTCATTCTTCACTGCGTTGATCTGTGAATCCACAAATTAGTTTGCAGCAAACACTACATACAAATGAGAATATCAAATATATGCAAGAAAGAAAGAAACGACAACAAAGAGATCGTACGTGTTTGAGCGTCGTCTTCACAGGTTTCGCTCTGTTCTTGTGCTTCAAGTGCTTGGTTTCCACTCGAAAGACGTTCTTCTGTTTCTTCCCCTTTGGTTTATTCTTCCCCATGTTACCTGAGGAGAGAACACCAATTAGCTTGGATCGGCTCACGGGAGGGATTTCATTTCTAGGTTTAATCCTTACTGCAGTGTTTGCCTGCTCTTAAGTGGTGGTTTACACATTACAGGCTCACTGAAAAAAGACAGATGTTGAGATTGCTCCAGATTCTCCACATGCCTCGTACACCCAGCAGCCACTCGATTATCAACGCCTCCGTTCACGCCTAAAACTTGAACAAAGTCAAGAGGTTCAGATGAATGAACTTCATTTATGATTCTGAAATGCTGCATGAATTGAGGCCAAACGCACCGATTCGGGCATTTTCCAATTTTTCAGCTGATTTCATGCACAACAGGCTCGACTTTTACAAAGAGTTGACGCAAAAACAAAACAAACCGTCACCACGGTTGTCTAAAATAAGTAAAAGATATAAGTCGCTTTTGAGAAAAGCACCTTCCAAGTGAATCTAATGCACTGGCAGGAGAAGCAGAAGTGACAATAATACTTTTACATATGGCCTACCAACATATAAGAAATAGTATTAATGCAACTTTATACTTTTACTGCATTACATTTATTTGACAGTTAGTTATTGGTTCTCAGGATATAAATATAAATCAACTATTGGATTATGACACATTATTATGTTGTATCTATTAAGCTATTCAGCAGTCTGTAAATCAATTAAAATTAGCTCCACCTTTACCAGCTTCCACGTTAAAGCAATGAACACATTAATGCATTCATAATTGGAATTGAATAATATAATACTTTTCTGAAAAGGGTCGCAGTATGAGTGCTCTTAGTTTGGTACTTAAGTATATTTTGATGCTCATACTTTTGTACTTTGAGTAAGTATTTGAATGGAAGACTTTTACTCGAGTATTTTTCCACACCGTGGTATAAAAGATCTGAGTAATTGAGTCCTGCTCATATCTAGAGGTAAACAGATAAAGCTCGTAGTCTGTTTGCTGGAGAAACATTTAAATGAACATTCAACTGTATACATATCCCTCTGGATAAGCATTTAAAATATAGGTTAACACGGAGGTAGTTGTCAGCTAGTTGCCAACACTGTACATGTGTCGCATGAGATATTTTTGTCATTTTCTCATGATGTTGATTAAATTTAACAAATGGGATATAAAACGGTGTTCATAGCTTAACGATTCAGCCGTAAATACCTAAAAACAAACCGTATTTCAGGAGCTGCTCGTCGCTGCTGATATCCTCACGTGTTAGCTGCTGCGAACGTTCTTTCCTTGTTACGTCATCTGCGTGCGACGGCTGTTGTTGTCAAAGATGGCGAAGAAGAAGAACCGAGAAGAACACGACCGGCGGTCAAGCGGGTTTTTTCATGTCGCTGTCGTGTTAAAGCAGTTGATGGAGACACGGTGAGAAGACGCCAAGATGGCGACTCGAAAGCTGAATCGAGCCGGCGTCTCAGACGACGTGTGTGAGCAACTCAAGCGACATCAAATAGAAAGTTGTAAGGACCTGTTGTCTCTGAGTCCTGTTGAGGTGATGAGTGTCGCGGAGCTGAGCTACCGGAGAGCTTCGGAGCTGCTGCAGTTGGTGAGCAGAGCCGTCGCACCGCCTGTCACCACGGCTCTGGAGCTGTGGAGGCAACACTCCTGCTTCTCCACGTCGTTGCCCGCCCTGGACAGACTGCTGGGGGGCGGTCTGCACCGTGGGACCCTCACAGAGGTGACGGGGCCCTCTGGCTGTGGGAAGACCCAGATGTGTTTGATGCTGAGCGTCTTGGCCACTCTGCCAAAGAGCCAGGGCGGCCTGGACAGCGGTGTGATCTACATAGACACAGAGTCCGCTTTCTCTGCTAAGAGGCTGGTGGAGATCGCACAGAGCCGGTTCCCAGACCACTTCGGCTGCAGGGAGAGAGCCCTGCAGATGGCCGGGCGGGTGCACGTCTTCAGGGAGCTCACCTGTCAAAATGTCCTCAACAGACTGGACAGACTGGAAGAGGACATCATCTCGACCGGAGCGGGTCTCATCATCCTGGACTCCGTGGCCTCAGTGGTGAGAAAGGAGTTTGACACGACGTTGCCCGGGAACCTGATTCACCGCAGCAACATGCTGAGCCACGAGGCCTCCACCCTCAAGTACCTGGCCCACCAGTTCAACATACCTGTGGTTCTCACCAACCAGATCACAACTCACCTGGGGGGTCAAGGATCGGAGGGGGGTTCAGGGTTCGTGACAGCGGCTCTGGGGAACACGTGGAGTCACAGTGTCAACACACGTCTTATTGTCCAGTATGTGGACGCACGCCAGAGACAGATACTGATCGCCAAGTCGCCCGTGGCTCCGTTTGCTGTGCTGAACTACACTATTGAGAAGCAGGGCATCTGTATGGATGGAGAGGACGGTCAGGGGGCCTTGTATGAGGGCACAGATCCGGGCCTCCAACCAATCAGGGTGCAGACGGAATTCAACTACAACCAGACCGAACCTATGGACCGGACTGAACAAACACAGCAATGACTCTCCTGTCCGTGTGTGTGTGTATGTGTGTGTGTGTGTGTGTGTGAGGCCAGAGTGTGACACGGTTACTTTATTAAAGCCAATACATCATTTCACCTGACTTGTTTCATCCTCACTCATCACAGACTGATGACAAAAGTTTATATCTAGCACCATATTTTTTGCCAATTGCCCTACTACTAGAATTCCGAGCTGTAAGAAGTACTTAGATATTTCACTTAAGCAAAAGTAGTACAACAGTGTAGAAATACAAGTAAAAGTCCTACATTCAAAATCTTACTTACAGCTACTAGAAACTTTAATTTTGTGTTGATGTTGGTGGCCCTTGTGGACTAAAGCACCAGAGTCCCATTTTACTGCAGCAGGGTCTGACAGTCCGCCTCATGCAGTCCTGGTTCTGGTTCTCCCGTGCCTCCCTTCCTTCCAGCGGGCCCAGCAAAACGGCCTGGGCCTCCAGCAGCGTGGTGTCGGTGTCGGCTTCCAGCGGGGTCCGGCGGAGCAGCGAGGCGATGCTCGGCTCCTGGCCGGAGGAAGAGACTCTGCTGCCGGCTGATTATATTTTGTGTTCTGTTAAGTAACTAAAGGGGTCAGAAGAATGTAGTGAAGTATTTCCCTCTGAAATGTAGCAGAGTAGAAGTATAACGTAACAATAAAACTGTACTTACAGTACTTCAGTAAATGTACTTAGATTTAGAAGTTAATTTTGGAGAAATTGCAACACTGTTTCTTAAACCCGACCCTTAAAATGTCCTAAATTAAATTATATAATACTTTTGTTCCAGTTTATTTATCTGTCAAAGCTGCATGGTGGGAGAAGAAAGACAAAACCCCTGTAGTTTCATTAGCCAACAGCAGGTGGCGCCATACTACCATCACCGCAGTGTTCATACAGGCTGAATGATTTCCTGATGAACGGAGCTGTCGCTGCACACTGAGCTACTGGCCACTAGGCTGCAATCAAACTGCTAATTGAAATTTGGGAAGACACGTCATCATTAAAACGATAAAAAGATTCCTCATCGAGACAATTTATTACTTCATCATTTTTGTTTCTCCATACTTGTTGCATGTCAGTGACATGTATAGGTTAGTAATATGTGATGATAATGTTGCCAGTTAATTCTGTATCAGTTAAAACTGAGCCGTCCTCTCTGCTGCAGCACCATCACTGACAGACACATTATGTGCAGAAGGTCTCCGGTGTTTCTTATCGGTCTCTCTGAGCTTTGCAAGAACCAGATAACTCTCCTCAACGAAACCTATGGTTCCAAACACACACGTTATACATATATTTTTAAACGTGTGTATAATTTAGAAATAAATAACGAAAGCAAACTCTTTGTTTAATCAAAATCCATAAACAACAATGTTGAAGCCAAACAACCATCGTTTCAATTGTTACAGTTTGCATTCCCTTGATGATCCAACAAGTAACATCTGTGCGTATGTATATGCTATAATAACTTAACATATGACCACTTGAGGCCTATCTACCTTGCACTTTTACGTCTTTGCGTCGTAGTATTTTATTAGTATATTTCCGCAGCCATTCTTTACGCCTCAGCTGTAGCCAACGCTCAGTTTGAAGGTGACATATGCTGCATGCTGTCGCCTAATTCCGTTACTTCCTGACACGACACGTAAATTAAACCCGTTAGATGAGAGGCTAGAACGCGCTCGGCATTTTACGCATGGAATACTATCCAGCTCGGCTGCCGCTTGCTAGTGAGGACTCTTCACCACCGCAGAGAGAGAGGGAGAGATAGAGAGGAGGGGGGAGAAAGAGAGAGAGAGATCCTCATTGATCCACCGTGTTGCAACGCTGCGGCGCATCTAAACTCCTCCCGGTCATTGCGCGGACATCATGTGGCTAACACCAGCCCGACACACACACACCGCTCACAGGGGACCCTATATAAGGTCTGCAGCTGTCAGGTGGACGACACTGGCTGCTTTGGGGACGACTCGCTTTAGGGAATTACAGCTCTAGATACCCGTACATCCAAACTCTATAACAATGTCTCACGCTTGGGGATACGCAGCTAACAACGGTGAGGCGCTCATTGCACGTACAGGCTATAATGCTATAATGACATTGCTGAGGGGTGTTACAACCTGTCATACCAGCGGGAACAGAATGAATGAAAACAGGGAATGCACCGGTCACTGCAGAGATTTTTAATTCTGCACACTTTGAGGGGGTCTTTTACGCGCGTTTTCAGCGCATCAATATTCTCAAATATGTCACAATAAAAACTCATATTTCAAGACAAATACTAATAATAACAATTGTATAATGATATCATTTTTAGGACCCGACAAATGGGCCGATAACTTCCCCATTGCCAATGGACCCCGCCAGTCTCCCATTGACATCCTACCTGGTGCATCAGCATACGACGCGGGGCTGAAGCCGCTCCAGCTGAAGTACGACCCCTCCAACTGCCTTGAGATCCTCAACAACGGACATTCCTTCCAAGTGACCTTCGCCGATGACACCGACAGCTCAAGTTAGTGTTCCATTAATAATGTATGAATTCTGGCCGCTCAGTGGAGCCCGCACTTGATATCAACGCTCAATCAAGTGTGCATTGTATTGCTTCGTCTCAACCTGGAGAAAACGCAATATTTTACTGCATTTTCGATTATTATTGCAATGTTTTTAAATGTAATAGAGGAGCTTTACGGTGATTGGTTTGCAAACAAAGACAATCAATGTCCTCATGATGATTTATGGGATGCAATAACCTGCAAAATGCGGCATTCAGGTTTAATGCGCTTCTGTGTGTTAACATCATCTCTCCGGTCTCCATCTTAAAGTCTGTAGAAGTCAAGCACGTTAATATTCTGTTAATATTATGGATACATGCGCCCCAGTTTCCACACGCCTATACAGTGATTTCACATTAGTGATCAAACAGACGAACATAGACTTCTTATTGGTGTTTATTTCTTTATTTTGTGGTTTTTTAAATAGAAAAATAAATGTTGGTGATTAGGCTCCAGGGGCTCCATTCAAAAGCCGAGCACAAAGCATACTAATTGAATTGGTAATGTAACCCCGAGCAAACATTTCCCACGCAGACTCTTTTCTGCAGCTATAGTGTGGTCAAAAGTGCGAAATGTTACTCTGCAAACAAATCTTGGCTCTGTAGACTGTTAATGCGCTAAATATGCGTGGGAGTGAGTTACCATGTAAAGACGTGGGGTTGTTTTCACCCTGGTATAAAATGGAGCTTGCATTGGTTCATTTCTTTTCTTTGTTAATTGTATTTCGATTCTGTTTCAGAAAGAGACAAGAAAAGGGATTTTAGATTTGGATGATTTTGGATTGGTTGTCCTTTAGCTCATCTGATAAAGGTTAATGCAGATTATTGTTACATAACCAACAGAATCATGGATTATTTCTGGTGGACATGCATCAAGATGAAAAACACAGAAGCACTTTTGCTAAGAATAAGAGCTAGATGAGTTAGAGCCTCTTAAATCCTCCCTTGGTATTTCACTGTGCTTATTCTGCACCCTGCCCTGCTAAATAAAGAACAAGCTAAGTCTGCATGTCATTGTCATACATCATGTCATGCATCATGTGTGTGCACAGTGGAAAAGATGAATAGCACAGACTCTTTATTTATATTTTCCAGGTTTCATTTAAACTCAGGCGCAACCTCAAATGTCTCAATGATTCGTTTTGCACCTTCTTATCATTTGAGGTCGACTGCTGATAAACAAATATCCTGTTTAGAGAAGGCAGTGTGTGTGTGTGTGTGTGTGTGTGTGTGTGTGTGTGTGTGTGTGTGTGTGTGTGTGTGTGTAAGCTTTTCGTAACAAAGGACCAGCAATAGCACAATATACAGGATTTTCTGCTACTTCGTATACTGCAAATATACATTATGTAACATTTGGAGGAGGTTTGACATTAACAATACCTGGACATCATTTAGGGCTGAATGTATTTGACTAGAGCTTACACAACAGGAACTGAGACTGCTTTTAAGAAATAGGAAGTCTGCTACGGTGACACGAGTGTTTACGTAATATCTGTTTTTATACTGTCCTATTCATCCTTTTAACCTGCTCCTCATGTTTTAATATTTTCTGTTCAGAAAGTATAAATACAACAAAGTCTCATCAATGAGGCACTACTCAGGTTCAGTGTGGGATGAACTGACGGGTGATGTGTGTTTTGTCCTGCAGCTCTGAAAGAAGGCCCCATCTCAGGGATCTACAGGCTCAAGCAGTTTCATTTCCACTGGGGAGCATCTGACGACAAAGGCTCCGAACATACCGTGGCCGGGACCAAGTATCCTGCTGAGGTACGGATCTGCTCTGACTCTAAAGTTTTTTGTTTTTTTTTCTATTTTTATTTATTTTTCATATATTTTTTTCTATTTCAAATTTTTTAATTAAATTTTTTTCTTTCTTTTTTTTATTTATTTATTTTTTTACTAAAAAATTTGTTTATTTAATTTAATTTTTTTATTTATTTATTTTTTTTTTTATTTAATTTTTTTTTTTATTTTATTTTTTTTTTTTTTTCTTGTTATATATTATATATATTACCAGATCAGAAATGACAGGATTTCCACTGTTCCACTCAATAAGACTACTTTTGAGGGGATTAGCTTTTGTCATTTATCTCTTTCATTTTTCCCAGCTCCATCTCGTCCACTGGAACACAAAATACGCAAGTTTTGGTGAGGCTGCTAGCAAGCCTGATGGGCTCGCTGTTGTTGGAGTTTTCCTGAAGGTCAGTAGCAACGATTCGAGCATGTTTACCGTAGTAAAGTGCATACTTGTAGCCTGTTGCAATGTATAATACTGTTTGCAGATGATCATATAGTTAACTTTATGTGTATTCTTGTTTTTTTTCAGATTGACGGTTCAAATGCCAGTCTCCAGAAGGTTCTTGACACCTTTAGTGACATCAAGGCCAAAGTATGTGTCTATAAAAAAAACCTATATTCTCCTGAATTTTATGATTTATGACAATTTGACTGACGTGTTCTTCACTTTCTTTATTGTTTTCAGGGCAAGCAGACCACCTTCGCCGGCTTCGACCCTTCCACCTTGCTCCCTGGTTGCCTCGATTACTGGACCTATGACGGCTCCCTGACCACACCCCCTCTGCTGGAGAGCGTTACCTGGATTGTCTGCAAAGAGTCAATCAGTGTCAGCGCTGAGCAGGTATGTGGCTATAGCTCACAGAGCCCATTCAGCGTGACCAGAAGCCTTGGCTGCGTGCCTAGAATAGCCCCGTCTGCAAATCCTCTCTTACACTTCGATCCAAATCAAGGGCTTAATTGTTCAGATTAGCTGAGCGGCTGAAACGAGAAGAAGAGCCCCTCTGTAATGGGAGGAAAGGCAATATGGCACTTTCAAAATGAGACCACCAAGAGAACGAGGGCAAACAAAAGTTCACGCAGATGCTGTTTCTCTAGCACAGTGTTTCTGTTTCAGTATGTGGGAGTCAACAGGAAATGTCCACCCAACACATGCATCATTCTGTACTTTAGCTTCAGTCAATGGGTGATTTCACAGTACACATCACCTGCATTTGCTAAGTATTTACTCCCCAAAATGACCCCTAATCCAAGCTCTTGAAATGGATATTTGACTTTTAACCACCCGTTAATCTAAACTAACAGCCTCTTCTGGGCAGGTTTGCCCTCGTGGTTGGAGCCTTCAGGCCGAGTGAGAATGAACACCGCCTGCTCAAATGTTTATTTCATGGCGGCGAGTAGGTGTCTCAAGGGTAAACATGTGAGACGTGTTGACACAACCTTTAGACTTGGTGCCATTCAAGGCAGGTCAAGCAGATAATGACAAAGGAGTCATTCATACAAAGTAATACATGTCATTAGTTAACGGTTTCTCATCAGGTAATACAACATTATTATGTTATTTTGTCCCACTAGTAACTAGTTACCCAATGTGTACATCATGTGGCTGAAGCAGTGTAATGACAATAGACTGATTCATGAGCCAGAGTTAAAGTTAAACCCTTTAAAATAGGTCATCTGACACCCTGCTGTAGCAGCTGATTGGTTCCTCTTGCCTTGTCTGACTTTTGACTCTTTTGGGAATACGCTTATTTGTTTTCTTGCGAGTTCGGTAACAGGATCGTTACCTCTTTCATGTCTGTGGTAAATATGAAGCTTACGCCAGCAGCCAGTTATCTTAGAATAAATATTAGAAACAGCTGTTCCTTTGCTGAAAATAGATTGTTTTTCGTTTGAAACACCTCCTGCTGGTAAAATATAATGCATCCTCAATGATTAAGTAACATTTTAAAATCGGGGATTTTTACGTGTAATAGAGTATTTTTACAATGTGGCGTTGCTAGGCCTGAATAATTTAACATTTTGCCAAATACGCTTATTTACTTTCTTCCCGAGAGTTAGATGTGAATATTGATTCCACTTTCATGTCTGTGCGCTAAATATGTTGCTGCAGCCAAGGAGCGGGCTAGCTTTAGCTTAGCATAAAGACTACGAACAGTAGATAACCACAATTTGTAGTTTTTACACTTGTTTTTGTACAAATTAAACAAATGAGATATAACTTTTTAATTGGTTAGTTTTGGAGGAGCTGGTCGGCTGATTTTGTTAACTTTGTACTTTAGCTGTTTCTTCCTGTTTATGCTAAGCTAAGCTAACCGACTGCTAGCTATGTCTTCATAGTGGTAACATCAGTGGTATCAATCTTCTCATCTAACTCTCGGCAATAAAGTTAAAAAAACCTGGTTCCCACAACGTCAAACTTCTCCTGAAGCATCAACAATACAACTGCTAGGGCACAACTCTGAATTGAAGTCAATGACTCAACGGTGAGACTCGTGATGTGTTTTGATGAGTGACAGTCACAGCGGGTCAGCAGGAATGACTAACGGGACCGTCTTCTCCCTTTTCACAGATGGCCAAATTCCGCAGCCTGCTCTTCTCTGCTGAGGGCGAGACCGAGTGCTGCATGATGGACAACTACCGCCCTCCCCAGCCGCTCAAGGGTCGCTCTGTCCGTGCTTCCTTTAAGTAATGCCCCTTCCCCCCCTTTTGCCCCTTCTGCCCTGTTGCCCTCTCCCTTCCCCCTCCCGTTAGTCAGAATTACCTCTTTTGCAGTGAGCCACGAAGCACACATATCTCTCTCCGTCCAATTTTTTTAAGAAATCGAATTCCTGTGGCCCATTGCTTTAAACGCTGGCCATTCTAACTGCGATGTGAAGCACTTGAAGGATTTGCAAGTTTCTCTGTAAGTTATGAGCCAGCAAAGATTCCCTGTCATGATTTATTCTAAAAGACAAAACACTTCACGATGGCTGCGACACGTTTATAGGATTCAACATCTGGTGCCAATGTTTTCAGAGATGTATCACCGGCGTTCGTAGGTCTTCTTTTGTGTCAACAAAGACCACAAGGATGAAAAAATTAAGATAAGCTGCAGTCAAAATGGTGCCAACAGGAAGCAGAACGCATAAGCTAGTCGCAGTGGGCAGCGGGGGGGAGGATGAGACTACATCACCATCTGTGAGGAGGTTAAGGTGCAGATAAAAAAGACACACACACACACATACACTGGACACATACACTCCCGTTGCCAGTCTGTCTGTAATCTCTGTCGACTGCCAGCCTCTGCATCACAGCAGCTTAATGAAACGCTGCAGCCGCCTCCATCACAAACGATTGACTCAGAAAATCCCCTCTGGCACACACACACACACACCATGGCACGCTCAGCCTCGTGCAGACATGATGCCTATAGGCGCTGACCTGCTTATTGATTTGAATGCAGTGCAGAGCAGCAAAGGACACGAGGACGGGCTGCTACTACTGTGAGATACCGAACATCATGACAATGGCTCACTGCTCTTATTTTGCAGCCTAATTTTTAAATCGTTCATGTGTTTGTCATCCTGTATTGTGTTTTTATTAGTATTGTGTCTTTTCTAACCTGACTGCTTATGCGAAATAAGTGATTCCTAAATTATGTTTTGTAACAAAAGCTCGGCTGCATTTTGATGCCGTGGTGAAATAGCAATAGAGAGGAATGATCCTCCTTTTCTATATGAAATGTGTGTTGTTCTGAAACCCCAGCGAGTGCTAAAGCTTAAAACGCACAGTCGCCTTGTGGGCGAAGCCATAGTGGCTGATGCACAAAGCCAAGGAATAAATTACCCTGCCAAGGAAGACGGGAAGAAAAGAAGCTGCCAATGGATCTGATTATAATGTCAGCCTGCTGAAGAACTAACAAAAGACCATGAGAGGGGCTGAAGACTTCTGGTGTTAGCCCTGTATGCATTTATGAAACAATAAAGAAAGATTGTATTCACATAAAAAGGAAAAAAAAATTACCTTATGCCAATCTTTATTAGGGACGTCCTATGAGTAGGTGTTGTCGTCATTCTATTTCTGAAGTGGATGTTTTACTCGTGAAATAAATATATTTTATGACTAACTATGTCAAGTGTTTCGCTTCTTTCTATACAATTCAGCAAATCCTCCATATTACCTGTTTGAGTCAATCAGACCACGTCATGTTTGCCATGCAGACTGTCAGTGACTCTATTCTGTTGTGTCAACACCTGAGACCCAACAGGACTAGAACTACACAATCTCAAATGACACGTTGGTGAAAAATGAATCTTTAAAATGATTATTCTAAGTATGCTATATCTAAATAGTATTACTTCTGGGCTGTTTTATCATTTGTTTCTCAGCCAAATAATTTAAAAATGAAGGAATGTATCAAAGAGACACCCATGTTGCAGTAGTATGTCTACATGTGCTTGAAAATGTTTAGGTTGTGCTGTCTGGTGAAATTATCTATCACAGCAAAATGTCACATTTCACAGGACAGTCACAGTTCATTTGCATATTGTGTCAAACAAAAATAGACCAAACACAGGAGGAAATGCGTGTCTTTCTTTTTCAAAATGACTGACCGAGGGTAACTACCCCCCCTGATAGTGTGTGATACTTTAAATTAGGACCCATGGCAAACATGTTATCCATCTATTCTATTTAATCTATTAAAACTGCAAAGACTGCAACTGGTTGCTTTTGACTGAGGTCCCCTGAGACCCAATACATTTGTATTTTAAAAAAAAGTCAAAACAGAAACAATGATATGAAGTCATTAGCAACCAATTGACTGACAAAGTCATGAAAGATGAAATAAAACACCTGTATTTGTCTGGTGCCTTCAGGGACCCCCAGTTGATGGGATGAGAGTTAAATGTCTCTAAAGATTGACGTGAGGTTAAACTTCCTGGACATGCATGTTGTGGTGATCATATGGTGGCACTGAAGTCATTGCTAAAGAAATTAGATGTTATCAAACTTCCTGTGCACCTTTGCAAACATCCACACACTATCTGCGTCTGTGAGTGCAACATGCAGGGGTGGAGGAAGAACTGATCCTTTCATGAAGGGATTGTTTCACAATGTGGAAATTATGTATTTTGGATGTTTTCTTTCCACTAGTCTGGAATAAGGCATGTTATGAAAGCAACATAGCCCAAAGTCTTGCATAAACAATCTATATTTTGGGCAGTAGTGTAGCTCTTTCAGAAACAGTAGCTCCAGTTCATGGATTTTGTAAGTACCTGTGGAAATACTTGCCTATAATAAAACTGCCCACAGTCCAAAGTACTGCTCCTTCAGCAATGGGGACGGAGTATTTTCCCGCATTAAAGCCGAGCTGCTTCCTAATCCTAAACTATGTGTAATGGTTTTAGCTAATCAATAATCTTAAAACTGCAGACTGAGACAGAGTTGAGTGGGGAAAAATCCTCCAAACAAATCTATTAAAAGTGATTCTGACTGCCGACACAAATCAGATGGTGGGCGATGTGGGGTCATCACGTGTGGGACAGTATAGACACGGCTAGCTGCTAACACCTCAGCGCTCCAAATCTTAATCAGCAGCGGCATTTCGCCCTGAATGTGAGCGACGCTTGACTTCTCCCCTCTCGTGTTAACCCTCGACGGGAAGATGAGACGGGTTTTAATCAACAGAGTTTCTCGACCTCCTCTGCTTGAAGGGTTGGTGTTACCATAGTTTTGTCAGCTGGTCTTGAGGCTCTGTGGAGGAATGTGTGTGTCCCCAACATACAGGAAAAGTTGTCTTGACCACACAGAGCTCTAATTAAAGCTGGATTTGTCCCCAGTGGACTCTTAGTCGCCCAATGTGTCCAGAAAACATCAATAGAAATGAGAGCTATCGACTGATAAAATGTCTGTCTGGCTCCGAATCAATAACGAATTGTTTAATTAAAAAAATCCCCAGTGGTGGCATTGGATAAAAGTGTTATAACCAGTCAACCCACAAGGTCAGCCTACAGCAGGAGACAACAGGAGATGAAACCAGTGATGTCTGGATTCTCTCTGTGGTCAAACCAGTTACGGTACGAACTCCTGCTCAACAACGAGGTCAATCAGTCTGTTTTGTTGTCAGGCTGCGAGGTAAAGTATGAGGAACTGCTGCCTATCAGATGAACTGTCAGTCCAATTTGTAGCTGGAGCTACAGCCAATGAGAGCTCAAGACACGAGCTGAGGGAAAACCTAGCGGAGGGGTCGCCTCACCTACCTGTGTGTGTGCAATGTGTTGCATTTGCAGTCGTTGCACCAAAGGTTGCTGGATGTTTGCATGAATAAACATAACATAACACAGTGACTGATCTACATAGGGGAAATAGTAGAGACGTGTGGAAACAGGCTTTTATGTGACATCAACAAGCGTATCGGTGGCGTGTGTTTTGGTGATAAAAACCTAGTTCGGAGACCTCATTCGGAATCCTGTCAATGAAAAGTCTCATAGTTTGTGACACTTTCGACAGTCAGTCATGTCATTTGAAATCCACTACAACTCATGGACTCCTGATTACAAAACAGCAGGTTGTGTACTGTGAACAGTACAGCGGTCTTTGAATGTCGTGCAGTGGCTTAATTGATCATTTACTAAACCCCACTTAACCTTATTAGTTAGTGTTGCTACGTCTGTGGAGCTTTCCATTCTTGCACGGCACATAAGCAACTTACAATGACACCAGTGGCAGATTCAACCTTCAGAACTCGTATACTGAAATGACGACTGTCCTGTGTAATGGAAAACGTCTTAGTATGTTGTGTAAATGCTTAAGTGCTTGTACTTTTGCTCTGAACTTAACGTTAACATACGTGCTCAAATGTATCTTGCTGTTGGTGTAATAGAAACTTGATATTCTTATGAGTATTTTATATTCTTGTAAGTAGAACTGTTTTATATACTTGTTGTGGATCTGGTGACTGCCAGCACCCATATCCTCTTGTTCTCTGTGTTGGATAACAAGTACCTATTGCATATTCACATGTTCTATGCCTTAAGGATAAAGCGTATATATCTGTGTGTCTGTTGTAACACAGATAAGGCACCTCTTATACTTTACTACCATGGCCTGCTCGGCCTGAAACAGGATGTTCCAGTACACAGGCCCCAACCCTTCTTCACTCCCTGTGCCTCTTCTCTGGCCGGAGAATAAATATTTTTAAAAGACAAGTTCTGTTTGACAATATTCTTCATTTCAGCTTAAAAAAGACTCGACAGCGGGTAAAATCTTTCCACCACACCTACCAGTTTTTATCAGCAGTAGCCAGCTAGCTCGTTATGCTATGTTAAGAGTTGGTTTAAAACACTGTCTTCGACTAACTTAACCACAATCTTTCACAAAATATACAGTACACTTGAGGCTACAAAAGCGTGACAGGCCTTGTCATGGTGTTCAAAGATGTTAAAAGATGTCCTTTTAACATCCTCCATGCTGGATTGTTTGAAAAACACTGGTTTTGATCACCTTCATCCCCCCGTCTTTATCTCAGTACAGCCTCCTTTTTCCACAGTCCTATTATCCCACCAGCGCTGCCTTTGTGTTGCATCTTTTCATCTCACTTGCTTGTTGTGACAGCTGGGTGAGAGGAAATATCCTGCTGGGTCACCATCATGTAACACACATGTGGCCACGCTGACTTGCATGTCTTGTCTCCCTGAAAACATGCTTTAATAAACCGATCAGAGTACAGCACAAGGCCTGGTCGTGGTCTGCAGCAAGGTCAGAAACCTCAATGTCATAACAGATTTGCATTAGTTACACTTCGCTGAGCCGCACATGGAATACATGAGAGGACGATGGCGTATTGTTGTTTAAATGGATTTTATTGATGATATAAGTGGAAAGCAAACTAAATCAGGGCTAATTCTTTATTATCAGCGCACAACAAGTCACAGTCAGCATGTCACACATTTTTCCTCCAGGCTTCTGACCTGCTTGTTGCATTATCAAGGGTGCAAGCGGGGGACATGTATTAAGTAGACATGAACTCTACACACACATAGAAGAGAGGGGGAGGGAGTCTGAGGAAATGCACACCTCTGCAGTATGCAGTCAACAGATCCGACGTTGCACTTCTGTGTGACTGACAACCAAGGTGATATCTAACCTCCAGTCAAAGACAGGGACGTCCATCAAACCATCAACCTGACGCAGTGTTACTTTATTTCATTTCAGTCAGGATGGTAAACACTCAATTTTTAAGGACTCCATGGAGCAGTTACTAGATGGACTTGTGCTGGGATTAACAATAAAAGTTAGTAAAACTACTCGTCGATTTGTGACGTACTAAAGGGCAACATGATTTAAGTTTTCTCTGTGGAGTCAGGGGTCCCGTTAGGACAAAATCACACAACACAAACTTAGTATTGATGTGGTTTTGTGTTCTTACAGTACAACCTCTTGTACAGGAGCACTCCTCTGTCTGCCAAAGGAAACTTGCAGTTCTGTGATATTCCATTGCGTGAAAGGTTTCACCACTTCAGGTTGTGTTACATATGGGTCCAGCTGCTGGGACACAGATCAGGGTCTGGACAATCCTGGCTTGGTCGCTTTTGTAGGTCAACGTTTGTTTGTTGTTTTTACCAGTGTAACCAGTATGATGGTATTTGAATGCCTACATTTCTGTCATTTCTGGTGGGGATGTGTGTTTTTGAAGCTATTATGTGCACTGATTGGGTCACATGGTGTTGATCAATCATGTGACAGAACATGTGTGGCTGCTTAACGAGGTTAATAGGCCTGATGAAGAACACTATGTTTGAAATGTCGTTAGGTCGAATTTGGTGACGATAGGCTATTTTGGCAGTAAAGGCTTTCGATGCATAAATCCAGTAATTCACATTTTGTAATTGTGTGTTTTGCATCCCATGAGTCCGTCAATGAGGGCGAGATGGACAACAGAGTGCTGCAGGAATAAGTACAAACACCTGGAAATGCCCTTTGGGTCTTGAAGAATTTTTTTTTTGGTTAGATGGATATATATATATATATATATATATATATATATATATATATATACAAAATAAGCTTTGGATCTCCTATTGTGGCCTCTTTTTTGGAGATTTTAAAGTTTTGTCAAACGGCGTAAAATACTCTCACTCCAACACCTCGTCAAGTTCCCATAAGTTATGTTTTCCGTGGTTTCACGTTTATGTATTTCTCGGGTTGCCTGTTTTATTTTGCCATTTACCTCTCCCTCTGGTTTCAGATAACTTGACTTTATGCCCTCGTGTGATCACCTTTCCTCGCCCTGATCAGCGTCACCTGTTCCCAATTACCTCCCCTCCTCCCTCCAGTATTTAGTCTCTGTGCTCCACCTTCGTCTGAGTAACCAGTGCGAGTGTGTCGCTGCCTTTTTGCCTCACCCCTGTTTTGGGTTTGTTTGCATTTGCTGACTGCCTACCTGTGTACCGAACCTCTGCCAGTAAAGACAGTGTTTTTATAACTGTCTTTATGAGAACATTCTTTAAATGATAAAGTAAAAAAGCACCATGAATGGCATATTCATTTCATATCTGCTTCTGTAGCAAAACTCCTCATTCCCACATCTACGAGTCATCAGTTCAAAGATAGTATTCAGGAAGCCCTCCACTTAGCTCTAAGCATTTTTCAAACCGTGAGCAAGAATGGCCTCACGTAAACATTTCTACAGCAAATTTCCTCTGTAATTTCCTGCTTCTTTGTCTTCATTGCCATTTTATGTAAACACCCACCTCTCAAGTAGTGTGTTTCACTGACATATGTGAAATCCACTGTGACAAAAGTGTGCGTCATTATACTCTCCCTTATTGTTTGATTAAGAAATAAATGATTCAACACACTCTGGCCTTTAACCTGGGAATATAAAGCATGAAATAGATTGAAATTAAACAAACGTATTACATCTCAGAGCCTAATCCTTTGTATAAAGCACATGCAAGTGTTTACTTTGTTTCCCAGACGTGCAAGTATTAACAAACACTGACCCTTAGAGTGACTCTCAAACGTCTACAGGCAAAGTCACGGTGTAATCCAATCAGTGAGTTGAATTTAAAGGCCATGGGGATGACAAAATATGTCAATATACAAAGTAAAAATGCAAATATTCATTCAAGAGGAAGCACTCTATTTAGTTTCCCACTAGGAAAAACTAATAAACACGAAGATTTCTTTTAAATCGTGTCCATTAACTGAAAGCCTCGATATTAATCATCTCCTATTGTGGCCTCTTTTTTGTCTCTGATCACACTTTATTTCAATGTCAAGTACGTCTACTGCTTTGTTAAGAATAGCATCACCGCACTTGTTTGAAGGATTGGACATTCTTAATCACAAAAAGCTTTTTAGTGAGTATAAATAGAGGCAAAAATAACCCTGACAGGTTTGTTTGAGACCAGTATGATTCTGCATTACATCCATATACTCGTCTCTAGCTCTAACTTTAATGAGATCATGGGGTAATCCCTGCTAACTGCAGGGTCACGCTGCTGCTGAACCAAACTATCTGTGACACTCACACTGTGGGTCACTACACAGTGCTGTGACACACTTTTCAGCATATGTTTCATTAATTAATCATTTGGACAGGATGGATGATGATGAGTGTGCATTTTGTGTGTCTGTTTTAAACCCATAATCCACAAGATGCTTATTAATTTGATGCCCATTGGCCTCATTTGGCAAAGCAGTGATAATGTCTTTTTCAACAGGATTTCCTGAGGTAATTGCAAATGGCGCCACTTTTCCATCCAACGGTGTGTTGGAAGTTATTTTTGGCCCAGAGAGGCCCCCGCATGCACATGCTTCCTCTTAGCTTTAAATCAGTTTTTCTTTCTTTTGTGTTTGGACAATCTTCTCAGCTATACGGTGGTCATTGCTGCTCAAGCTTACAAACTGGAATCCACTATACAACTGAAAAAAGTGTTTTTGCAGTTGCAACAAGTTAAGCAAAGTGGAACCGTGTTATGTGCACAAGGTACGGAAGTCACTTAATGAAATTGACGTAAAATAAGTCAACGTTGACTTGGTTTCAGACGGGACACAAACAGCTGTCTCCTGGGTTAAAGTCTTGTGTTTGTCTGTGCCTCAGTATCAGAAGACGAGAAGAAATTACAGCATTTAGCACATCACGAGTGAGACCCAGTAGTAATAACTCAGGTGGAGCTGTGTATTTCTGGAGTGTCGTAAATGTTTCCATGAGGTCTGAAGTTAAACAAACTTGATGATCTCAAGACGTCAGCATTCCAAGCAACAGGAGTATCCTCAAGTTGTCACTGTAGGCACGAAACTCACGACCCCTTAATCAGAGAGCCTATAGCTGAGAGCTTGAGCCGGCACAGTCCACGGGAAAGCTATGTGACATACCGCAAAGTATCCACCATGTGCTGTTTGGAGTGAGGTCCCTCATAATGATATCTCCTGACTAACATGACAGTATTTTCTACTGATAACAGAGACATGGCGGTTGATAGCAGAGGGGTGTGTCGCCCTTTGGAGGCCGCCCCACTCTCCTTGTACGGCTGGGGAACAACCTTATCTAGGTCACCTACACAGAACCTCTCCTCCTCCTCCTCCTCCTGCTGCTCTGTTGGCCACGCTGATAAGAAGAATGAGTCTATTCAACGAGGCTATCGGGCCAGTGAGAGTGAGCCAAACCTGTACCAGCTCCAGCCATTTCTTTGTCCGTGGGATTGTTGGTTTCTCTCTCGCTTTCCCTCTTTGTCCCTCACTTTTTCTCACACACACACACACACAAGGAGACAAACTTATTTGGAGGTGGAGGGATGTGTCGCCTGAATAGATAATAGCCAGTTATTCACTTTCTCATTCCTTCCGTCCTTTGTTTTCTTTTTTTCCCAGTCACTCAGCGGAAAAAATCGTCTCCTTCTTCTTCATGTCATCCATTGATTTCCCCCTTTCATTGCTCCTGACCACAGTCAAATTAAACCACCCATGGGCCGGATTTCTGTTCATGCTCCCGTGCTCTCTCTCTGTTGCATGCTGGCTAGCATTACCCATGGGGAGTAGGGTTTCCTGTAGAGCGGGGGGGGGGGCCCACGTTTCTCACATTACCACCTGTTTGTACGGCAACATTTACAGCTCATTTCATTTTGTAAAAAGTCCTTCATGATGTTCAGCTATTTTACTTTGCGTCATAGTTATTAAATTCATGACTGCAATCCGTATTTAACGGTGTGCATGTGTTTGTTTTGGATCATGTAATAAAGATCTAATGATTGGTTTACCTGTCGGTTGAATTGCACCTGCTATCAGGAGATTACTGTAATCTTTTTTTTAATCATCATTCCTCTTTGTAAATTATTTGGCAGCACTTGATTCAAAGATAATGTGACCGTAAAATACTGACGTCAAAATCTCAAATGTTCTCTTGCAGTTTTCTTAAAACAAGAAGAAAACTATTGGAAACAAGTTGAATTCAACCCACGTTAGGATACAAACACATGAACAAAGTAAAGTTTGAGTTAGTGTCGACGGTATTCACCCAAAGTGTCAGACAAAGTTCATCATGAAAACTGGATCTGAGTTTTAAAAGAACTTCATATTGCATTCAGTTTATGTATTTATGGTCATAATGTATGTAATTAAATAAAAAAAGTCAGATTTAATCTCACAAAAAGACTACTAAAAGCAAAATGGCAGCCTAAAATGCAACGAAATAAATATCACAGTGGTGACATAACATAAGAGGTACAGTAAAATGATGAGTCGACTGATATTCAGTTGCTGCCTAAAAATGCTTTGTCCTCGATTACACATTGAAAACTTCTCTATGAACACATCATTCTGTGCTGAAACAAAGCACAATGTTCTCTCCTAAGATAAAGACACATATCACACAACGCCACAAACATCCCTCACCACTTCGACACAACGCCACAACAACTGTCGATGTGTCTAAAGAGTCCCGTTCATTTCAAAGGAACACTTGTCTGGCGCCGTGAAGGAAATTCCTTCAACGCAAACAGCAGCGCAGAGAAAGATCACGCCTCTGATAGACCGACGTAGCCTAAATAGCTTCAATCAGGGCATCTAACGGCAGAGGAAATGCGTGCTGCACCCCGGAGTGATGAGGCGATAAAGTGCAGCAGCCGCGGCCCTCATCGGCTTTCAAACAGGCTCGAGATGCCAGAGAGATTCTGGAGATCGTACGACAGGTGATGCACATCACACACGTGAAGCACATGTAGCTTTATCCGAGACATTCAAAGCCTCAATGCAAACGCATACCCACATGCAGCCATGATTAATGACATGCCAGGTGAGCTTTGGCAGCTCTGCGGCTGTTTGTCTTTTGTCGTGAGAGGATTCATTTACAACCTCAGTTTACACACTCAGCATTAAGTAGTGCACTTCAACACTGTCTTGTAAAGATTTAGTTAACCTGCTTCACCAAATACATGCTGATACTGTAATTACTGCATGGATTAAGTTTCTTACAATTTACAATCCTATATGTGTCCCTAAACTACACAGAAGCCATTGAGATAAGGCCGCGGGGGAATGTTTGCTTGTACAAAGTACAAGACTTTGACATCAAAGACCAGGATTTGTAACCTGCATCTCGTGTGCAGTAGGTTTGAATGCTACTAAAGCCCTTTGTTAAGGCACAATGTGTAGGATTTTATTGACTCGTACAAAAGTAATCCCTCTCCATCATCTCTTCTGACCCACTAGAGGTGTGTGGCGGTGTCTGTATCTGCAGACATCCTACTCCTCTGTCTGTATTTTGCTGTGTTCGGGACGTTTCACGGTGTCAACCTCTATAAAAACAAAAAGACAAGGTATCAAATCGTAAGCATGCGAAAAAGGCAGAAATGTAAATATAGGGTGGCTAAACGGAAAGCTCCATTCAAAACAATAGAGAATCTGAGGTTGGCTTTCAGCCGCTGGCAAGTATCTAACCCTACAAGCGGGCAGGGGGCGTGGCTTCTGTAGTCGTTGAACTGGGGAGGAGGAGCCAACTTTGAATGTTGTGTTTACAAACCGCAACCGAAAAGTCAAGAAAAACATCACGTGTTTAAGGTTTGGCAAAGTTCATGGTTTTGGTGGAAGTCAATGCGTCCCAGCTCATGCTTCCAGTCAGTGTTTATTTGATATCTAACCAAAACCATGATATTTCCATTACATTTCATCACTACATATCAGAAAGTAATCATGCTTTAGTTATAGCCGATATAGTGAATGTTCTCAGATGCGGTCGATGTAAATGTATCCTCATTGCGCTGATTCATCCGTGTACCATGAACTTCCCCTTTTCCATCATCTGCCACCACTTCTGTTAACCTTCAGCATCATTACGTCAACTCTCACCCAGAAACGTTGTGGTCATCAACACCACACAGACCTTTAGTGTTTGTTCTCAGGCATGTGGGCACGGAGGGTTTCACAATCAAAATGGCATCAGCAGAGATAAGCTTCTTGTTAAATTCACTGAAACTGACATTCACCCTCATTGCCACAGATTATGACATTCACATTTGACATGTGAATGTCATAATAACTATTGAACGTGTATCAACAAACGGTCCTGAGGGCATCCAGATTAACTGACATGGGTGTTGTCGGGGAGGCTGACGAGCACAGTTGAGAAACAGTCGTCATCAGACAGAAGGTTATCAAAGAGAATGGGAACAGCTATGTGAATGTAACGCTTGAGAAATGTGTTTCAATATGTGTTATGAAGTTAAATATGTAGATGGATACTAATTAAAAGTAAAAGTCACACCTGAATGGAAGGGAACAGAACATTTGGCAACTAAAGCTAATTATAAATTGCCATTTACAGATAAAAACTCACAAAATATCACTGACAACTCGCTGCTTCTGTGTGGTTAAGTGGTGGTTAATTGTTTACCAGGTTATCTTCGCCCACACCGCTGACAGAGAGTTAATGTGTAACACATGTGACAGCCCGAGCTCTGGTCGTATGTTTATTTTTATATTCTATAAAAGAGCAACCGTTGATTTGTTTAAAAAAAAACTGTGTTCATGCTGCAAAAGAAATGCGTCGTATCTGATGCACCAGGGTGCGGCTGTTTTTTGTCTGCTCCAGACTTCTGGCACCACATGTTGGTTCTCTGATAACGAACAGTTACGCATGATAACGTACTGAACGTTCGTTTTGAGGAGACTACTGTGCTGCAAGAGAGGGAAAGTGAACACCCAAACCTACTGTAACTGATAGATTAACTGTTTGAGACTGTGGGAAAAGTGCCTAATGCCCCCAAATGGGTTTTATTTGATTTGACTTATTTGACATATAAATATCATAAATGTTTGATTTCTCAACGGTATTGAGTTCCTAAATGACAAACGTACTTTTAAGAAATAGGTGAAAATAACAATCTTATGTTCATTCAGTAGCTGTTTTGGAGCTTTCAAACACATCTTTCTTAGCAGAGTTTGCCAACGCCAGCTTTCAATCTCAACTTCAAACCAACATGGAAGTCCTTACAAGGACCCTAAAAATATTTTGTATCTATGATTCCATGACAACTCGCCAAAGTTAATTTGCTGAGGAAGACGTTTTGACAGCCCTTTGGGTGCAGATTCAGGAGACTCATCTTGCCTCGCTGCATGGAGATCCATTCGCAGAAAGACCAAGCTTTGCATTTGATAACGGGGTTCACGCCTCTTGGCGTGTTCAATACCTGTTTTCCAGCCGTTGCTCTTGATGTTCAGGAGGTGGATGTTACGCAGAGCCTTTGACATGAAACCCGGAGATAATGTCAGTAAATGTTAGTAAAACACAGCCTTTGCTTATCCCGCGTAAATGCAGTGCACGAAAAAGACGTGGGGGGTTGATTTCTAAATCACATGAGGTCTGCTGGTAATACTAGTCCTGCGCAAACGGGGCTTAGGTCCTTAAATCTGTTGAACATTTTCACTGTCACGTAATCATACGTTAAAGGTCCTTTCGACCACACATGCACTTCAATGTCACTATTTACATTATGAATAATTAATGGTAATATTTAAATTCTACAATGCGTCAAAAAATTGCCTTGCATTGCTGATATAACAGTGGCTGAACCGAATGAGATTTTTGCAGCATGTCTGTGCAGCGTAGCAAAAGCTGAACGCAACCGAAGTGCGATCTGCCACAGTCCCTCGCCTGCAGGCCCAGTAGCTGTGCAAGACAATACGAAATGACAGCTTCTCTGTAAAACTGACAAATCGTTGGACACGAGGAAGACCTCGGGGGTCAAGGCGGTAAACCTGTGGGATGTTGATGCAAGCAAAGATTGCTCACAAAGAATGCATGGACACAGTGAGCGTTGCTGAGCCGTCACTACAGCTGTCCTAAGCAGGTGTAGTGTTAAACTTGTGACACCAAGACCAGCATATTTCTCCACATATGCTTCACCTTTTGTTGTACAACTTGTTTCCCAAACCCCAATGCAACAGATCTCTTGTGCATGTCTCCAAAGGTTTTGCAAAACGAGTATCAAAACAATATGTTTACCATTCAAGTACATTTTATGTGACGATAACATCAAATGGACACATTTCATTCATGTAGGAAAAGGTTGACTGACAATTAAAGGTTCCCACTAGTGGCACTAGGCAGCAATGCTGTAGCCATAAAAGATGAAGCAAAATGGGCATGAAACTTTAAACAAATTATCTATATCTTGGTTGAATATGATATGATTATAAAAATATCAAATTATAGGTTGCAGAAGAATAAGCTTTCTCAGACTTTTCAGCATTATTCTTTGATCTCCTGCTTTGCGTTCAGATATTTCAGGATGTTACTGCCATGCTCAAGGGATGCTTGAAAATGGGTTCATCAAAAGTGATGTAACAGCAGAACAGTGCGTTTCCCCTCTGCTGCTTTAATGAGTTCATCTGATGTCTCTGCAGATAATGATGATTGCTGTTAATTATCTACACAGGGGCATCAGGAAGCTGGTCGGGCTGGGTGCTGTTTTTCTATCGCCGTGCTTCATGTGAGATGCTGTTCACAAATCTGCTGCATAAGCCTGCTGACCTGAATTCAGTGTTTGGATGATCGCTTTGTAGAATGTTTTGACTCACTCTGCTCCGGGGTCCTCAGCAGCAACGAAAGCTCACAATTCAGCTCAAAATGGGGCTTGATTTTATGAGCATTTTTTTTTTTGTAGGATGTATTCAACATTCATTCATTTTAAGTATTTTGCATGACATTTCTCTGACCTACTCATCTGATGTCGCCGCCTTATCTGTCCAGCTCCAAAACCAGATGCTCGCTGTGTCTCAGTGTTGGCAAAGCAAACACGAATGCCTCCGTCATTTGAAGTGAAAACAGAGAGAGTAAGGCCGGGTGATTACCATCCTCCTTCCTCCCCAGTGAGCTGTGGGGGGGGGAGCAACCGGCCTCCTTATGCAACCAGACACTGTCTGTTTGGCACCCACATATCAAACTGGTGTATAAATACCGAGACAAATGGGGGAACAGGTTTGTCCACAAAAGAAAAAAGTCAAAGGTTTTCACGGATAAGGATCACACATTTATCTGTTTGTACATCACACAGTGCACGGAGCGGCCATCAGAGGTTATGGGTTCATGGGATGCAGAGACACATGTGTGTGTGTGTGTGTAGGGGTTGGACAAAAATATTTAAATGTGCAATACCTGATGTGTTTGGCAGTAAGGAAAAGATCACCATTCGACTTAGCGTTATTGTTTTTGCCACAAAGGATGTGAAAGTCAGTGATTAAGTCTGACCTTTGTTCTTTTATCTGTCTTGTCAGTTTTTAAAATTCAAAATGAGGTGAAGTGCAGTCAAGCATTGTTTCTTACAGCACTCAAATAAAGGTGCATGAATAAAATGAACATCCAATAATTAAGGGAGAATTGTACTCACTCCAATAAGCTAAAAAGGTGTTTCAGAGGCTAATATTTTGAGTCACAACAAAACTCTGTTTTCAGGTTTACAGGGATTACATCTGCCAGTTTCCTGCTTCTGCACAAGCATTTCCCTTAATATATTTATGAATGAACAAAGGTCCGCATTTACTAATAATTAAGCCAGTTTAAATTGTGTTAATTCAGGGGTGGTTTGCGCCTGAGGCTTAGTTCTGGTTCTGGCTCAACACAGCACTCCCTCATTGCTGACTATTTCTTTAAGAAACAATGAAAACCGTTGTAATAATGTGCCGAGCTGGTGAGAGTCTCGTTCTCAGTTATGTGTCAAGGTCTTTCTTAAGATCCGTCCTTAGAAAGTAGATCTCATTATCTTAATATAGCACAGAGCAGCTTTAATCCAAAGCCTCAAACGCACAGTCGCTGGCTGTAATTCTGTTAGACTGCATGCTCACTGACCATTAAACATCGGAGGCAGGCAGGTTTAATGAGATCTCAATTTTCACCTCAGACTTTAAACCTGATTCTGTCAGTCAAACAGGCCTGTGGCTTGTGTGAGTTTCCCAAAGACCTCAATATCAGGCTGGAACATTACTGGATCAGATAGGAAAACATGGCGAAATGACATTTCATGTGATGTCATTTGAGCCAGCAGTCGGTTGTGGCTGAAGACTACAAGATTAAAAATGTAAAATATATCTGGAGGTGAGGAGTTAGAAAGGAGTGAGTTCACCAGATATCTGTAGCCCGCTCCTCATCTCTGAATGAGGCTGGCTGTTCAAGTCTACAAACAGAACCGTCTGCAGTCGCGTTGCATTGTGGGTAATGTAGGCAGCTGGTTTTGACAAGGAAGAAGACTGCATGGAATTGAAAGACGATATCTCTGGTTTTGCTGCAATGATTTCGCCCAATTTCTTTTATGAGACCGACAATGTTGGAAAAACACAGAGAATTTCACTTTCTAGAATATGGGACCTTTAACTTTTAATCAACGTCTTTTAATTTTGAAGCAGGTCTAGGTGCTATATAAATACTGTGAAAGTATCAAAAAGCTCAATCTACAGAGAAATGCACTCTTCAGTATTTATTTAACTGTGCCTTTAAGCGAGCCGTCAGGACTTCCGTATGGTTGGAATATCACAACAAAACGGTCACCAGTAGACGAGTCGCAAAACTGTGTGTAGAAGACGAGTCCCCGTCTGCAGTGATGCTGTGAAGACGGTGACAGAAGCTGATTCAGAAGATCGAAAAAACGCTGACTAATCGGAGCAGAGTAAGGGGGGCTTAAAGAGACAGGCACCAAAACAGAGCGTTTGAGACAAAGGGTGAAAACAGATACATGCAGACAGACAACATGAGGAAAATAGAATGTTTTTGGAACGTTAAAGCAGGTGAACATGTTCTACTAGAAACCCAAAACACAAGTATGAACCTAAAAATGAGCATGATATGTCTCCTTTAATGTCTCCTTTAATGACCATCATGTTATTACTGTATTTTATTTGTTCTCGGTCTCTGTCTCGTGGTCTTAACCTCTCGATAGGAGCAGTGAAGTATTGCAGGACTCAGCAGGGGGAACAGTCAGTCTTGACCTTATGTATCCTCAACAGTTGGGGTGGACTACAAATAATCACCTCTGCCTTTAAACAGGTTATGCCCTTTCACCACAATCTTTTGCCACATCATGCTAATGGCCACCACTACACCCACATGAGTAACTGGTGGTTAGCAGGTACAGTAAAAAGTGAAGATAAGATATGATGAAACATTGTCAATCAGTCAAGAAATGAGGTCATTGCAGCAGTAAAAATGTAGGATTCGGCAGTGAGGAAACTTGAGTACACAAGGAGCATGAAATAAGCAGAAATAGCATCTGTGGTGTTATGAAAACCACAGAGCAAAAGTCATAGAAAATGTATGGATTTCTTACTTACTCTTTACTATCACTGTTAAATGCTATTTACTTGATTACGTACTTAAAGTAAAGGGCTTAAAGAATGTATATATTTCAAATCTTTTTATTTTTTGCATCCTCTACAAATAAATCCTTCTGGGTACAAATCATGAACGATCGTGAATACCTAGGATTTGCGTGCTTTGGATTCATAATATCACTGTACCAGTATCATCACTGGGGCTGATGGTGTGACTGGTGCATTTTAATATAGTGAGTGAATCCAACCAAAAGCGATAATCCATCATTCTGTAGGATGAACATTAGAACAGGGTTTCCAGGAACCTGATGCCCTGCAGTCGTCGGTCTTCTCTCCCTTGTTCATTTCTCTGAGCCATAATTCATCATCCGTCCTTTAAAAGATGAATGTACCATATGGTAACCATCCAGAAACTCTCAACACTCTACACGTCCCAAATACATACCATATAGACTGTATAATATAGAAAATGACAGTGTAGCGATACAATAAATCCCACCGTAGCAAATATTTGCAGATAATAAAATCCAACAAACACCAGATTGTATCACATACAGAGGCCTTTTGTTGCAAAGTCTTTTTAAGGAATTGTACATTTAAAATGTTCCTTTTCAACAGATGGTCTTCCTGACATATGGAAGGTCTCCCACCTCACCTAAGGAAGACCATCTGTCTGTCAGTCACGTCCACATACGATGAAATAAGACGTGAACATGTTGCTCCATTTCTCCCCGGTTTAGTCCCTGGAGAAATCCAGCACAAACACACAGACACACTCTTTGGCTCTTGGCTCTTATAGAAGTGAGAAGGCTTTCTCGCATGTAAACCAGGGGGAGATGGGTAGCTGGGAGGTGTGGGGGATTCAGTGTAGACACTCTATGAGCCAAGTCTCCCCTCCAATAACATTGTTGCACGTCCTATAGGGGAGGCACAGAAACCAGGCCAGCTCCCTATTGTGTGCTTCCCATCTGAAGCCGGAGTGACTGAAAGCCGGTTGCCTGCAGTGACAAACAATTCCCTCAATTTCCCCTCAATTTGCAGTGCATGGCATGTGGGGAGTAGCAATAGAGCCTTTGTCTATGCGTAATGATTTCAGCACCGTTTTAGCTTTTCTCCACCACCTGCCACCCGTTCATCTCCTGATGGGTGAGTGTGACGATCAAGCAAACAAAGGATTTTTAAACACATCTTCTACAGACCCATTCGCCTCCATACACTCCATCCACATCATACAGAAAGTGGTGGAATCATCTCATCTTTTGTCATTAACCTTAATGTATGTATTTTATGAATTTCGACTTAAAATTTCTAGTTTTTTAAAAATGTCTTCTAATGAGTATTCTTTTCCTTGAGGTCTTAAACTTGAAATGATGAGTTGAATGAATGAACCGTTAGCATTAACATACTTCCCAGCATGCATTGTTGTCCGTGTTCCTTTCTAGCTCAAATAAAACATACATGATGTAAACTTGTCTTTACAGGTTAATTAAATCAAGTTATAGTGAAAACCACGCTAACCAAGATGCAGGTTTTGGTCACTGTTTTGTCTTTGCACACGCTCAAACAGCAGCAGCCACAGATGCAACGTCTTTGCAGCAAATGAGGAACTGGTTCTATGTAAATGTAACCGTTGTTGATTGAACTCTTCTTGAGTTCATTCGGCTTGTTTTTGCTTGGTTTTACTTTGATGAACTCATGACGACCTAACACATTGTTCAAGTTGAGACGTCATTTCCAATGAGAAATGTAGAAATATTTTTTTGTATTTGGGAAATCTCTTGAAAACCACAATGAATCCATGAGGGCCTGGCTTGTTTCTGTTGGTCAACGAACATGTTTATACGATATCTTTCTTGGTGATGGTTCGTGTTAAACATCTGCTCAGACCTGAGATCCGCTCGGGGACAAGCACCCGAGGACATGAATGGAATATCAATAGTGAAAGGCTGAACCGTTTTAATTCTGCCAGACTGAAAAGAAGCGTCAAGGATCACAGCTTAAACCCGGCATGTCACTCATTCATTCAGATGCATATGAACCCTGCGAGGTCCTCTCTCCGCCATGTGCTCTGGCTCAGTTTTCTTTTGAAAGTCCAGTTTTCTGTCGCCCCCCCCCCCCCGGCTCTGCAGCTCATTTTTTTGGTGAATGTGTCCGGTGAATAGCAAAGAGCTCCTTGCCCTGCTTTTGTAACGGACCACTTCTCCCTTTTTGACAATGACAAAACTGGGCAGAGGAGACGTGCTTTGCATGACAACGCTGAGGAGCGTAATGTATTTGAGTCTATTCATAGTAGCCATTCTTCATCTTCTGCGTGTAAGATGTCAAGTATTTTCCTGAGTTGTTGATGACCACAGAGCAGCTGGGAGGACAGACATTCTGTGTATGTACAGTATGTAAGTGTTTAACATAACGCCTAGTCGTGAATTCACCTCAGAGGAGAAATATGGCAAATTTCCAGGTTTTTGTAAGCGAGGCTGCAAAATAAGCAAGAACAGTGATGCATTCAGGTCCTTGCATATCTCTTTAGATTATTAAATTATTCAAAAAACAAATATTAACTTCAGTTACAGGCTGTTTTAAAGTAAAGTAAATAGACGGATGGTGCTGAAACGTGGTGGCCCACTGCAGTGTGGTTTATGTTCAGCCTGTGAGCACTTTTTAATCCACTTGATCAGCGCTGAAATCAAGTTTAAATACAAACTGGGATTATGTGAAGTCTTACATAATGTAATCCCTGTAAGGAAAACAGATGAAATCAAATCTGTGTCATTGGATCTTCAGGCATCATTATTTATGTCATTAACCAGCTGTCAGTGAACATACACTGACCAGATGTGCAGAGACTTTACTGTATTCCGTCCCCAAGAGAACCCAAAAGAAAAAGAAAACTCTCAACTGAAACATTTACCAGATCATTCTCATCACTCTCCCTCGGTGCCTCTTGATGACCTTTACAGTGCAAAGTTTCACCCCAAACACAGATGTGTATTTCATTTGTGTTCTGTAACGTGACTCCACTCCGATTACATAAAACAGTGTACCCAATCCAGTTGCTCCAAATGAATCATCTGGACTCACTCTGTGTATATTTTGGCCCCCGTCTGTCGGAGAAGCCTGTTGGCCACAGGAAGAGGACATAAGAGGTCAGAGCTGTTTTCTGTTGTGAGAGGGAGCCGCACCGTTATAATTCCCCATGTCAGATGATTTTGCATGCCACTCATCCATCACAACCCCTGCCGTCACACCAAATGTGCTCTGTGTGTTTTGGGGCCTGCGTGCCCCCCCCCCGCAAAGGCACAGGATGTACTTTGTTTCAGTGTAATGACATGATTAATGTAAGTGAGTATAATTACTTTGTACAGTCTAAATTGTAGCAGGTGAATAAGCAAGCTTAAATATACATGAAGAAATCTATGACCGAGCAATACAAGATGTTTTTTGTCAAACGGTTGTGTAACAATTTAATACGAGACCGGTCTCATTTTCAGGGCGTCAAATACCGACTTTTTCTCACGGCGCTCAGCGTCTCATATCGAAGCACATGGCAAGCTTCAGCATCTGAGACACACCAGGTTTTCTCCAATGTTAAATCATCCGCAGCAACATTAGGCGCTCAGAGCAACTTCTCTGGAAGTCAGGGGACATAGTATAAATGGACATAAGGGTCAAACAAACACGGGACTTTCACTCGGGAGACCAGTGTTCGTTTCTTGTGTGAAACCAATGCTGACTTAACTGAAGTTACATAAGTACATAACAGAAAGTACTCAACTTTCATGTCAAATTACTAAGCCTACGAAAAAAATAATACTTATTTTAACCCAAACCACGGTCCTACACTAAACCTAACCAGGTAGGTATGTTGCCTAAATGTGTGTCTTTGTCTCCTGACGTAATACAATTGTGAAACCAGTTGTATGAAGTTGTTGTACATTGCTATTCCTCAAGACCAGTAAATTATGTGTTAAATTGGTGAATCTCACCTTAGCACAATGGTTGGATGGCAAAACAACCAAAGACACAGATATAGACAGACTGAGGGTTAAGATCAAGTGGTTTTATTCATTAGCACACCAAATAGAACCTCAGTACTTCCAGGCCATGCAAAATCATCCTGACCAACAGATAATCATTTGCTTAGATATTCTGGTAAGAATTTGAATGCCTTTTGATAATCCATGAAAAGAGGCACACAGTGATGGATCCTCCCAGCAGTCTTCACAGAGTCATTCATCAGAAAGCTTGCAGCTGCTCCTTCCATGTGGTTCCGTCTAAACCCTGAATACTGAGGCTACAAGATGAGGTTCACTCATAGAAACACAAACAATTGCAACTGCATTATTGATTGTTAATTTCAGGGCGATATGACAAGTAAATAATAGTTGCTAAAGATATATTTGCCATCACAACAGTGCTCCCACTTCTTGTGATGAATTAATAATGAATTATGAGATATTCTGTAAATCATGAGGTGGTGTAGGTGTGGAGTATAAAAGCATTACAAACCTCATGTGACGGGCAGAAAACATTCATTTCTAGATACAGCATCTAAGACTCTTCTAATCATTTGATTAAAATAATATTTCATCTGTTGTCCAATAACAATAGATGTTTAATAATCATAAAATAAACAGAAATCCCAGTTCAAACAAATTATTATAGTTTTCTTTCTCATTTTCTCACAGCCCTGACACGAACAACTGTATCATCCTTCATTCATTCATGCACGTATTGTTTATCCACTTATAAATACATGCATTCAACACAAGGCTCAGACGATGCAGCCTGACACTGTTTCTCTGTGGCTGCTGGCTTGAGACCAGTTGCTCAACTGCTGAAGGGTCAGTGTGTCATTCTGGAGCTGCACCTGGTACTGAATGTCTGCAGAAGGAGGACCCTGTCACTGGATCCAGCCCCGAGGGTTACACTTAAACAGCAATAAAAGTAAAGATTATTGATAAAGTGGTTCCTACTGGTTGATATATTATATTTGCAGGTGTAAAATAATAAATTAGACTCTGAAGGCTGAATGACATAATGAGTGTGCCGCTCCCACGTAGAGTATTTGGCAAAGGTGACATCTGGAACGACAAGGGAAATAAATGTGTCGAGGAGAGGGCATGTAAAGATAGTACAGGCTCAGTTACCACACATGCTTGTGAAAGGGTACAAGAAACATCATTCTCCCACAGTACGAACATCATAAAACAATCAAAGATCCACAAGACGTCATTTAAGGAACAAAAAAGCAAGATGTTTGCTGCCAGATTGCATAAAATTACTGAAATATGTGAATCTCTCGTACAAATTAGATGTCCCATATGTGTTGCTTCACAGTTATAATAATATAAATATTGAAACAAGAGTTTAATGTGCAGAATATGTGGAGTTCCCTGGCTTATCAAAATAATATTAACAGAAAAGGCAATGGTGTTTCGGTAACCTGTTACAATAACTGCCAGCCGATTGGCATTTCAAACGCTCCCTGACCTACTTACAGTTTGAGCAGCTCAAAGATGGAGGGCAATGACATGAGCGAGCACGTTTGTTAAAACAAAACAAAGGCACCTGTAAAAGAAGGAATTCGGCATTGGTGCCAGACTGTAAACCATCATATCTGGGTGGTTTCACCTTTGACTGAAAAATGCTTCCACCAAATACAAACATATTATGACTGATGATCTTATTATAACTGCTTGGACTCAACGATGTGGCCTCTCAGTGTTTGGTAAATATAGGACTTGACCGTATGCTCGATGCCTGCAGGTTGCCTCAGTGATTCATACCAGGCATATCATTAGCCAGCATAACCCTGTCAACACGACAGCGGGAGAGGCAACAACCAATACTGCAGCTTTCTGTCTGTTTCTTTTACATCTTTCTTACTAACGTTAACAGTTTATCTCCAAATGAATGTAGGACGTGTCAACAGAGATTCCCCTTTAACTGAACCGAATTTCAAGCAAGCTTCTTAAAAAACATCTTGATGAAGAATAACGAGTTAGCATCTTATTCTCTCGGTGCAGTCCGCTGAATTAATAAAATGCCACCGTTTTAATCCAAATCCACTAGATCTTTTACACTGAAATATGTTGCTGTAAATGTCATAAAGCAGCCATTAAAACAGACCACCCTTTTCCCCCCACAGGAGCTCACTTTCACATCTCTGAACTACAGTATTGACTCCCTGAGACAGCTCTATGAATAGCACCGAGCGCCTGTTTCCTGGGGCTCATAGCGGGGCCCCGATGACTGTCTGCTCACCCTCAAAGGGCAACACACCCTGAATCCACCACAGTGCCATCTTGCGTTGAATTGTCTCTTTGATGGACAGAGCCAGAGCACATTAATGGCTTCAGGTTGTTGTTGAAACAGTCTCTTGACACTGACGCTGCTCTCTGTCGTCCAATTTTCTGTGACAAAGTGACACAGAGGTTCAGCTGTGATGATTCATGCCGCCACTAAGAGGAAACAGTGAAGATCAAAAGGTGGAGATGAAGGGAGGGAGCTGAAAGGTGGGTATCTGCAGAAAGCTGATTAATGCTTCTGGTGCATATTTCAGAAACAAAGGGCCTGCAAACCTATTTTTTTAATCGGCTTCTTACAAGGGATGGAGTCTTATATGAGCACACAATATTCTGCAACTGTTTTAGTGATTTAACGATCAGCGATTTTCTGTATTTTCTATCTATTCTGTGCTCAGTTTTCTGCATAGAACACAAACTGTACACATCTACCAAAAAAAGCAGATTTGAGCCCCGAAGGAGGAGCTGTTATGTAACATGAACCTTCTTTTGTTTTTTCAAAAAACATGTTGTATGTTTGGATACACGAAGGGAGGAAACACTCAGAAATCAACTCTGGGCTGCATGAAACAGGACGACCTTTAAATGACCCTCTTGTGTTTGCATCTTCGTGCTGATTTATCCAGAGCAAACAAAACAAAACAAAAAAGGCTTTAGCCCAATTATGAAGGACACTGATGGCGGAGCTAAACGCTGCAGTGTGTGTGTCAGTCAACAGTGCCGTGGTGAGATGAAGGAGCCCGTCATCTGGTGTGGAGCAGAACCTCTATTTCAAAAGAGGGCCGTAATTATGAAGGAATAGATCCGTATCGCTGGGAAACGGAGCAGCAGTTGCAAAAGTCATTACAAGTGGGAGATTGGATCAGTAAAGAGAAACGGGCTGAGCCAATGAATGGCAGCGTTCATGTGTTATGTAACTCAAAGAGGTGAGGGCGGCTAAGAGGGCGAGAAACTAAATACAGAAGCATGACGGGGGGGGGGGGGGGGGGGGTGCAGCACATTTAGCCAGACTTAACAGAATGTGAGTGATGGACCAAAGGTGTGTCTGGACAGTGAAGGTGAGACAGGAGATAAGGACATGTGGAGATGTTTATCGTGTCCCACAGCTTCAGATGATTAAGAGGCTTTTGTAGATGAGAACTTTCTGTACAAGCCAGACTGCTGAGAGGTATGTTATAATGTAAACAGTTGGGCTGCTTGCTCTGCTGCTGACCTCTTTTAAAGGGCAAGAAAAATGAGTTTTTTTTTAAATCAGTTATTCTCTAAATAAATTACTATATTTTGAATTGTTTATTGTGGGCATTTCAGCCTAAGTGTTTCCCTACTGCAAAGTCAGTCTTTAGACAAAAACTCCTCTTTAAAACAGTTTCATGAAAAGGACTTTTTCTACATTTGTTGTTAGAATATTTAAAGTCCCCTTCCACTCAAACACTTAGCAGAGTGACCTTTACTGTGCAGTAATTTGGATTATGTTCCACATTTCTTGTGTGTTTTGTTAAATTCAACAGTTATTACTTCTAAACCGAGTCACCAACCTGCACAATGATAAGATGTTCTCCTACTGCTCTCACTTGTTTATTTGTGTTGTCTCCCCTCTGTATGAAAATGTACAAAAACACATCTGCCAAAGTAAAGTTAGTAGTCCCATTATAGCTGATGGATTGTTCTCATGGTTTATTCAGTGCATCCTCCTGCCTCTCCATTGTCTTTGGCGTCTGGGAAGCTGCTAATGCAGCGCCAGTAATAGCTTAGGTAAACTGTTATGTCGGATGTTTATTTTTTGCCGCTAATGACGAAACAGTAGCCCATAAACAACAGCAAAAATAAGAGATCCTGGATAGTCAAATATTCACCTGAGTGTTTTTGTCTGGGATGCCATTTGAACCACAGAGAACCTGTTAGATAACTAGATGATTTACTGAGAGGCCATCACAATAAGCCATGCTGTCATACAGTATATGAGAAATGAATCCACTTACAACCACTTCCTGTATGACTGACCACCACTTGTTGCTTAAATAAACATGGAGAAGGAAGTAAAGGAGGGGAGGTGGTGGGTCAGGAGGACACAATCAGAATAGGTGCACACAAACTTCATTTGACATGAACACACAACTATATCTGTCTTTTACTCTACACAATATACACACACACACACACACACACACACACAAACACTCCTTTGCTGACTATTGCAGAGAAAAGGGAAGGAAATGTTTGCTTTCACACAATCAGCTGATGACTGGCTATGTGTTTCCTGTTCTAATGACCTTCTGTCCACCATGTAGTCCCACTGTATGCTGTGTTATTGTCTGTAGCGTATGAATGAACCATTCATGCTGTTTTGGTGAACTTTGACCAGTCATTTCTAATTATTTGCCAGCAGAGTGAGATCTGAGCCAAGGACAAGATTTGTCCTAATACCAACCTGTTAATCTGTCCATAGACACAACACAGTAACACAGGGCTGGTGTCACAGTGAAACAGGGCTGGTGTCACAGTGAAACAGGCTCCCACAGCTGATTCGTGGTGGTAGACGGTCGCTGGCTGCCACCTGCTGGAGAGAGAGGAATACTGAGGAATGATGAGGGTTTTCTTTTCTGGAGAGCAAGTGGGTTTTTCTTGCTTTTGTTTGTGATTTCTTTCTTTGTTTTTATAGATAAGACTTTGTGAGACGTGTTTTAAAAGAGGCTGTGCACTAATACACAGAACGGTGTGCTGTATTTTTAAACACAGGCACACACAGTTGTGTTTACAGACTACAAAATGAAGGACCTGTTAATTAGTTAGTGTTGGTTATTTCTTTGGTATCATTAAAACATACAAATAAAACAATGTGACCAGCCAAATGTGGTATTGTTTACCATTATTTATTTATTATTTTTTTACTTTGCTTAAATTATACTTTAATTATTTATTGAAGATGTCAGCGTTTTAATACGTATGTATGTAAAAAATAATAATAATAATAATAACAATAATAATGACATTGGTGATGGTTTGATTATTATCAATAGTAACGTTGTTGTTGTTGTTGTTGTTGTTGTTGTTGTTATTATTAATAATAATATTTATACCGACAATGATGATTTTGTTGTTATTCATATTATTATTATTGTTGTTATTATTATTGCTATTAATAATAATAATAATAATAATGTTAAATATTTTATATGTTTAAATTATCAATAAAGGAAAACTTTATTTTTTGCTCCCCACCCTTCCGGCTCAGCCCGTATTTATAATCGAGCACACCTCAAAGGGCGGGCCTAAAGCTCGAAGCTTAACCAATCAGTGTTGGCCAAAAGAAAACTGGCTGCAGCCGATTGGCTGAAATTACAGCCGATCAAACGCAACAACAATGACAGTTCCGCATTGCCAAATTTCAACCTGACGCCTTTTAAGAAGTTTGTGTGATTACTGAGCCGTTAAAACTGAGGTAGAAGAGTCGTTTTCATGTTTTTTAGTTAGTTCGGTATTTCATCAGATAACCAACTGACTGCTGTAGTAAAGAAAGATGGAGGCAATAAGGTGAGGACTTCTTATAGTCATGAAAACACTCCAGCTGTCTGAATAATGTATGTAGTTTTAGTTTTAAACTAGCTAGTTTTGTTTACAATTGAATCGCTACATTATAGTTAATACAAGTATTAGTTGTGCCTAAGTTGAGAGCAAACGTATTCATTTGTTGTACTAGCTGTTTGCTTTGTCATTGTTCACATCACACCCAGTTGTGCTTGTGTTGAGTCACTAACAGTTGTGCAACTCTGGTTTCTCAATGCTGCAGAAACGTCTTCCGGGCTGCCTGGTCCTCTGCGGAGAGACTAGACGACAGAACGGCCATCATCACCGGCGCTAACGCTGGCATCGGCAAGGAGACAGCCATCGACCTGGCGAAGAGAGGTGGGCCCGACACCTCTCACTGATCCTCACATCCACTTAGAGCATTGGCATTGTTACTTGCATCATGTATATTACTGTTCTAGTTGGAGTTAAAACCCCCCATCTGCATAACCCACAATGTCACGTGCATGCAGACACAGGGGAAGGCCCGCTGCTGCAGGCTCTAGTCGAGTAGAGAAATATGCAACAGGTCTTTGTCTTCCCCCATGTTCCCGAGTCCAAACTGATGTCATGTAATCGTCCCTTTAGGTCAGCGTGTAGGTAGTCCAAGTGTCAGAGCTGACAGTAAAGCGCTCTTTATGTCATTAAAGACAGCAGTCCAGGAGTCTGGACTGCTGTGGGAGATGTACATGTACAAGTTTGTCATAGTCGGAATCTAAAGTTAACTCACCCTCTGTGTTTGTGATGTGGGTGTGTTGGTCGGTCCCTCTCCGGGGTCTGCCCCGCCGCCTGCTCGATACGCCTGATACGTTGTCAGCTGGGCATCCTCGAGTTTGCGCTGTCGTTGAACTGCTCCTCAGCATGTTGTGATATGGTTGCAGTCTTCGATGTCTCTTTGGTGTGATGTCTTCCAGGTTCATAGATGGCAGGAAAGCCTTCTTACAGAGTCCGCTCAGGGCTGTCGCTGCGCGGTTATACGGCCAGTTTTAAGCATCACCACGGTCGTATACAACACACTGCAGGCTAACTACGGCTGCTGTGAATGCCGCAAATATCTTCTGATAACGCACAAAGGAGGTCAAAGTTCTCTTGGATTCTGTGAAGTTGCTCTTTGAACTCTCCGCATGAGTCAGGGCTGTTTCAGGCCGTGGTAGTTAAAGTATAAGAGCTGCTTTATCTGTGTAACAACACACACACACACACAGATGTATACGTTTTTATCTTTAAGGCATAGAACATGTGAATATACAAGAAGGATATGTGTGCAGGCAGTCAGCTGCTGCATGGATCACAAATCGTAAGATACAAGCATATGATGGACTGTTTCACAACGACTGTTTTAACGTACTGTTTTTTGTATTTTTAAGTTATGTTTCATACTATTGCACTGTGTTTATTGTTGTTCACCTCGTCACATTCCTTGTATGTGTACTTGGCAATAAACAGACGTTTCTCATGCTGCTGTAGTTCACTGCTGTTCGTCTTTCTGTTCAGGGGCCAAGGTGATCATGGCGTGCAGGGACATGGAGCGAGGACAGGCCGCTGTGAAAGAAGTCGTTGAAATCTCAGGCAGCGAACATGTTGTTTGCATGAAACTCGACTTGGCAGACAGCAAGTCGATTAGAGAATTCGCTGAAGCCATTAATACAGGTGAACCCGATCATTTTAGATCAATGTACACATAAAGGGACTTTAAGGAGACAAAACTATTTAACTTCTTATTGTCCTTTTCCACAGGAGAGCCGAAGCTCAACCTCCTCATCAACAACGCCGGTGTGATGGTTTGTCCTTATGGGAAAACAGCCGACGGCTTCGAGATGCAGATCGGCGTCAATCACTTTGGTAAATAACACTATGTAGTCTCTTACCTGTGTCATGAGGAAACGAGTCAAGAAACAACTTTTCTGGCCTTAATACACCACCCAGTGTCTGATGTAATGCCCAGTGTATTACTACTATGGTGTCCTGTTATATAGAATCCATTTTAAATGAACCTCTGCGTGTATTTTGTTCTGTTTTTTGAGCAGATTTATTTAGATTTTCTGCTTTCTTTCATTATAACAGAACTAATACATATACAGATATTCAGAAAAAAAGATCACTAAGTCACTTTAAAACCTCTCGCACTCACCTGTAGATGGCCCTCGTGTATATACGTCGCAGGAGATTTTATAGGGTCAGAAACATCCCATCATTCCTCAGTTAAGATTTATACCTGTAGTACACGTTTGAGCCACACGAGGGAGCCTGAATGTTTACATTGTTCTGATAACGTCTACTACATCAAAGAACAGCTCACATTGTTTTACTCATGAGAGGAAAATAAAAGACGAGATTGCCTGTTAACTCCACCTAAATGCATTTATTTGGTCCCATTTATAAAGTAACATGTGTATATAATAACACAAAACAAAGTTGTTTTATCAAACGTAGATCGCTTCTAAATGATAATATAAGATTATGCAGAAATTGCAGTAAAAATGGTCTTCTCACTATTTATAAATGAGGCCTATTGATGGTTTGTCACTTTTTTAAAAGTGGGTTCCCAGAAAGAAAAGTTTGTGAAACACTGTCAAGTATTTATTGGTGTTGGTATTGGGGCGTGCTGCGCTGGTGTCCGCTAAGACAAATAGTCTTGTGGTAAGATAAAGAGTCCAGTTTATGACCCCGTCATCAGAACATTTGTCCCTGTCAAGGTTTATAGACTGTTGCTTTAATAAATTCCTGGTCTGTTGTTTTGATCAACACTCTCTCACTGAGAGTCAAAAGGCTTATTTTAGTACACTATTGGTATGAAAAGTCCATAAACAGGTCGAAATTATAAGGACGGAGTAAATATAACTGAGAAATTTGTGACTTATTGGACAGAACTTTAGCGTAAATTCACAAACTTGGATCGCCCAATAAAATCGTCTCTCTTTTTTCTAGCTGTCCAGTTTCTTGATTGTGTATTTATACTTTAATCAAAGACCATTTTTAACATCCTTTAGACCAAGCATTTTGTCAGCCCAGGCCTGCCAGTTACAGTTCCTCCCAGTTTTCTACCAGATTGAAATATGCTGACATGTACTTGCCATTATTTACTGCTGAGTGTCAGTTTAAACAAAGACCGACAACAGAAACAACCTAGAAATTGACAAGTTTCTTACATCGGGACACATTTTTGCTGGAAAAAAAATCAAATAAAGTCAACATGAAAGTCATTTCCTTGTTCCCCCAGGTCACTTCCTGTTGACGCATTTGTTGATCGACCTGATTAAAAGATCGGCACCGGCCAGGATTGTCACGGTGTCCTCCATGGCTCACTCCTGGGGCTCCATCAATCTGGAGGACATCAACAGCGAGAAGAGTTACGACAAGAAGGCCGCCTACTCTCAGAGCAAGCTGGCCAACGTCCTCTTCACCCGCTCGTTGGCTAAGAAACTAGAAGGTGTGCGTTGTCCTCCATTGTCCACACACTGTGTCTCTCATGTCGTACGGTAACGGTGAATCGGGTGGTGGTGTGTCTTTCAGGCACAGGCGTGACGACGTATTCTCTCCACCCTGGAGTCGTCAAGACGGATTTGTGGCGTCATCTGAGCGGCCCTCAGCAGTTCTTAATGAAGATGGTCAGCCCCTTCACCAAAAACTCTTCCCAGGGAGCTCAGACGAGCATTTACTGCGCGGTGGAACCGTCGCTGGAGAAAGAGAGCGGTGGATACTACAGGTACACTTTGTTTTAAACATGCAGCTCATCGGCAACACCTGATACCTTTTATGGAGGATGATTGGTGGTGAACAAGTGAATGTAAAATGTATTAATCCTGTAAATTGTCATGCAAACTTTTGGATTCATCAGTTGCAACCTCCCGGATTGGGAACCACCGACCTAATTCACAATATAGTAACAAAACTGGTAAAAGATTTCTTGGTGTGTGTGGGCAGTTCGGTCTTCTATAAACGGGCGCTATCCATCTGAAATAACTGCTACATGGCTTTGTACATGTGAATTTTTAATTCCCCTATCTGGCGTGTCTTTGCTCACAGCGACTGTGCTCCTGCCAGCTGCTCAGCGGCCGGTAAAGACGACGTCCTGGCGCAGAAGTTCTGGGATTTGAGCTGTCAGATGCTGTCGATAACGTGGTGAAGAGGCAGAGTGGCTCCAAAACACAATCCCTCCGTTTACAGGGTTTTCTTTGCAATATATTTCACTGACACTGACAAAACATTATCTTGATATGATTTTTGTTTGTTTACTTACTAACATACAGTAGTCTCATAACACTCATGGCACTCTTTCTAATAAAGAAAATACTAAGTAAATTATATAACTATAATTTATAATTATATAAAGATTCTAATTCTAACTAACTAAATGATCACAATCTTTAATACTTTTCTATACATTTTTATAATGGCTTTGTAGTGGATATTTGGATGAAATTGTGGATTAAAAGAGTTTTCTTCATGTCGCTAATGTTGTTCTGTATTTTCTGGCATTAAACCCAAGTTTTACAATCCGTCCCTTTTGTTTTTGTTCCTACTTGGACACAATTGATATTTTTGGTCAACAACATAGTTATTGACATTGAACAAGTGAACAGCTAACAGCACATGACAACACGTATTATTGTGTCTCTTCTCCACGTATTTTGGTTCTATATTTGTTGTTGGCTTTTTAGATTTTTTTACTTAAAGCAACTATTTAGTCCTTTTGAAACAGTTAAGACATCGTCAAGGCCGCTATCAACTAACATGTGATGTTATTGTTGACATTAGTTTATAAGTTGTTAGATAAATGACCTCAATAACTGACTTGGCACAAGCTGCCTTCCCCAAATACGTTCGCCCTGATTTCACCTCTGGACTGTTTTGACGGAGAGTAATAAAGACAATCGGAGTCAATAACTTTAATACCACCTTATGATCTCTGTGGGCATGCGGTGGATTGATGAAGGCAATAAAACAGATAACGGCTCAATGTGTACTGGACATGCACTGGGAATATACACAAGTAGCTGCAGCTAAGATGAGCATCAGAAGAACTGATGGCGTTCTATGAAACTCAGTTTCATGAGAACATGGTAAATATTAGTTGCATAATGTGTCCAAAGTTATTTATATAAAAGTAATTTATGTAATAAGCTATACATATAATTGCATTTGTCAAAAAAGAAGGTTGAGATCCCAGGAAAGCTGCCTTAAATGAAGGAATACAGTTCGATATGAAAGTAGGCTAAAGGGACACAAAGCATATAATTAGTAAAGGATGAAATCTAATAATCATTTTAAAGGAAGTGTGTATAACATAAGAATTATGAAGTGATTTAACAAATGTAAACTGATAATAATAATGTATGTGTATCTGAGTAAAATGAAGTCTGTGTGTGTGTGTGGAAAGAGCTGATGTAAGCAGGGTGGGGGCCTTAAAGGCTGAGATCATAACAGATGTTGGGGTGTTGTCCGAGCACATACACATTGTATGGGGTCTATTGGATGCCGTAAAACATCTGAAGACGATGGCTTGTCATTAAAAGCCTCCACTTCTTCCAGAGTTTATCAGAGTGCATCTTTCAACATCAACCTTGAACTCAACGTATCTAATCACAACATAAAGCTAACAGAAGGTGAACTAAGGCCACTCTCCTCCTTAAGGTGATGTATGCATTATGCATTGGTAATGATGACATTGTTATAATTAGATTTAGATTTAAAACGTTATCCCTTTTAAAGTTAAAATTCCCTTGAGTGATTGTTTGATTTTCTAGTTATGGTATAACTGCGATAAGCGTCAATGAAACAAGACCCCGAGTCACCCCGTCGTGGGATAACATATTGATTCACTCATTAAACGACGTCTAATCGTTTGCAAGGCCATAAATGTGTGCACTGGAGTCCTTCATCTCCATGGCCACGAACACAATCAATCATTAATGTTTAATAAAGAAAAGAAGCTGGCTATACGAATCAGACGGCGGTGATACCATCACTCAGGGAAACGGCAACGAAATGGATGTAAGGATGCACCGGTGCACGACACAGCGGGACTAATTACACAGTTTTAAAGAATGCTGAACACATTTATTACTGGATGTGATGCTGCCCGTTAGAAAGAGAGACGTTGACCTCAGTAAAGATTTTTGATTTTCATTCTCAGTGATGTTCAGTCAGAATGGAGGAAGCTGAAGACAGTATTGCTGTGGTGGGCATCGGATGCAATTTTCCAGGGGGTAAGCCATTTGAATTTGGGATAGTTTAGTTTTGGCTTGTTTTCTTTTGTTTCTTCATATTTTATCTGCATATTTGCTATTTAAAGATGAATTCCTCTTCCACAACGTATATTAAGATACCTGTAGTGGTCATAGAAAAGTTAAAGACAAACTAGATAATTTCCACATTATTAGATCAGCTCTGAAATCAACAGATAAAAATGTTTTCACTTGACACATATAACCTTTTAACAACCATCGGGGCTGGTCACATGAATCCCTGGTAAAACTACAAAAAACAACAACAAAAAAGTGTCATTTTATTTTATTCAATTTAAGTCTATTTTTCATTACATGTAACAATTTCTACCTTTAACTTTGAGTTTACATAACCAGGGAAGTCATGAAAATATAAAATACTTAAAGACAATGGGCATATATATATGTATATATACATATATATGTTTTTTTGTTTTTTTCCAAATAGGAGAAGGGCTTGACAATTTCTGGAAAGTTCTGGTGGATGGAAGAAACTGTTCTGTGCCAATTCCCAAAGAGAGGTTTGACTTAGCCAGCTGGTATGACCCTGATGACAACAAACCGGGTAAATCCCGCACAGCCAAGGCTGCTCTCCTTGACGGGTATTTAAACTTTACTTTATGAACTATTTACAACAGCCTACTGATGTGTTTTGTAAATAAGTGTGTCCAGATAGTCTAATACACTTTTTCCGGATTGAGTAAATTATATTTTAATGTTTGTACCAAATCTCATGTCTCTATATTGTTTGATTCTTTAGCTTGGGCCCTGAACTATTTTTTGTAATGAGTAAATGAAAACAAGTGTGTCCATTTCTTTGTAGCTTTACTTTAAATTTTTCTCTTTAAACTGACACTTTATTGACCTTGTCTTGAGAAAGAAAGCGTGGTCGAAATGTTGGTTAAACAATAAGATCAGAGCTCAGTGTGCGTCCATCTTTTCTTCAATATATAGTCTTTAAAACTAACGCATGATCACTAAATAAGTAAATTTGATTAAATTGTTTTTGAATATTTTCAGGTTCAATGAATTCGACCACAAGTTCTTTGGCATCAGTGACAGTGAAGTGGAGCAAATGGACCCTCAACAGAAACAGCTCCTTCAGTGTGTCTACAGGGCGTTGGAGAATGCTGGGATTCCTATGGAGAAGGCCAGCGGCACCAGGACAGGAGTGTTTTTTGGTACATGTTGCCAGTGACCGGCTTTATTTTTTTTATAGTTTTGTGTAATATTTCCATCAGATTCAACTACTGTTCTTTGAATTATCTAACTCTCTTAATAATATCCATACGTGCACTTTTCTTACCAGTATTTATGTTGATTTTATTATAGGTCTAATGAACAGAGATTATGAGACAAATGCTGCACACGTGCACCCAAGTGTGATCAACCACTGGACCGGCACAGGGCTTGCCATGAGTATTGCAGCAAACAGAGTCTCCTACATCTTCAACTTCACTGGGCCGTCACTGTCCATAGACTGCGCCTGCTCGTCGTCTCTCGTGGCTCTTCATCTTGCCTGTCAATCCATTAAACAAGGTCTGTGCAATGTGTCTAACTGAAGTCAATGTAAAACCATGCCACAGCATTGTGGTTTTAATTACAAGGATATGCGTAAAAAAAGTGCATTCAGATATTTGTAATGTGAGACTATGAAATGTGTTTTTATCTTATCAGGTGATTGTGAGATGGCTGTTTGTGGTGGAGTCAACTGTATCATAGAGCCAAGAGTGTTTGTAGCTCTCAGCAAGGCCAAGATGATCTCACCTGAAGGAACCAGCAAACCTTTCTCCAACAGAGCAGATGGTTATGGAAGAGGAGAGGGCTGCGGGGTCGTTCTCCTCAAGCCACTGAAAAAGGTCAGAATATGCAAAGTAATAAAAGTGTTTTTTTTATTATAAAAGCAACCCGATCAGATAGTAGAGCAAAATTCAGATTCTGACTTCCCGTAACTAAGAAATGTGTTCGGAAATCGGAACAGTACCCATAATGTTATATTAATCAGCAACTTACTAGTTCCTGTTAGCCCTGTGTTTCTCCACTAACTAAATAGCATTTTATTCAGTTCCCATGTTTTTATACATCCATAGCCATTTCAGTCTTGTTGTTGCTTTACAGGCTATACAAGACCGTGACAATATCTGGGGTATCATCAGCAAAACAGCGGTCAACCAAGATGGACACTCAGTCACTCCAATCACCAAACCCTCCATGACACAACAAGAGGAACTCCTGCGCAGAATCTACTCAGAGTCTGACCTTGCAAATGTCCGGTACATAGAGGCACATGGGACTGGAACTCCAGTTGGAGATCCAACAGAAGCAGGAAGCATTTCAAACACCATCGCTAAAGCCCGACCTCCTGGTTCAGAGACACTACGTATCGGCTCTGTGAAGAGCAACATTGGACACACAGAATCTGCTGCTGGAGTGGCCGGACTCATTAAGGTACTCTTAATGATGAAGCATGAGACCATCGTTCCCTCAGTTTTCTACTCTGAGGAGTCTACCAGTGTAGATGTCAAAGCCCTGAACATTAAAGTTCCTAAAGAAGCAGAGAAGTGGGAATCCTCCAGTGCAAGAATTGCAGGAGTGAACAACTTTGGCTTTGGGGGTACAAATGCACACGCCATTGTCAAACAGTACAAACAGTCACGCATTGAGCAAAAGAATAGTGGGAAACGAGAGAAGTATTTTGTCATGTCGGCAAATTCACAAAAATCTCTTACTCTGATGACGGAAGACACCATTAAACAGCTAGAAGCAGATAGCATAGTTGATCTAGATTCTCTGTTGTACACATCAGCTTGTAGGAGGAGCCATCTAAAGCATAAATACAGAAAGGCCATCGTTGTTTCATCTGCAGTCGATCTTAAAGAGAAGTTAAGTGCCACTGTGGGCAAAAATATTCGCCCGTCCTACTCAGATCCGAGGTTAGTGTTTGTCTTTTGCGGAAATGGCGTCACTTACCATGGCATGTGCAAACAACTACTAAAACACGAGCCTATATTCAGACGTAAGATCAAAGAGATTGCAAAACTTTTCAAAAGACGTAGTACGCTGGACATCTTGGACACACTTGAGAGTGAGTTTGAGGGTAGTGACTTCAACAACCCACATGTTGTCCAACCACTGCTCTTTGCAATCCAAGTTGGCATTACCACCCTACTCAGACACTGGGGAGCCAAGCCCGATGCAATACTTGGACACTCTGTTGGCGAGGTTGCAGCCGCTCACTGTTCTGGCCTCCTGTCTCTTGATGATGCGGTAAAAGTCATCTATTTCCGCAGCATTCTCCAGAGCAAAGTCCCTGGGGGGAAGATGCTTGTGATCAGCAACATGGCTGTGTCAGAGGTAACTGCTCTTCTCCCTCGTTACTCTGGTAGAATTTGCCTTGCTGCGTTCAACAGCTCACAATCCTGCACCCTCTCAGGTGATGCAGATGCAATTGAGAGCCTTTATAAGGAGCTAAGCACCTCAGCCAACAGTCCGAATCTGTTCCTTCGTATACTGGATGTCACAGCTGCTTACCACAGCCACTTGATGGACCCCATTCTGCCAGAAATTGAGGAGACAATTGGCTCCTTACAGGTGAATGATCTGGACACAGAGTTGTTCTCAACAGTGACAGGCAAGGAAGTCCAGCAGGGAGATTTCTGCACTGGGAAATACTGGGCTAGAAACATTCGTGAGCCAGTAGCTTTTGAGCAAGCAGTGAGTTCAGCAACCAAGGGAAAGAAGAATACAGTGTTTGTGGAGATAGGGCCAAGAAGGGCACTACAGAGAAACATCATGGAATCTCTGGGTAATGATACAGCTGTTCTTGCCTCCGTGCAGCCAGAGAAAGATCATGACACGATAAAGTCTGTTATGTCGAAGCTGTTTGAACTGGGTGTCCACTTAAATTGGAACACCTTCTACAAAGGATACGAGACAGTGCCACTGCCTATTCCTAAATACCAGTTTGACTGCTCAGACAGAGATGTTATCATTGGAGCAGCACAGAAAAACACAGCAAGTAATCATCCTGTGCTGTGTCAGACAGGAAGTGAAAGCAACGTCTTCAGCTGTGATCTGCTGTCTGACTCTTCTTTCTACCTGAAAGAGCACAAGCACAACTCCATACCCATCATCCCTGGTGCCTTCTATGCTGAGTTGGGTTTAGCCGCATTCATGGCCAGTGCCAAACCAAAAGTACCACTCAGCTCACTGCAGGTCAGTGTCAGTTTTCACAGTCCATTTGTTTTAACCCAGAATTCACCAGAAATGAAGGTGCAACTAGAACAAACAGAGACGGAAACTAGGTTCATGGTACTCTCACCATCTGCAATGTATGCATCGGGCACAGTGGTTTCAAAGAAAGAGAGGCTGATTGAGGAGCAGTGCATTTCACTAAACTCCATCTACAAAAGATGCAAATCTGTAGTGAGCTGTAAGGAGTTCTATGGGTATCTCTCTCAAGGAGGCTTTCAGTATGGAGATGTCTTCCAGAATAAGGGGGATGTGCACTATGGAGAAGATCTCAAGGAGGCTTTTGCAAAAGTCACAGTTCCAAAAGAACTGCAGTCTCAGTTACATGACTACTGCATTCATCCCGTTGTGCTGGATTTTCTCATGCAGCTTCTCCCAGTTACAGTGGAGCACATTTTTGCTGGTAGACCAGGATTTCCTGCCAAAATAGGAAGTTTGACAGTGTTTGAACCCTTGCAAGAGGAGATGATTGTCTATCTGAGAGCAATTGACGTTGGCTTAGATCACTTTGAGATTTGTGGCTGCTTTGCGGATAAAGAAGGGAGAGTGCTGGTTGAACTGAAGCATGTGATAATCAAATACCTTGGCAGTCGCTCTCATGTGGTTGAGGAGTATTTCTACCACAATGCCTTTACAGTTATCCCTGAAGGCATCACATCTGTTCCTCCTCCTAAGGCCTTGGTCTTCTGTGACCGTTTAGGGATCTCTAAAGGCCTGCAGCCATTTTTGGACTCGAGGTCTAGATATGTTTCCTTCACACATGCAAAAGATATCTTGAGCCATGGGTTTCCTTCTCTTTTGGAAAATCTTAATATCACGGATATTGAGAAAAACTTTGATGAGGTCTTGTTTCTGTGGGGCAAAGAAGACCTCACCTCATTGGCAGCTGAGGTTGTCATGCAGAATTGTGCGAGCTGCTGTGAGACATTCCGCCAAATAGTCCTTGAGCTAAAGCAGATTTGCTTCCCAAACTCCATCAGAGCAGTCACCTACTGTTCCTCTGACATCACAGTAGACCACATGAGTCCGGGTTTTGCTCTTGCTGGCATGATGAGATCATTTGCTGCAGAGATACCAGATCTTTCATTTCAGCTGATCGATATAAGCACGATCTCTGCTGAGGACATTGCAGCTCTGGCTGAGGTCCTAAGATCGCATCCTTGCAGCAAGTATCCGGAGTTGGTGGTAAAAGATGGGCTGATTCAGAAACCTGCCATTGTCCGTACTCCACCTGAGATCATTGACAGTTCAGAGGGCAGTTTTACCTCTATGATGTCTGAGCCCTGCATCCTTCAGACAGCGGAAGCACATAAGATGACTCAACTGAGTGCCATTGTCTTTGAGGAGGAGGACCAGCCAATCAGGGGTACATCAGTTGAAATTCGGCCCACTAAGATATGTGTTCATTCCTCTGATTACTTCCCTGTCAGTGCTTCACATCTCAAATTTGGACAGACACTGTACTGGAACAAACACTCATCTCAGAAACACAAGCTACTGGCTCTTGATTTCAGTGGTACTATTACAGCAGTTGGGAAAGATGTCAGGAAATTGAAAGTGGGAGACCACATTGCTTCTTGTTACCCTGTGGTGGCAACCAGCAAGGTAAGAGTTCCAGAGGATGTGTGCTACAGCACCAAGCGGTTCCCATTCCTTCAAAAAACACCCTGTGTTTCCTACTTTGTGTTAGCATGGGAGATCCTGCATAGAGCGTTGCCCAGAGCCAAACACAATCTAGGAATCCTATCATCTGTGCCTGATTCTGCTCTTGTGAAAGTCTTGGCACTCACTTCTTACAAGTCCGGTTGGAATGTGATTGTTGGCACACAGTGCAATGGCTCTTTTGTCGATGTCAGTCAAATGGATGTGTTTGTCGTCCTGCCTCCATTTGATGAATCTCTGATTGCAAACATTTCTAACTTCCCGGGTGTCCAACATGTTGTCTTCATCTGTGAATCTCAGATGCAGTGTTCGCTTGCTCAGGACGTGTTCCAAAGTGTAAAAGAAAGTGTTCACGTGCAGACAATTCAGATGCCGGTAATTTTGCAAAAAGGATCCTTGAGTGCACAGAGGCCACACATTTATCAATGGCTGAAATCCTTGAACTTGAGCAGGAAATTTGCTCTTGAAAGCTTTACCTTTCAGAATGTGAAATCTGAAAGCATTGAGAGCCTTAATTCAGAGACACCACAGTCATACTTCAACTCGAAGAAGCTGGCTGTTGTAGCTCTGGAAAAAGACGTCAGCTGTACGCTATCTGACATTCCATTGTTGCCGACAAAAAAACAGCTTTTCCGAAAGAGAGCAGTGTACATAGTGGCAGGTGGTCTTTCTGGTCTGGGCTTTGAGACCGTCAAGTTCATCTCTCAAAGAGGGGGTGAATACGTTGTCGTACTCTCCAGGAGCAAACCCACAGTAGATGTGCAGCAAGAGATACACAATGTGGAGACGCAGTGTGGAAATCACATCACTGCCATGGAGTGTGACATATCCGTGTCCGAGCATGTGCACAAGGTTATCGGTGTCATCGGCCAGAAATTCCCTGGTTGTCCAATCAGAGGAGTGTTTCACAGTGCAGTTGTCCTACATGATGGCCTGATTGAGACCCTTAACAGATCTCTTTACGAGAAGGTTCTCAAACCCAAAGTAAACGGTGCCCTGAATTTGCACCATGCAACAAAGCACTGTCAATTGGATTACTTTGTGTGTTACTCTTCAATCTCAGCTTTTCTGGGAAATGCATCACAGACAAACTATGCAGCAGCCAACACATTCCTCGACCTGTTCTGTCAGTACCGGCGCAAACTCGGGCTGCCTGGACAGTCTATCAACTGGGGAGCTCTAAACCTCGGCCTCCTCTTGAACAAGGAACATTTCCAGCGGTTTCTGGAGGCAAAGGGGATGATGGTGTTGGATGTGGCTGAGATTCATAAAAGTCTGGAGCAATGCCTTGTGCTCAATCGACCCCAACAGGCTGTTTGCAGGTTTCACTTCAGAAACATCAGGTACAACATCCTATCTCAAAATGCAGCCTTGACCTTGCGTCTCACCGCATTGGTAGATGAGGCTTTCAAAAAATCCAAAGAGAAAGACTCTCAAACTACACAATCTGAATCCGTGTCACCTAAAGATTATGTTGTCTCTCTGCTCTGTGAGACCATCAGCATGGATGAAAGTGAGCTGAAAGATGAATCACCTCTTTCATCTTTAGGCATTGACTCCATGCAGGCCATGACTCTGCAGAATCGTATCTTTCAGGAGAGAGGTGTGAATGTGCCTCTGGTAAAACTGTTGGACCCTAATGCCACGCTATCAACGATAGTAGCTATACTGAGTGAAAAAGGTGACGGTGAAAGTGATAACCAAGAGTCTCCTCCTGTTAAAGGCGTAGTTTCTACCAGATTGTAAAAATGAAATAAAGAAGCAGATAAGGCTTAAGGCTTAGACAATAGAAGGCTTATGATAGCCAATGCAATACAACAGCATTCTTGTGTTAATGCCACATGGTCATACTATATTTTGCCTATTTTGTTGTCTTGTTTTGTACATTTTTGGATGTGGTTATTGTCTTTGTTCATTTTGGTGTTATAGTTTGAAATGTTATTACATTGTTATAACACTACCGTTATTTTACTCACATTTTTTTTAATTGATGTTTTGTATCAGTTTTACTGATTCTGTTTAGTGATATATTCATTTTGTAAATATGAAACTGTCAGCATTACAATTAAATACATAATTATTGTCGATGAGTAACGATTTAATAGTGAATAATTGATGTGAAGAAGTGTGAATTTAAGTATAAATGGTAATGTAATGTACATTCTTATTATTTTCTTAATTTTCATCAATCTTTAAAGCTCGTCTGTAATTTTTCTAATCTGTCACAGGGTTTGTTCCAACGTCAACTTACATTTATCTGCCGATTTTACATTCACTCATCTCTCATAAGTCATGGCCAGTTGTTATCACTGCTAGCTCATTGATTCTGATTATCATTTTTATGATGTTGATGGAACAAAACATGTGATAGTATTTTGGCATGTCGCAGAAATGTTCAATTGGGGGCAATGATTACTGAGTCTTTTGCTGATTGAACCACTAATTTATCACAGACAAGGACAAACATGCAAATAAAAGGAAAACAGATACATTAATTATTATTATGTACGATTAAGCAATTCTTTCTATCAATCTAGAAATTGTGACTACCACTATTCTGAGGAGTTTTGACACTATAGATATTTGGTGTTGCAATTAATGTAAAACATTTTTGACATTAAAGAACATTTTTATGACCATCACTGAAGTGAAAAAAAACGTGATAGGCTACTAATTCATTTTATTGTTTTTATTTGTTGCCTCTTCATGACACAATAAAACAAGCTGCCAATTTATCCATGCACTTGATAAGGTTGGTTTATTAATTCATAAATATTTCATGCAGATTACTTAATTGCAATTTAATTAAACTGGCAAGGTACGGCTCCAAATTGAATCACGAAGGCCTATTTTGAGAAAGTCAGCTGTACTTCAGTGATCACAAATGTTAAATATGTTACAAATAACACAAATTTTTTGTTTTATTCAATTTATTGTACAGATCTACCACAGAAGACTTGTCAGCAACATACATATATAAACATTACAAAGAAGTTAGTACTGAGTTATATTCAACAATTGTGACCTAGCCAAGATGTCAGTGGAAAAACCAACTATAACACATACTTACTAACTATAAAATATTGTGATAGATTTGTACAAACAAGCCTACTCCAAATAATTTCAACCAATCTGACTGAGAACAAAACCACAGCAGTGAGTGCAGTCTCAGAATATTATTTGATGCGGTCCATTGAAACTATCCATTATTCTTTACAATAGCTGCCAAAGTGGCCAGTGTGCAGTTGGGGTCCAATATTTTAACCAAAGGTACATTTACGCCTGTCGCTTGGAAAATCTTATTCTGCAGTGTCATGGCCAACATCGAGTCAATACCCAGTGCACACAGAGCCAAGTCATCATCTAGCTCATCCACGCTAACGTTGCTGATGTCACTGACAATTGTTCTCACACTTTCATGTGCGGAAGACAAATGCTGAACCCTGGGTTCATTACTTAGTTCATCCTTTAGCTCCATTTCCACCAGCGCTGACAGACGCTCTCTGAGAGACGCATTTTGTGACAGAACATGAATGTGAAGATTTTTGAAGTTGAACTTGCATATGACTTGTTGCGGTCTGTTCATCAGAAGACACTTTTTAAGTGCCTCTTGGACGTCACACACATCCATTGTCATCATTCCTTTTGCCTCCAGGAACTTTTGGAAATGATCTTTGTTCAACAAGAGGCCGAGGTTCAAAGGACCCCAGTTGATGGACTGTCCAGCAAGTCCAAGGTTTCTCCTGTAATGACAGAATGTGTCGAGAAAAGAATTGGCTGCTGCGTAGTTACATTGTGAGGCATTGCCAATGAATGAGGAGATGGAGGAGTAGCAGACAAAGAAATCCAGTTTGTTGTGAAGTGTTGCATAGTGAAGATTTAGAGCCCCACTCGCTTTAGGCTGCAGCACCTTTCTGAAGAGGGCCTCATCAAGGTTTTCGATCAACGCATCATGCAATACTGCAGCACTGTGAAACACTCCTTTGATTGGACACAATGAGAATCTTTGTTCGATATTTGAGATCGCGTCCGTGACCTGCATCGACACAGAAACGTCACATTTGACATTCATGATTGTCACCCCGTATCTTCTCTGGAGGAGTTCCATTTCAAACTGTATTTCATCAGTCAGAGTACTTCTGGACAGTGTTGCAATACAACCTCCCCCATTATAGGCAATGAATTTTACTGTCTCAAATCCCAAACCTGAGAGACCTCCAGTGACAATATAAACACAACTTTGTTTAAAGAGTTGTCCAGACCCTGTAAGCAAAGGGATATCTGACATTTGACAATCAGGCTCCCCATGATCTAGAACAACTTGCTGCACCGTCTTTGTTGTGAAGTAAGACTCAGCATATGCATCGTTCTGAGGCTCTTTTATGCTAGACAATTGAAAAGTCTCTATTTTCAAAGGTAGAGATACTGTATCAAAGCCTAATGACAATAGCCAATTAGAGATATCCCTGTTTTGCACTTGCAGACTGGCTCTCTGGAGAACATTAGCCACATCAAGTTTATGAACGTGGACGTGTTCACTCTTTAGTGCAAACATGTTTGCGGAGAAGGAGGATGACATGTGATTGCTATATACAAAAATAATGTGTCTGTCATGACTTCTGCTGTCATTCATCCCTTGCCAAGAGTGATCGAATGGGGGCAGAAAAACAAATGCATGGCTCTGATCAAAATGCAGAGATTCTCCTCTGAAATGTGACAGAGAGGAAACATTCCAGCCGGACCTGTTTGCCGTCAGGGCCAAACCTTTTATCAGAGCAGAGGCTGAGTTGGAGGAGATGATGGTCAGCTTCCTGTGTTGTTGTTTTACCGTAAACAGCATTTTCTGCAGGATCTCCCATGCGAGTATGAAGTAAGACACACACGGGGTCTCTTTCAGAAACGGGAGTCTCTTTGTGCTGTAGCACACAGCTTCAGGAATCATAATCTTTGCAGTGGCAGCAACTGGATAACATGAAGCAATATGATCTCCCACTCTTAGACTGTGAACATCTTTCCCAACAGCTGTGACAATGCCGCTAAAATCTAAAGCGAGAAGCTTGTGATTCTGTGACGTGTGCTTGTTCCAATACATCGTCTTTCCAAAATTCAAATGCGATGTGGTGACGGGAAAGTAATCAGATGAATGCACGCATACATTGGTTATCTGAATCTCAACTGACTTCTCTTGGATAGGATTTGCATTTGTGTCATAGGGGATGGCAGACAAGTGAGCCATTCTGTATGGATCAGTTGTCTGTAGAACAAAGTCGTTCACATTTACTGAGTGCATGTCACCTTCACATAAAGCCCCGTCCGTCATGGGCGTCCGTGCTATTCTTGTTGTCAATGCTTGGCCTTTGCTGATCACAACCTCTTGTTCTTTGCAGGTGTTTATCACACAAACAAGCGTTTCAATGTCTTCACTGGTCACAGAAGCAAGGTCAATCAGTTGAAAAGAGAGACCCGCCATCTCTGCTGCACAAGCCCTTGTCATACCAGACAGCACAAAACCAGGACTGACATGGTCCACACTCTTTTCTGTCGATCTATAGGTAATGACGCGGACAGTGCAAGAGCGTTTGCTCTCTTTCAAGGCTAAAACAATCTGGCGAAACAGCTCGCAGCAATTCACCAAGCAGTCTAGAATCTTCTCAGATGACAAGTGACTGAGGTCCTCTACACCCCAGATGAAGAGAACATTTCCTATATCAGCGTTGGTGCTAAGTGTATCGAACACTACATTTTGAACTTGGTCTGCCATCCAATGCTCTCTGCTCTCCACAAGTGCTGACTCTGGGTGCATGTATGGCTTCAGCCCTTTAGCTACGCCAAGTTTGTCTTCAAAAACTATTGCTTTTATCTTGCAATTTTGCAAGTCTCTTGTGTCAGGAATTGCAGTTATTTCATTGTGGAAGAACCGTGACTGAAGAGCACTCAAGCAATTGCCCAAAAATGAGATCCTCACCCCCTTAAGTTCCACCAGTACATGACCCTGTGGGGTGGAAAAGCTACCACATACATCCAAGAAGTCTGGACTCTCTTGAGTGGCTCGTAAGTACATGACCATTTCTTCTTGTAGTGGTCCTGATATGGCTACACTACCGATAGCTGAGGGGAATCCCTGCTTTGCTGTTAGCCGTCCAATAGCTACCACAGCAGTCATTTGCAAGAAATAGTCCAATAACACAGGGTGAATGAAATACTCATGAAGGTGTTGCAGAAGTTCACCAGGGACCTGAATTGCTGTCACAGCTTCCTTGAATTCATCTCCAAAATGCACATCATTAAGCTGTTTGAAGACAGCTCCATATTCAAATCCTGCGAGAGAAAGAATTGAATAAATCTCTTTTCTCTTCATAACCAATTTACACCTTTGGGAGATCATGTCAAGACAAATAGTTGGTTCTTCTAACAGTGGTTGGCCATCTGCACACCTGTATGTGCCGGAGGTATGTGTTGCGACAGAAGACTGTATTTTAAATGAACCTCCATTCTCTGCATGCTCCAGTGTCACTTTCAACTGATGACAGTTTGAGCTAAGTGTAAACAGACTCTCAAATCTTACACTGAGCTGGAGCTGAGAAACCGGTTTCCTGGGCTTTAAACTTGCCATCACTGAGGCATAAGCTAGCTCAACATAGAACGCGCCTGGCACAATGGAAACACCATTATTTTTATGCTCCCAAAGATACGGGGCAGTCTCTAATGAGAGGTTGCACATGTACTCTTTGTTATCCTGCTTTGTTTGGGATATGAGCTTATGGGGGGGAAAGGCAGATGAGTCACCACCTTTTCTCAAAGCTTCAAAATTCAATTCTTTCTTCGTGTTGACAAACTGATAGACTGGAAGAACTGTGGGCAATGTCTCACAACCCCTGTAGAGCTGATGCCAGTCCACACTGATGCCCAGTTCAAATAGTTTTCCCACGGTAGACCAGATTGTGTCGTAATCTTTCTCTGGCTGGACAGAGGAAAGAACTATGGTGTTTTTCCCCAAAGTTTCAAGTATGTTTCTTTGGAGAGCCCTACGAGGTCCAATCTCCACAAAGACCATGTTTGCCCTTGATTGCTTGTCTTTGGTGGCAGCACGCAGTGTTTGCTCAAATAAGACAGGCTCTCGAATGTTCCTTGCCCAGTAGCTGCCTGTTCTAAAGTCGCCATCTGAACAACTGTCTCCAGTCACCGTTGAAAAGAGTTTGCACTCTTTGTTGTTGGCATCCAAGGGCTCAATACTTTTCTCAATGTCATCAAGTATAGGATCCATCATATGGCTATGGTATGCTGCTGGCACATCCAACTCATGGAGGAAGAGATTTTCTTCCGTAAACATCTTCAGCCTCTGATGAAGGATGTCTATAGCATCTGCATCCCCTGACAGAGTGCAGGACTGGGGGCTGTTGAACGCTGCAACACAAATTTTCCCAGAAAACTCTGGAAGGAATTTTAATACCTTTTCAACAGCTACATTACCAACAACAAGCATTTTCCCCCCTGTGACCTTACTCTGGAGAGTACTGCGGTGGTACACCACTTTCACGGCGTCCTCGAGAGACAAGAGTCCAGAACAGTGAGCGGCAGCAACCTCACCAACGGAGTGCCCAAGCACGGCATCCGGTGTGACACCCCAGTGTTTTAGGAGAGCGGCAATGCCTACCTGAATCGCAAAAAGAAGAGGCTGGACAACATCTGGCTTACTGAAAGCATCATTATCGTATTCACCAGCAAGCCACTGGCTGATGCTGATGCTTTTATGACTCTGAAAGAGATTCTCAACTGCTCTGACCTTGTCTCTAAAAATAGGAACATCTCTCAGGAGCTGCTTGCACATACCCCTGTAAGCAACCCCATTTCCACAAAACACAAAGACCACCTGCATGTCAGACCTTATTGAGTCAACATTTGTTTTCAATGCAGATGTTAGCTGTTGTTCTAAATCTGAGAGGGAAGATATTTGGAAGGCCTTCCTATATTTGTGTCTAGAATGACTCCTTCCACATGCTGAAGTGTATGACAGTGCCTGTAAATCAACTGATTGATTGCGGCAAATGCTCTGGTGGGTGTCAGTGATGGACAGGATAAACGATTTCTCACAGGCTGCAGATATTACAAAGAGTCTTGGACAGCTTTTTGGGATCTGAGTGGGTTCAGTGGTCTTTCTGTACTCTCTTATAATCACATGTGCATTTGTGCCTCCAAACCCAAAGCTGTTGATTCCAGCTACCCTTCCTATTGACCCCTTGGTCTCCCATCTTTCAGCTTTAACCGGAATACTTATACTCAAAGCTTTTACATCTACACTGGCATTGTCTTCTGAGTAGAAAACAGAGGGCACAATGGTCTCATGCTTCATCATTAAGAGTACCTTAATGAGTCCGGCCACACCTGCAGCAGATTCTGTGTGTCCAATGTTGCCCTTCACAGAGCCGATCCGCAATGTCTCTGAACCAGGAGGTCTGGATTTAGCGATGACGTTTGAAATGCTTCCTGCCTCTATCGGATCTCCAACTGGTGTTCCAGTCCCATGTGCCTCTATGTACTGGACATGTGCAAGGTCAGACTCTGAGTAGAGTCTTTGCAACAGCTCCTGTTGTTGAGTCATGGAGGGTTTGGTGATTGGAGTGACTGAGTGTCCATCTTGGTTGACCGCTGTTTTACTGACGATAGCCCATATTTTGTTGCAGTCTTTCATCGCCTTTGTATAGAAAGTCACACTATTAGCATGCAACCCAGTATTGTTTGCAGTTTATTAATGGCATGTAATGACTGTAAAAAAATATATACAATGCTTGCTTACATTTTTCAGCAGCTTCAGGAGAATGACCCCGCAGCCCTCTCCTCTACCATAGCCATCTGCTCTGCTGGAGAAAGGTTTGCTGGTCCCTTCAGGTGAGATCATCTTGGCCTTGCTCAGCGCAACAAACACTCTGGGCTCTATTATACAACTGACACCTCCACAAAGAGCCATCTCACAGTCTCCTAGTCGAAAAAGAAAGTACAATTAAATATGGAACATTTAAATGAGGATTATCTTGCCCTCGGGCATGACATTTGTAGGGGAAAAGGGAACTAAATACCTTGCTTTATAGCCTGGCAGGCTAAATGTAGAGCCACCAAAGATGAAGAACAGGCACTGTCAATAGCAAGAGAAGGGCCAGTGAGGTTGAAGGTGAAGGATAGTCTATTGGCTGCCACACTCATGGCCGTCCCAGTGCCATTGTAGTGGGTTATCGTTGTAGGACTGTTGCTTCGAAGTATCTCGTAATCCCTGTTCATCAGACCTGCAACATTATTATAAAAGCAGAGTATACATCACAAATAGTGTATTTTGAAATTGTGCTTGTTTTACCACTAGAACCGCCATCAGGTAAAATGTACCCACCTGTGTTTTCCGATTTAAACTTTTGGACTTTGTTTCAATAAAAAGTATGTGACTTTTACTAAAAGTGTGTTATTTAGCACCCCTATTGTTAAAAAGTTGCATTATAAGTCATAGGCTAACCTTCACTATGGACAAGAGAACCATTCATGGATGCACATCAAGCATTAGACTTGCACAATACAATGGTTTCAGGACTGAGCATTGCATCCTGGGTTGACTGTTGTTCTGAGTTGCAAAAAAGGAAGATAACAATAACAATAAATAACTGAACCGTGTACCTTGAGAATCAGTGCATTCTAACGGGGGGTACATTTTTAGGTATACAGTGACCCCTGGCGGTTCTAGTGTTAAAAATATAATAGGTGATAGTGGTCACCTATGTAAACTCCAGTCCTGCTTCCACTGATGCTTTCCATAGACACTCCCGCGTCTTCTAATGCCCTGTATGTGCACTGCAAAAGGAGTTTCTGCTGAGGGTCCATGAATTCAGCCTCTGCTTCAGTAATGCCAAAAAACTTGTGATCAAACTCATTAAAGCTGAAATATAAAAAAAAAAAGCAGATCCATCACAATTCAAACATTTTTCAATAGAAGGATTAACACACAATCTTAAAAAAGACGATGCTTACCCTTCTATAAGAGCTGCTTTGGTTGTCTGTGTCTTTCCGGGTTTGCTATCATCGCCATCGTACCAGAAAGTGGTGTCAAATCTCTCTGCTGGAATATCTACAACACAGTTCTTTCCCTCCAACAAGACCTTCCAGAAGTTGTCCAACCCTTCACCTATAATAAAACAAACCACAAAACCTATGATTCACCTTAAGACAACTGGAAACAAACATTTAGAAATTCAAAATGCTTGCATCATACCTCCAGGAAAGTTGCATCCAACCCCGACAACAGCTATGTCATCGTCTGCGTCCTCCATTGTTCCTTTAAGATAGTAGTGAAGTTGCTCCGGGGTCTTGGTTGCTTTATTCTAAAAGCCAAAGTAAAAATGTAAGCCTCTCCATAGTGAAGCTTAATGTTCAGTCCAGGCTGCTGTCTTTAGCCAGAAGTAGAGCTGCTGTGCCTCCCATCCTTTTTAAACACTGTGCCATGAGAAGGGACAAGAGGACACAACACAGCTCTGCCTTGTTGCATCTCAGATGCCTTCACCTGGAACTAAATGCACTAATTGTAACTTAAGATCATTGAAAGGCAGTAGTGACTACGTTTTTGTTCTTATTTCCACAAAAGAAAACAATGTATACTACAGTCTGCTTATCACTGGCAGATAACAAAGTCCTCTAAGTGGTCATTTCAACGGGAACCTGTGGTCACATCGTCTCTGAAAGGAAATAGTAAAACGTTTACTTCATAGTTCTTAAACACAGCATCATTACGGTGGATAAGGATGCATTGATCAGCTGTTAACAGAGATTCAGAACGAGTCAGACATTTTTCTTTTCAATTTAATTAAAAAGTATGCTTAAACAAAGAAACCCTAGAACAACATATCAGTGGCCAACAAATCAGATACATGCATGCTGATGAATTAATGTCTCTTGACAGCGTTAACTAGTCTTTATGTTAAAGCCAGTCTAATTGATATTATACTATACAGTGAATTCAGAAAATATGTAAATCACTTCACTTTCTCATATTTTATGTTTTATAACCTTATGCTAAAATAGTTTTAAACTAATTATTTCTCTCATCAACCATCACTCAATATCCCATAATAACAAAGTAAAAACAGGATTTATTTGCTAATTTATTAACAAGAAAAATAAATAAGTATAAAGATCCTTTGCTATGAAATTCAGCTCAGGTGGCTCCAATTTCTCCTGATCATCTGGAGGTGTTGCTACACCTTGATTGGTGTCCACAAGTGGTGAATTCAATTGATTGGACATGATTCGGAAAGACACACACCTGTCTATATAAGGACTCACGGCAGACAACACATATCAGAGCAAAAAAACAAGCTGTGCGGTCAAAGGAACTTCCTGCAAAGCTCAGCGATAGAGTTCTGGGGAAGGCGACAAAAACAATTCTGCAGCATTGACGGTTCCCAAGAGCACAATGGCCTCCTTTGCACTTAAAGGACTCTTGGACTGAGAAACAAGCTGGACTTGAACCCAATCGAACATCTCTGGAAAGACCTGAAAATAGCTGTCCACCGACGGTCCCCATCTAAACTGAGAAGAGCTTGAGAGAAGCTGCAGAGAATCCCCAAATCCAGGCGTTCAAACTCTCATACCATGAAGATTTGAGACTGTCATCAAAGGTGCTTCAACTAAGTTCTGGGTTAGAAGTCTGAATGCTTGCATCAGTGTCAAATCCTGTCTCTGCTTGTGATTATGGGGACACATTAATTTAAACTGTTTTAGCGTAAGACTAACAAAGTAAGGGAGTTACTGAAGGCTGTAACTAAATGACAATGTGCCACCTGAGTGAAAGGTGTCACTGAATGATGAACCAACTTAGCAGTTCCCCCTCAGCTTTAAGGAGCTTCTTATAGTTTGAAGACCTGTAACTTTTTTTTAATCCAGTCTCACTGCTGTCATCACTCATTTCCAGCAGTAGCAGCTGTTTATTGTAAAAAGCTGAGTTATCTGTACAGCCCCTACCAGCAGACTGACGTTAGCAACTTAAAAAGCCAGATATTTCACTCGGAAGTTGCCGAGAACCAGGAGGAAAATAAATACTGAGAGTATCTCATTCATCTCCAAATGAATGCTGTTTCCCAGCTGCATGTGTAAATAAGGGACTGTTTGCTGACACATTAGCCATGTAAGCTACATAAACCACTCCTCTGATCTGAAGTGGCTAATATCAGAGTTTCACTTGAGTCATGTACTGAGTAACTGAACACATCCATGAGTAAAGGTAACCTTTATTTGAGTTCCAAGAAGGCCTTTTAAAAGGAACAAACTGAAGCAAAGTCAATCATTTTACACGCATACATAGCATATGTACACATTTCCCCTCATTTAACAGCTACATGTGAGCTTAAAATAGGGCATCAGGGCCTCTCACTAATTTCAGAAAAAGAAAACACCTTTGGGCACTTAAATAAATAAGAAACTAAATTGATGCAACTGAAAGACATCAGTTGGAGAAATAAACTACATATGAACAGCGGTATCACCTGTACCGTGCTACAGCCAAATGGTACATTCTAGATTGAGGTACTTTAAGGTCCTATGGTGCTCACCAGTCTGAACAAATTTAAAATGAGACACAGACGTACATGAAATCATTCATCTCATCTTGATTAACTGTGAGCTTTGTCAAATGCATTTGCCTGAGAACCTTGTTATGAGACCAAATATGATCGATGCATAAGACTACAGAAACCATCCGTCTTCAGAGTAAAAGGACAACAAGCCCCTCAAACACCTTGTGAACTTTAGTAGAATATGTATTTCCATCCCATTACACTGAGTGCTTTAAAAATCGCTGTGAAACCAGAAGTCTTCTCTATAGGAAATGCAAGACAAATGAAAACAAAAATTAGGGGTGAAACATCATTTCAGTGTCATCTTCACATTGATAAAATAAGAGGAATACAAACAAATGAAATACAAGGCCTCCAAAAGGCCCGTGCGTCGTTTGCACAGCTTCGTATATACATGATACAAGAGTCTAAAGTCTCTACTGAGGTATCATCTGCTCCAGTGATTTGCCCTCCAGCACCAGCTTGATCTCTTTGGCATCCAGAGTTTCATGTGCCAGCAGGGCGTCCGCTAGCTTCTTGTGCTCGTTGCTGTAAGTCTTCAGGATGTTTCTGGCACGTTCATACGAGTCCTGGAGGGAAGAGGAAGGATGGGGGAGTAAGAAACGGATAAATACGTGCAAATTAAAGTAAATTTGAGAGCGCTGCGGGAACACTCACATTCAGCAACGCCCTGATTTCCTGTTCGATGATAGCTTGCGTCTCGGGGCTCTGCTTGGTCACGTCACCGTAGGTCATCACACCAAGCTGCAGCAAAACCCAAATTACACCCTTTAGGTTGAACGAACAATAGAGCTTCTCAAGCCTTAGTCACTTGTAGTTACTGAACATTATGAGCTGAGTCCAGACTTAGGTGTAATTATGGGTTATACTAATGTTAGAGGACTGCAGGTTTTCATTCCAACTCAACAATACATCAGTGTTCCAGTCCTCTGATGGAGACACGCATCAAACATTTAGATTTTGCAAGTGGCTTTGTGCAAACACTTGAATATACTGTAAACAAAAGGTCACACCCCGCAGCAATAAAAGCCCCGAGAACAGCACTGTTTAGTAAAGAACTCTGTCTTCTATGTGAGTGGAAAGGATCACAATGTTCCCTCACTACCCGTACAAACTAAAACGTTACCTTGTCACTCATGCCGAACCTGGTCACCATCATCTTTGCTATTTTGGTTGCTCCATCGAAGTCACTGGAGGCTCCTAAAACGCACAATAACAGGAGGAGATTGAAACTAACGCTACATCACAAACGACTATCAGACATGTACTATCATCATTGTAATGTCATTAAAGTTGTGAATAAAGTCTTTGTTTCATACCAGCAGAAACAATGAAAATAGTGTATTTATCTTAATGATACTAATCTGTCAACATGTGTATTTTGTCGTACATACACAGCTCTGAGACACTTTTACAATGTTATACAATATAGTAGATCAACAGGACTGACACAAAAACATGAACTAAATGAACTTATTGTATTCACGCACCAGTGGTGATGTATTCGTCTCCAAAGATGAGCTCCTCTGCTACTCGACCGCCCATACTGACGTCCATCTGAGCCAGCAGCTGGGCTCTGGTCTCACTCCAGCGGTCGTTCTCCGGGAGCATGGACACCTAGAGGACAGAGACGAGGACAGAAGGGATCAGCTGGAGGTTTAGTTTCAACAAAAGAAAGTGACACAAACGTTACCGGTAAGGAGTGTGAGAAATAACAAGAGCTCACATGGCCGAGAGTTGGGCCTCTAGGCATGATCGTGGCCTTATTGATGGGCATTGCATCTTTGGTGTAGAAGGCAACAATGGCGTGGCCGGACTCGTGGTAGGCTGTGATGGTCTTGTTCTTCTTGTCGATTTCAATACTCCTCCTCTCGGGGCCTGGTGTGACGAGGACAGAAATAAGAGTTTAAAACACTCGACTCCCGTCCTCGTTGTCTCTCGTTGACTTGACATCCTTCTCGTCTCCTAACGAGGAGGTGCAGAGCAGATCAAAACCTGGTGTTGTGTATATTCACCCATGATGATCTTGTCCTTAGCAAACTCCAGGTCCTTCATTGACACCATGTCTTTCTCGTCCATGGCTGCCTTCAGGGCGGCCTGGTTCACCAGGTTCTCCAGCTCGGCCCCGGTGAAGCCCACTGTGCCCCGGGCAATAATCGCCGCATCCACGGCTGTGAAAAGGGAAACACAATGGAAGACGTGACCAGTGATCAGGAGACAATGCTGTCCTTTACCGATGTGGCAAACAAAGGTTCTCTCACAGGTTTACAGCTCTGGTTGCTAATGGATAAGAAAGCCAACGTTCGATGTCTGAGACCTACCAGGGTCCATTTTGATCTTGGAGAGGTACAAGTTGAGAATTTCCGTGCGTCCTTTCACATCGGGGCGAGGGACAGTAACCTGCATGTCAAACCTCCCTGGCCTCACCAGAGCGCTGGAAAGTAGCAGCAAAGTAGTGTTAAGATTCACAGCACATAGACTCTTCTTTTCTGCTAAATTACATGACTTTACTGCTTCAATTCTATTAAATATGATGAGTTTTGAAGAGTATGAAGTGTTTTCAGATACAGAAATCAAAGCTAAGGTTTGAATTCACCTTCATTTGAAGCAACTATAAGAAATCGTGTAAACATGATTGTATGACTTTAAAGTTGTTGTCTAGGTGTAGTCGATAGTATACATACAGAGTATATTTTTTGTTATTTGTGTGCATGAAATGGTTCCAGTAGAATTATATGGAAGTAAACATACTTATCCAAAGCCTCTGCAAAGTTTGTAGCGCCAATAACGATGACTCCTTCATTTGGTTTAAACCTGTAAAAGACCAAAACATTGAGTGGAAGAAGTGAAACTTCTTGATCGCCACATTTTCTTTTTTACACGCTGCAGTTTTAAAAAGAAGGCAGAAAACTGACCCGTCCATTTCAGCCAGCAGCTGGTTGATGGTTTGTCTAGAATAGGGATGCATCGGAGACTCGATTCTTTTCCCGCCGACGCTGTCCAACTCGTCGATGAAGATGACACAGGGAGCATTACCTTTCGCCTCTTCTGCAAACCACAACAGAAGAAGAAGGAGCTTGTAGTTGTTTGGATACACCTTCAACTGGTCGCTCACGTTTTTCTCACGTCCAGCAAACTTACTGAAAAGGTTCCTGATTCGACTCGCACCGACACCCACGAACATCTCATCGAACTCTGATCCGGAGGCGTAGTAGAAAGGCACGTCGGCCTCTCCGGCCACGGCCCGGGCCAACAGAGTCTTTCCTGTGCCCGGTGGACCGACCAGGAGGATCCCTGAGAGGAGAACAGAGGGAGCTAATTAGTATAAAATAACAACATATAGGACAACACCAATTGACACATTCGTGCATTAATTTCCTGCACAATTAAAAACAGAAGAACTGACACGTGTGGAGAAGACATACAATACCTTTCGGCAGCTTTCCACCCAGAACAGTAAATTTCTGGGGGTTCTTGAGGAAGTCGACGACTTCTTTCAATTCATTCTTCGCCTCCTCCACGCCTTTGACATTCTCAAATGTCACATTCTTCGCCTGGATGGGGTCGACCGCCGAGTCGAGACCAGATGTGGTGCGGAACCTCACTGTCAAATCCCAAAACACAACCGGATCAGTACGAGTACGCCGGAAAAACCGTCCAGACTATAACTGTTGGTTACAATATCCTTACTGTGGCACAAATGTAAATACGAAGATCCAAATGTATTCAAATACATACATGAAAACATACATAGTTGAAATAGATATTCAAGTATTACTACACAGCAGAATAATCAGTCAAACTCTACATGCACACCGCAAGAGAGACCTCATATCTTATCAGCTACTGTAAGGTATTACCTTAAAAAGGTACACATTAAAAACCAATATCAAATACTTAAGCTGTAAATGGGCTCAAGTAAAACACCGAGAGGCTTTGATCTCTTTGCAGGGTGCATGTGAGGTCGTGAGGTGATTTGCAAGCATGGGAGAGAATAAAAACCAACAAACCAGCATCAGAAAAGGAGCCTTTACCCGAGAGAAACGGGGTTCTTGATAAGCCGTAAATACCAAGAAGTAGAAGGACCAACAGGATCAACCTGGTTCTCCTCAGCGAGTCTGTAAAACGAGAGCACAAATATTAGTTCTTCATGTCAATCATAACCTAATGAGGTTCCCTTTCATCCTAAAATATAACTGTAGTGCCCGATGGTTAAGTAAGTGAGCCACATGCCTTGTGTTCTCTGAGTATAGGCCTGAGACTTCATGAACCCCTCAGTGAAACCCGACTTGAAGGCTTCCTGCTGGTTAACGGGAAGGTTCTGTTGCTTCGTCAGCTGGTCCAGTGACTGTGCTTCTGGTATCTTTTCCCTCTGAAGAAATCCCTGTGAGGGGAAAACACAGTTGGTTGGTCAAAAATCCGCCCTTTTCACTTCCTAATCCGCCCATAATTATTTTGGTAACACGGATCCTTTCAATAGGTCCCGATAGAATCGCTGACCTTCATGAAGGATGGCATGTAGGCCTCCGACTCCACCGGACCGTCATAACTGGACCTTGTCCGTCTGGTCTTTGATTGGAGAGTCTTGAAACCCCGACTCTGGACCCATACTACAAATAGAGACCCACGCCGATCAACACTACCCTAAAATGTCAAGCTTTTAATACACATAGATAACTTACACACAGCAGGTTAAGTATTGTTTCTTACTAGGCAAGAATTGTAGCTCTGAGCAAGCTTCTCTTAGAGGACCGTGGTATTGTCTGTGCAGTATATGGGAGCCGAACACTCCCAACCTTCTGTGTGAAAACCCTGTCAGACAAAAAAAAAAGGGTTTGTTTACATAATTACATGATAGAATATATTGACAAATGTGTAACATTTTTTCATAGGAGTGTGATTATCTGAGAAAGCTGGGAAACCTGAGCCGCTCACCGTGCTTGTTGTGAAAGAAGCTGTCGGCAGAAACGTGACTTGACCTCCATACGGAGGAAACAGCAGGAGGTTCTTCTGATCCCGGTAGAGGCAACAACCTGCTGACCAGCTCGTCCAGCTGACTCACCCGGATCTCTGACAGGCCCAGATCCCTCAGACTCACACTGGGCTGCGGAGAGAGGACGGCAAAAGTAGTAGTTATCTAAACCTTTCTGAGACAATAATTGCATGTGCTTGGCTTTTTAAGACAAAGCTATTGTTTACTGTATGTTCTCCAACGTAAACAGTGAACAATAGGGTAACACATTGAAATACTTTTTGTACCCTCATGAGATCATGTCATGTATCCGTGTCTCACCTCTTTAAGATAGGAACTGTGCTCTGGAATGTAGTCTTTGTGCAGTGTCTGTACTGAAGCTGTGGCCGAGTTCTTCAGAGAGTGGAGGGCGTTGATGAGCTGGCTGATGGGCACTATCATCTGGAAGGTAAACAAAGAGGAGGCTGAGGAACAGTCCCGATGGGATCCTTCTGTCACTGCATGGACTCAACACTCGCATAAGTTGATGTTTATTTCATGTAACTCTTCCAGCCAGGACGCTTACATCAGTGCACATACGTCAGACGTGTGACAGTTATGTAACCTGAACCTGAAATGTCAATTTACTTTAAACCTAAACATATCAAATCAGGTAAAAAATATCCCCGCACGTGCTCTGAAACACTTCACTATGATAACGTGACGTAAGTGTGGGCTGCTTATGAAGAGATCTACCGTTGACTTGTTAATGCTAACGTTAGCCGAGCTAGGTTGTCATTGACCATAACAGAATATATAATATATACACACACACACACACACACACACACCCGCACACGACAGACAGAGCTCGTTATTGCTATAACACCTCCCACAACAGTCTGTCCCGTACACCGCTGACTTTCTAACTACGTTGACAGAAGAATACACATTAGCTAGCTTGATAAAACAATCCGCTATCCAGTCAGGCTTACCTGCTGTGGCTGAAACGACGTTGACAGTGAAAACATTATTAAATTCAAATGTAGGAGCTTAGAAGGATGTTAGCTGTGTGAGGAGAGAGTCCCTCTATCGAACGAGTCCTCCTGCGAGCGGGGTGTCCTTTTTGTTTTCCTCGTTACACAACTTTCAGCAGATTAACGTTAGCTAACAAACTGCAAATGGATTCTCCGGCATCTGAGGGTCAAATGGACTACAATATGACGTCATGTCGGAATTTACTACCGGGTGCATCTTGCGTCATTACATCGTCAATTTGTGGACCCCAAACAGCCAAAGTTTATTCAAATCAGATGAATAAAAAAGATGTTTGACAGAAATATTACTATTATTACTTATTTAAATGTTTCCGTTATTTATCCTACAGGGATAATAAGCTTGAATGTTACACAATTTATATGTTTAGCCACATCGTGTGTGTGTGTGTGTGTGTGTTCCTTACTGCCTGATTAAAATGAAAATATAAAAATATGAAGATATATATATATATTTATAGAGAGAGAGTATTTGATAAATGAAATACACATGTCAACACACAGCAGCTTGGAGCAAAATAAAATAAACAAAATAAAGAGAAAGCAACAAAAAATACAATACAAAAATATAAATACAGAAATACTACACCATATCTTTACATACTAGCTACCTTATCTTGATAAATGTTAATACATTCAGCAAATCGACGTATAAAATTAATAACCGGCACTTAATTACAGCCCACATCAAGATAATATTAGGATTTGCATACAGGCAAGTAGTTGAACAGCTAAATCGAACGGACGTCAGAGGACCCCAAAGAGCAGCGAATTCAAAAAAATTCAAAACAAACCTGAGATTGTTGTTTTAACATGCAAGTGTTTACTCTGAGCTAGCTGGCTGTTGCAGACGCAACCCAATTCCTCAATTGACAAACGTTTATTAATAAAAATGGACGCCGATGAAAAGCACGACTCTACTGCAAATAATAAGTCGGTGGAGGTTCCTAAACCGCCTTCAATCGAGGATTTCACCGTTTTGAAGCCCATCAGCCGCGGTGCTTTTGGCAAAGTCTACCTTGCACGGAAGAAGTGCAATACGCGATTATATGCCATTAAGGTGAGTTTATTTGGACTTTGACTACTTTGAATCCACGATGCTTATTATAGTTTAAATTACTCTCTCTATATATATATATATATTTTTTTTTCTTTAGATGATGAAGAAAGCAGACATGGTGGACAAAAATATGACGGGCCAGATGAAGGCAGAGAGAGATGCACTTGCTTTGAGCAAAAGCCCCTTCGTGGTGCACCTGTTCTACTCCCTTCAGACAGCCACCAAGATCTACCTGGTAACACCAAGAATACCAAATAATGACATTTGCACACAACCCATCTAAAGTTACTACTTAAGTTTAATTTGCATGTGACTTACAGGTGATGGAATACCTCATTGGTGGAGATGTCAAATCTCTGCTTCACATCTATGGTTACTTCGACCAGGATATGTCTGTGAAATACCTTTCAGAGGTTGCATTGGCTTTGGACTACCTCCACCGTCATGGTATAATCCACAGGTACAATTTAATGTCAGTTCATGTGTATAATACTGATTTATCCGCCTGGTGAGATGTATTGTGTGACCTGGACATTTTTTTTTAGGGACTTGAAGCCAGACAACATGCTTATATGCAACAAAGGTCACATCAAACTGACCGACTTCGGCCTCTCTAAAGTCAAGCTTGACCACGGTATGAGTCCCACCAGCTGGACACTTGAACAAATTGTGACTATCCCCGCTTGTAATGTCTGTAACATTTCCTTTGTTTCATCTCTATCAGAGCTGAGTCTCATGGATATCCTTACTACTCCATCTTTGGCCCAACCAAGACAAGATTACTTCCGCACCCCGGGTCAAGTCCTCTCCTTAATCAGCGCCATTGGATTTGTAAGTGAATTAATATAATATTGCCTGGTGAAATGCATGCTTTATGCATAGCTGTTGAATAATGACTCTTCCTTTTTGTTTTAATCAAACACAGAATACACCTGCAGGAGAAAGCAAGCGTCACTGCAGCGCATCCGCTGTGTCCAGTCCCATGTCCTGTGGCAAAATCAAACACAGGAATAGCTCTCTTGGTTCTCCCTTGATGAGGAAAAAAGATCAGCAGTGCTCTCCGGTTCCTTGGAAAACGGGTCATTATAGTTAATCAAGAGATGCACATCTTGGCTTTTTTTCTCTCTGCCCATTAATTACCGTTGTGGAATGACTGGTTACGCAACAACTGTTTTTTATAAAAGGAGGCGTGTGCGTAGCATTGACTCATGGTGAGAGCTTGGCATTGAAAGTGTGTTGAAACATTGTGTCTGTATTGTCTCTATAGGAACCAACAATATGATGTTCAGCCCTCACAACCTGGCTAAAAACCTGACTCCCTCGCTGCTGAAGACCAGGAAGAGGTTTGAGACGATAAGTGCAGGCAGCACCACCGACACTGAAGGTGGCATCAGTCCACTGTGGGAGTGTGAGGAGGTCAGTGATCTTAGACTGTATGTCATTTACAGTCTATTAAACAATGCTATGTTTTGATTAGGGGAGTCCTGACTAACTTTGTCACCTCCAAATCTTAATTTTATTATGTAGTTTAAAATAGTTCCTCATTGCAGACGCTTTAGTGACGTTTTTAGTGTAGATGTAAGCAGATACACTTGGATTGGATGCTGATGATATGCCTTCATTAGGTGACATTAACTTTCCTTTTTATCTTTCATCTTCAGAAAGAAAATGAACATGCTAATGAACAGAAGGGGAGAAGTTATTCTGAGTCCAAAGGGCCTAAACAGGCGTACATGGCCTTAAAGCTGGCCACCAGCGCTCTCTCTGATCCAGACCATCTGGCAGAAAAGACGCCTCGTGCAAACCAACAGGAGTCTGTTTCCACAGCTCCGGAGGAAATGTGTCCGTCTGCAAAGAGAAGATTTTCCGACGTGGAGAGAAGCCCCGAGCTTTTTGAGATCCGAGCCAAGAAGAGTAACGCCGCTTATGAGAGATGCTGCGAGATTCCAGAGGAGGCGGCGAGGTTTCACACCGGCCTCACTGGAACATTTTGCACCATCCAGATGGATGACTTCATGGCCAAGGGGATCGGGTTAGCTGGAGACCGGATCCCGAAGCGCTCCAGCCCCATTGTTGTGGCCAAAAGCCTGTTCGCTGAGCTGGAGGAGCCGACAGAGGAGGTGTTTGAAGACGGAGCCATAGACAAGTCTCATTCGAGTTCCACGTCGCCGCTTGATGAGAACAGGGACATTTGCAGGAGCCTGAGCCTCGACTCTGACGGGTCCATTCACGAAACGTCGCTCATTATCGACAGCCGGGCATCTGTCAAGCCAAGCAAGTGTTCCAAAAACAGGAATGCGGAGCAAGAGGGGAATACAGACACGTCCATCACTGAATCGCTCCCACAAACTCCGTCTGCTGTCAACACCGAAACACCCAAACTCAGTAACGTTGGCCGGATCGGATCTCAGTGCTCCTTTCTCAACCGGCTCCCCGATCAGGTCGCACAGTCGCCGTCGTTCCTCAAGCCGCGGAATATCGTAGCTTTCCGCAGCTACTGCAGCTCCATTGACCGCTCCAACCTGTCGGGGGCGTCCCGGTTTAGCGTCTGTTCTGTCGAGACCATGGACGTCTCCACCGCAGCTTCACACCACTCTGCGTCTGGCATCGCTACACCAGTGCAGAAGAGACCGAGCTCCAACAGCTCGCTCTATCAGGTGATCATGCAGGGACACCGTTTAGAAGAAGGTTCTGGGCCGGCTGCACAGTTGTAGAACTCCTCGTAAAAATACCAACATTCTCATTCTCACAAAGGTTATTTATTGAAGGGTTTTTAATTACATTTTTCACATTTCCTTGTCTTTCCTCCTCCCACCAGACTCCTCAGCCCATGTCGTCCTCTCACACCCCGTTCAGGACCCCAAAGAGCGTCAGACGGGGTGCGCTGCCTGTCGTGGGTGCACACATTTTAGGAACTCCCGACTATTTGGCTCCGGAGCTTCTGTTGGGAAAACCGCACGGTAAGATAAGGAAATTCAAAATTCCAAGCACCTCCACAAACACCAAAATAGCCCAACACAGTGTTACGGTATTGATGGATGGATTGTAGTCCTTGTGACCGGCGTTCTCTTTGAGTTTCAGGAAGTTGTCAGTGTGGTAAGTCTATCATGATGTTGCTGTTTGTGCAAGCGAGCTTGCATGTTTCCCCAGCCTGCTACTACGCTCGAGGGAATGAGCTGATTCTTCCCCCACTGGTTCTGTTTCTGCCCCTTTGATTGGTGAACAAACTGTGGGCCTGATCAGAGGGAAGGGGGGCAGCATTTAAAATGTGATTACAAAGGTTTAAAAAATGGGATCGTCTTCTAACATCAAGCTAACAACATTAACAGTTGTGGAATCAGGCTGATGTGCTTTTAACTGGACAGAAGGGTCTTTCTGCTCTCAAGCTCTGCAGATTTTGGGTCATCGGGGCACACGGTGAATGTGTTATGGCACTGGCTTTATTTTTGACATTTAGCAAAATGTCATCTAATAATAACCTATTGATTGTACAAGCTGCTATTCATTCAACACACTGAGGGCAGTGGTTCCTGTCAGCACCATGCCATTTTGTAGCGTGATTGCTGCTATTTGAATTCATGAACAGTCTGTGACATGAAGGATCCCGTGTGGCAGCATTTATTCATCAGCTGTCAAGGGTTTTATAGAAACTCAACAATGGATGGTTGTGATAAATGTAATTTAAAATCCATGAGAGGCACAATTACTTCTTTAGAACCACAATGCTAGCACACAAATCAAGGTCTATGTGTGTTAATAACAGATATCTCCTGAAGTGAATGAGTCTATATCCATGACTTCAACCCCTCCATCCTCAACCTAACTCAGTCCCTGCTTCTGCCACCGCAGTACACGTATTCCACTCTTAACGGGAATGTGTTGTGTTTGGAGGCAGCAGCTGTATGAAATGTGTCTTTTCTTCGCTTCCGTCCAGACTGCATGGTGGATTGGTGGGCGCTTGGTGTGTGTCTTTTCGAGTTCCTCACAGGCGTGCCACCTTTCAACGACGAGACTCCTCAGCTGGTCTTCCAGAATATTCTCAACAGAGGTGGGTTTGGATTTCTTTGGCAGAAACATCCAAACATAAAACCGCAAAATCCTCTTGAATATGTAATGAAGCCTGCTCTTGATGAACAACATGCTTGACGTATTTGTAATGCTTTTGTTGCTTCTTTCACCGTCCACAATGTTTAGATATCCCCTGGCCTGAGGAAGAGGAGGAACTGTCTGTGAACTCAAGAAATGCGATTGAAATTCTCCTGAGCATGGACATGACGAAACGAGCTGGTCTGAAGGGTGAGGACCACTTTTATTTTTTATTTTTTTCTCTAAATTTAAAGGAGCAGTGTGTAAGAAATACTGGCATCTAGTGGTGAAGTTTAAATATTGGGTCTTTTTACGTATTTGTAGTCAGGGAATTATCACATAATCAAATGCTGATGTTGGCCTTAGCTTCAACACCTGTTCTCAGTACATCTAATTGTGTGTTCTGATCATTTTTGCCAGAACTCAAGCGTCACCCCCTGTTCGAGGGCTTGGACTGGGACAACCTGCAGAACCAGCCGATGCCTTTCATCCCTCAGCCAGAGGACGAGACCGACACCTCGTACTTCGATGCGAGAAACAACGCTCAGCACATCGCCGTGTCCGGCTTCAGTCTGTAGAGTTGCACACTTTTTTTTTTTTAACAGCTGAGAGTTTTATGAAAGCAGCGGTCGACGCATGAAACTCCGATTTTGGATCCATTATACAAATAAATACGCAGTAATGATGTGGATTCTGATTTCTGTTCAAGGTTGTAATATTGTTTTTAAAAACATTTTACTTATGTGCAATCACCGGTCATAAAACTGAATCTGTCGACTGCTCAGTTAGTGACAGGTATGCGTTGCAGAAACTTAGTATTCTTATATTACAGTTATGTCTCTTAAATTAGGTTCTTATTCCAGCAGAATATTATTTGCTCCTTTAGCTTTGATTTCTGTTGCAGTATTGATTAAATGACTTTATCTCTACGTTCATGTGGCGCTGGTCCGCGGGGTGGAGCCTCAGATCCGCTCCGTGTTTTGCTGCACTGTTCATCATTGTAATGTTCCCCTGCTGATAGCAGACTGGGTGGGCGGGCCCCCTGAATCCCTCTTTAAGGGTACAATACTGCTGAATAACATGGTAATATATTCATGAGTAATCTATTTTATATGTAAATCTTGTTAATAACTTTCTGTGTCATTGTTTTAAGTCCGGAGTAGAGTACTTTGTGTTGTAATAGAAGTTCTTTTTGCTGCTTTTATGTCACTTGTGTTTGTAATTTTGTCCGTTTTTCACACTACAAGTTCTTTTAGATAAGTTCACAGCTGCTTGTGACATTTTATCTTGTTCATTCTAAGAAAAAATACAAATAAAATCTTGTTTGTAACATGATGTACTTTGTGCCTTTTCTGGTAACTCATCAAACATCACAGCGGCTTATTTGATACAAATCTAAAGTGTGTTTTAAAGGACAGCGTGACATTTGATGAGATCAACACAACTCTTACTTTTGTCTAAGCTAAGTAGCATTTTACCTGTACATGAAGTCATTTTCTCATCCAGCTCTCAGACAGAAAGCGCACAAACAAATATTTCCAAAAATATCGAACAATTTCTTTGAAATAATCTGGACGAATTAAAATATTTAACAAACTTTATTTGCGGCTTGGATCATCACATGCAAACACCACTCTGTCCACAGGCAGAGAAGGTGAGAAGCCTCAGCACGTTTCAGTAGAAAGGTAAATTATTACTTTATTAAAACAATGGTTCTGAGAAATATTAGTGCTATTGCAGATGCAAACATTAGTCCATTATATAGTATTCTACATCATTAATACATGGAAATGCAATTAAAATACTGCATTTTAATCTGAACTGTACAGCTATTGTTTACAATTTACATAGATCTCACTGCTTTGCAAACCTTTGATTAATATCACTCACACGAAATCTTTCCACAATATGCTTACAAACATATTACAGCACAGATTCAAATCTGGACGGCGTAAACAACACAGCGACGAGTGTTAATCAGACGGCTGAGATTCTCACGAGGTCGTATGATTAATGTTAATTTGGTCTAGCGCTGGAACAGTTATGCTACAATCTGTGAATGTGAGAAACCATAATGCCACCTACAGTATGAATGTACCTTCTGATGTTCAGGCACTTCTTCTATTTGGGAAACGATGATGAATGGAGAGCACTTCTTTGACGTAAAGCACAGACTGATGTGCAGCAGGACAGGTGTCAACGCTGTCTAACCTACACGCAACATTAAGCAGCTACTTCAACCTCATTTATACGGCTGGAATCTGGCCATCAGCGCCTTCATCTTAACCTGCTAAAAGCAATAAATATGAACTTATCAGAATCGCACATATCAATATATTACTACATTCAATCCTCCCTTCTAAACTACACAACAGTTGTATTATAGCAGCATTTTCTGGGCAACTAATGAAAGATAATCGTAAGAATTTATTACCACATCGAGCGTTACGCTCAAAACAACAAAGTATCTCATCTATTTTATGTGCAACACAGCCGCCTTACTTATGGAAATAACGGAGAAGCTGCTACAGTTCAGGTTTATCAAAACGCTGACAACATGTGTAAGTTTCCCCCTCTCAACACAAAGCAGTCGTTACAGAGACAAAGATCCCTGTCACAGGCTGCTCCATACAATCATGTCTCTATTTGATTCCACATCCACAGTACAACACACTGGAGAGGTATCCTCTCACTCTAGGTGCCTTCTTCATAGTGCAAAAGCAAATTACGTGGCTGTGAGTCTAAGCGAGGGGGAGGGGGGGGGGGGGGTTACAGCCATTAAAAACCCAACCAAAGACATGTGGAGGACTCTTCTTCATCGTCGATGCCCACAGGAGCAGGTTCAGTTGATCTGCCTGTTAAAGAACATTGAAAAAGGAGTTAAAGTGGGTATTGCAGTTTTAAATTCCACATTCAAGCTTTTATTATTCTGTAAAAGAATACCTTCTCCTCCTCTGCAGGTACAGGCGAATAAGCCACTGCACCACGAACGGCCAAATTACAGCGAAGGCCAAGCTGGTGGGAGAAATGTCGAAAGGCCACCAGGACGGTTTCTAGAAACAATCGGCATGATTTCATATCAGACGGGTCTGAATCTTTTTAGTTCCCACTAGTGATCGTAAAACCTGAAACATTGTTTTGGTGCAGGATTAAAAAAGAAGAAAGAAAAGTGCAAAGTATCTTCAAAGGTTTACCTGACTCCTCCTATTCACCAGGGGGGACGCATACGTTGGAGGCATTGATCTCGCCTGCAGAGAGAGCAAGAAATACATTTAAAAAAGAAAAGTCCATAAACTTCTATCAAAGGTAAAAACCATTACAGTATGTTTGTTATTATCGGTCCTCAGTGTTTACAAAGTCAAAGTACAAACCCCTTATCTTCTTTCCATAAAACCCTCATAAGCTATTTATAGACCGTGTTCTCTGCCATTCCCTGTAATAAAAACTATTTGATGTATGAAGGATTTTATTCGTGTCGTGTTGATTCAAAATTAAAATAGTGTGGTTGAGACACGTATATTGCCCTCTCTTTACACAGAACGTAGTCACAAGTAGTTGTTTCAGTGTAAATGTGATGTTGTTGGGCCCGTTGTTGCATGTTCATGGCTTAAGAGGACGGACGGGTCTGACCTGGCTAGCAGTCAGAGCCTCCAGGGTCTGCAGCCTCTCCAGAACGCTCTGCATGTCATCCTGCAGTCGAGCCAACGCCACCACGATCTGCTCGTTCAGGCTCTCTCCAGGCGTCAGCGCTCCTCCCCAGCGGTCCCCGTCACCGTCCCCACCACCGTACATGGGCATCAGAGATTCAGAGCCGCCGCCAAGAGAGCCTAAAAGACAATTGACACGGGGGACACTCTTCAGACTGTTGTATCTGCAGACCACAAAAACACAGAAAAAACGAGGTTCTTCGCCCTGTGAAGGATAGGCTTACCCTGTCCTCTTCTGACCAAAGAGCCGTCCGGCCGGTCTGTGTTCGGTCTCTGTCTCTGGGACATCGTTCCACCGTTCTCCCCATCTTCTCCTCCACACCTGATGCCCCGCAGTGCGCCGTGAACATCCGTCTGTGGCTCCTCTAGACCCGGCAGGACGTGGTTCTCCTCTTCGTCCAGGTCGTCTAAAGAGCGGTTGTGCTCTGAGCTCTGGGAGGAAAGATGCACATTAATAATGAATCAGTGGCGAGAGCCAAGTCCTCCGCACTAAACCGGGAGCTTTAAGACGTTAACTTGCCTCTTCTTGGCCGAACTGGTCCACAGAATCACAGTAGACTTCGCTGTCAGAGTCACTGGCCACGTGGCTCGGACCCGACACTTCATCACCGGGATCTGAGATCAGCACGATGAAAGAAAGCTCAGCATTGTGACACGGAGGAACCCGGGAGCTTTGTGTGCCATTTTAACAGAGACATTCATTAAAAGTGTCCCAGGAGCAGCTGAAGTGTTAAACTGGGAATGGAGCGCAGCAGATTATCTGATCACATGGTGCACTGATACACCACAGGCCGTGGGCGAGGCGAGTACAGAGTCCTCAGTAACGTTCCTTACCCGCGTGGTGACCATTGAGCAGAGTCTCTCCCTCCTGGGAGTCCCTGGAGTGATTCCCGTTGGTCAGGTGCGTGACCCCGTTGGCCACTTTGCCGTTGGACAGCGGCGCCTTGTGTCTCCTGGCTGAACCCTTCTTCTTCGGCTGAGACGCTGCGGATTTCTTGTCTGAAATAAAACCGCAACAAAGAAAAAGCACGTCAACGAAACGTTTTTCTGACAATATCTTCTGACACAGTGCTTATAACTTTGTTACCTTTTCTGACCTCCCGTATCACTACTTCTCCCTCCTCATCTTCTTCTTCTTCCTCTTCCTCTTCCTCTTCCTCTTCCTCTTCCTCCTCCTCCTCCTCTGACTCTGACTTTTCCTTCACTTCGAGCCTGGCAGGACGAGTCTCCAGGGTGCCGTTCATTTCCATCGTTCTGACGATGCTCTTCGTGACGCTCTTCGACGGCAGTGAATTCAACATCGTGCCAAGCCCTGTGAGAAGAAATGGAACCTAATTATAAAACCACAAATACCAAAACACAACACAACACTTCCTTTAAGGATCCTCACGTATGTTGTGTGCCACTAATGTGCAACATGACTGCTAATAAGCATTAAAAGCATCTGAGCTGCAACACCAGACAAATACCAAACTCTACCACTACACCCAAATATCTACAGATCTACACAGGGATATACTTGCCTTCCAGTTGTCTAGCAAACAGTGTCAAACGGGCTGAGCATATGACAAGAGGCAAATTATTAGGAAGGTTAAGCTCCGCATGCTGGTTTTTTGACATCACAAACAAAGTGGAAGGCGGTGCTTTAAAACCTTACCGGTGCTCAGGTCTGATATCTGTGTGATCTTCTTCTTCTCGTCAATCAGCTCGTAGAACGGGCCGAGCACACGCAAGAGCTCCTCCACCTCGTCCGACATGGGCATCCCCTCCAGGATCTACGCATCACATACAGCAACACGGAGAAATTGTTATTGTTTCTGTATAATAAAACAGATTACTTCCTCTGTAAAAGTTACACACCAGCTTCATTTCATCCACGTAGGCTGCCATCGCTTCTTCTTTCGGCATGTCTCCAAGAGAACTCCATGAGTCCCTGAATCATCAAATTAAACAGAAACTGTATTATTATTGTTATTATTACTATCATATCACTTTACTCAAGTAAAAATGTTTAAAGCGCCTATATTGGGGTTCAACTTTGTCAAAAAAGGACAGTTTGTTTGAGTTAATCTTTGTTAGAAACGTAACAAATTATTTGTAGCTACAGTTATTCTATGACTACGGGTTTTTTTGGTATAATTTCCTGATACACTTGCAAATCTAACCCCCCCCTAGTGCAACGGGACCACGAGAGAAACCGTGCAGCAAAGTGGGTAAGAGGTTACATTCCTCAAGTCCAGAGATCACCGAACACAACACGGACTAAAGGCGGAGGAGCTGTTGGTCAGAAAACTCAGCGGAGGGAATTTGATCTCACTGTGCAAAAACACAACACAGTCAAAGTGGGACAAAAGCAACAGGTTGCGCAATGTGCACACATCAATTTCAACACTGAAGACTGTGGTACTCATGCAACTTGTGCTAATTATTCCTGAAAGTAAGTAATAGAAGAACAACAGAGATTAGTGTGATTAAATACACAAATATGTACACATCTAGGCTACAATTACAACACATTGACTGGTTGTGTATTTCCTTTTATTCATTACCATTTTGCTTTGCCAACCGCATCCCAGAAGCCAGGTCGGGGTATATTGCACGCGCCCACAGTGGCCTGTTTATAGTAACTGTAGAACTTGAGCATCATATCATTGGAGGGCTGAAAGGGACCTGAGGGAAATAAAGGACATTTCACACTGACAATGTGCAAAATAGCCGCTTTCTAAGCACTCTTCCTACTGTTGTATACCTCTGTGAAAAGAGACAACACAAGACATTCACAGGTGATTCTGCATTCACCTGTAGACCTGTAGCAGGGAGGAAAAGCTCCTCACACTGCAAGCAAAGTGGATTAGCCCCTTTATTTTTAAATCGCACAAGCTGTTGCACCAGCACTTAACCAGGTCTGACACCATTCTGATGCCATCAACTGGCCTCGTTCCTGAACTCACCATCCGGGGCCAGACTCTTGATCACTCTGACGGCAGCCTCGAACCTCAGCAGGGTCAGACGCCTCTCATCCTCCACGTTGACTCTCTCCACCTCCATGGTGTCACACTGAGGCAGGCAACACAAATAACCTGCAGACAGGAAGTGAACAAAAAAAACACAGACTTTGACAGCGCTCGTGCAACTAGCGTTTAGGCAAACTTGCAAGTTGTTGTTGTTGTTGTAGCCACCAGTAGGATGTTGTGTATGTAAGACACATCATCTGCTATGCGACACACCTCTAACTACCCCAAATATCTGTGCTGAATACAACATGTAACGGTTACGTCCTGTCAACGGAAACCGCTTAAAGACCGACACTTACCGTTCAAGCCAACGGCCTATCTGTCTGTCAGAAGGCGACCCGTCTTTAGCCTTCGACCAGACGCCATGAACAGTGTAATAAAGCCAGACAGACGTGTAGTAAGGGAGTTGTAGTTTTTTTTCTTACTGCATATCGATATTTCCTACAAGCTCCACAATCCTTCGCGTCCGCCTCAACAGAAATTGACAAATGTGTACTGAATAAATCAGAAAACTATGAAGAAGTGAAACATAAGAATTCTTGTGGTGTTATATTTCGATGTTATCTCGAATTCATAACATGAACCCGTCATGGTTACAGATATAAGTAAAACTACACTTCCCATAATCCCTAGTCAGGATCCGTGTTTTTTTTTTTACAGTTGGAAGGGTGATGGGTAGACGGGGGGCAAAAAAGAAAGAGCTCTCACTGTGTCTTTATTTACGAGTACCACAACTCGTTGTAAAATAACTAGATCTGAAATAAGTTGATTAATGTATCACTCAATCGACATAATCACCAAGAATGTTGATAATCACTTATTTTATAGCAAGAATGCCAAAAATGTCCAAGTTCCATGTAAAGATTTGCTTATATATTTTTGGGGTTTTGGACTGTTGGTCAGACAAAACAAGACATTTGAATACATCACTTTGCTCTTGATGATATTGTGATGTGTTTTTCATTATTCTGTGGCATTTAATCATGAATGAATCAGTAAAATAATAATAATTGGTAACGGTAGATGTAAAGATACCTCAGGTTTGTTTTGGCCACAATGCAAAGACCAAAAAATAATTGTATTTCTTAATTTCATGAACATGTATAACTGAAGACAAAAAAAGAAGAGAACTTGCTTTCATAAGTAGAGGCCTGAATAATTTACAAATATTCATTGGTGACCGTGGCTTTTTTGTTGCTATTTAATCTTTAAAATAAAAAAATTGCATGGTTTAAAAAGCAATACAAAGTTTTCAAAAGAGCAACAATCTTGTGGTAGTTCGATCCCCGACTATACTCTCTACATGTACGATGGGTTAAATGCAGAGGTCCAAGTCCATGTATGTAATACTCTCATAAAACTTTAATAACTTTAAGTGTTTAGGTATATATGTATAATAATGGCACTTAGGATAAGCATAGACTGGAGGGCAAATAAATACTCAATCATGCACTCAAATGTCACTTTCAGAATTAGGTATTAAATTATGATTTCACATTTTATATTTACTGTTTTTTCCTCTAATGGACCCTCCCAGTGAAAATATTTCCCAAAAATGTACTCGTATAACTCTCATCTTGAATCCAGCGCTCCAATAATGGTCCACTTTTACACCGCAGAGTGACTCCTCCTTCTCAACACAGACGATCTTCGGGATTGAGGTCACGCCAGCGCGAGGGCAGGAATCCCACAATAGCAGGCGGAGGATTTTTCTTCTTCTTCTTCTCTTTTTTTTGAAGCAGAGCTGAGCTGGTTGCCGTTTCAATCACAGGGAAGGCAGCGAGAGAGAGAAGGGAGGCTCTGCAGGAGGGATGTAAGAAAGATGGCAGAGCTACAAATGTTGTTAGAGGAAGAGATTCCTGCCGGTAAAAGAGCGCTCGTGGAGAGTTACCAAAACCTCACCAGAGTAGCAGACTACTGCGAAAACAACTATGTGCAGGTAAGAGAGCAACTACCGCCTTTTGTCGCGTAAAACGCCCGGGATTGAATCGGGTTGTTGGGACAGGAAACGTGGATAAAGACGCTGGAATGAGCTCCTCCACCCAAAGGGCTGCAGGAACAGTGTGATGCATTCAAAACCGTGGGACATTTAGATACCTAGTATCTAGTTTGCACCCATTAATCCACATTTATTCCAAGGGTGTGTCTACTTGTTTTATTTTTATTTATTTTATTATCACCCTGGGTCGGTTTGAAAAACGCCAGTTTTTTTACAGCAGCAAGTTTTAGCTGCTAAAAATGAATTTATTTAATTGTTTTTAAAAAAGACACCAACAAGAAAGTTCCTCCAGTTCTCCTTAATTGATGCCGACACTGCCTAAACATTTTTTTTTAACTACATTACTAGGGAAAATAAACATCCACATGAATATTATAGTAACATTGCAGTCCATTACATTCCAAAAGGTCATTAAACTCACCATTTGATACCACAAAAGGTCCCCATTGGGACACTACAGCAGCACTACAGTGGAGGTCTATAGTGTCTACATTATGGGCTTGTAAGCACTCAGTGGACATCCCATAATGTTTATTGTTGCTGCATAATTCTTTAACCATTAAACAACTTGTAATGCCACATTAAAGCATAATATATGCATGGAAGGCCTCTTATTTTTGCCACTTAATGGAGAGTTAATTTAAAGATAATTCAGGTTTTTGCATTGAGGCCGAGTGAGGAATGCAAAGCCTTTGTTAGTCGGTCACTAAAGGTTTGACTTATTGATTTTTCTCAACTTATTGCTGGGAACAGAGCTAATTTTGTCATGTTTTTTTAGCAGGATTATCTTCATGTGAATGTGTCAAAATGAAACTTCACCGTGGTGTCACAGTGACCACAGAGGATGTGTTTAAGTTACTTTTAGCACAACATATTGGTGGTAAGCCACTTCTAAAAGAAGACCGAGAACAAGCTGAGTGACACAGAAACGGGTTTTTTTTTGAGCAGGAAGACGAGCCACCATATCAGCTCTAGAGAGGGCGTGTCCTCTCCAGCTGTACTCCCAGAGGACTCCCTGTAATTCAGTTATTCTGGTTCCTCCTCTGGTGATTTGGCTTTGTGAGGCTCTGAAGCTCTGTGTCGTAACCCACGCAAACTAAACAGAGCGGCAAGGTTGTCGTCTTTGTCCCACATGAGCCCTAAAATGAAATTATTTTTACTCATGTATTGATCATGATAGTGACATACATGCATGTGGGAATCTTTGCTGTGGATCTTGTTTACTACTGCATGCTGGGACATGAGATAAAGGTGTTACAAGCTGATGTTCCCACCCTGACACCGTGTTGAGATCTCTGTATAAAAGCAGGAATGCTGGAATGTTGTTTACTTTTGAGTAAATCTTTTGCAGCGTGACAGTATTTTGTAAGTTTTGAAGGCCAGCTGCTGATACCTTTGAGTCCCGACCACAGTAGCCAATGTTTGTTGCTGATATAGTGTTTTTAAAGCACTGTTGGTAAATAGAAGAGGATCCTAAAATACTATTTAGCTAATAATGGATAGAAATCTCCACTAGGACCCAAAATAATGAGATGTAAAATCCATTTTAATGTAGCCGTGGATAAAGATACAGTAGGGATGGGTGTACAGTGTTGGCTCTGACTTTTATTCTGTCTAGAGTTCTGTCTCACGAGTCAAACACATTTTAGGATTCTGTTCTGTTTCAGCATCTTGTTTTCAAAGCGCTGACGTAAAAAAAAAATCTGGATTTTAAGCTTTTCGGCACTTTGTGTGAAGCGAGTGTCAGACTAACAGTGCACTTTTCATAATCCCTCTCTCTCTCTGTCTCTCTGTCTCTCTGTCTCTCTGTCTCTCTCTCTCTCTCTCTCTCTCTGTCTGTCTGTCTGTCTGTCTGTCTGTCTGTCTGTCTGTCTGTCTGTCTGTCTGTCTGTGTCTCTCTCTCTCTCTGTCTGTCGCTGTCTCTTTCGCTCTCTCTCTCTCTCTCTCTCTCTCTCTCTCTCTCTCTCTCTCTCTCTCTCTTGTCTGTCTGTCTGTCTGTCTGTCTGTCTGTCTGTCTGTCTGTCTGTCTGTGTCTCTCTCTCTCTCTGTCTGTCGCTGTCTCTTTCGCTCTCTCTGTCTGTCGCTCTCTCTGTCTGTCTCTGTCTGTCTGTCTCACTCTCTTTCTCTGTCTGTGTCTGTCTGTCTGTCTGTCTGTCTGTGTCTGTCTGTCTGTCTCTCCCTCTGTCTGTCTGTCTCTCTCTCTGTAGAAACACACACCACAAATACTGTGCACACTCTGTGAACCGTGCACATATCAACATGCCTCAGCTCGAATCGGCTCGTCCGTTCAGCGCTCCTCCTTCACGTTTCCATCCCCTCTTCTTCTTCTTCTTCTTCTCCTCCTCTCCCGGTTCTTGTCATGGAGGCTGTGGTGTTGTGAGTGTGAGTTTCAGCTCAGCAGATGGTGAAAGCTCTATTTTACCAAAGACAGATCACTGCCCCACTTTCTCAACTTGATAGTGACTTGTGTGTGTGTGTGTTTTAACGCGTGTGTGTGTTTTCATACCTGTGTGTGTGTGTGTGTGTGTGTGTGTTCTATGACACGCCGACAGGTCAGAGTTATGTTTCCTGTTGACTCTGAAGAATGACTCCCTGGAAATGCCTTCGCTCTGCTTCAGGAAGTGGCTTCATAATGGAGCCTAGAAACACCCTTTAGATCAGATTAGTCCGAGTAATCCGGGGCTTTGTATTTTAATACGTTTATGTATTCTTGCCCCTCGAAATAGATTTTTTTTTTGGTTTAATTGATGCAAGTTGGTTTGTTTAACCTCTGAGACAAGGACGCATACGCGCTGTATGCAGAGTGGGCCACCTGGTCCTGTTGGCAGCTCACTGAGAGGCTGCAGACTGTATTGTTCAACACAAACACTGTGATTCAGCTTCTATCAGATGTGCCCGAGCTGCATTTCATATTTGTGGAGCTGAAAAACGATTCAGAAAATCAATTTGCAACGATTTTGAAAATGGATTTTATTTATTTTTTACATCTAGCTGCTAGAGTTTTGGGGATTTGCAGCTTTTCTTTTGTCGTGTGAAAGTAAATATTATATCTTTGGGTTTTGTACTGACAAAGACAAAACAAGCAGTCTGAAGATGTCATTATGGGCTCTGGGAATTTTTACATTTTGGCTGTTTTCTCACTTTTTAAACATTTCATTGAGAAAACAATTAATTGATTAAATAATCTGTATATTAATTGATAATTTGAAGGTTTAGATATTCCCCTCGTGGCTCTGAAAAGCATCCTCATTTACTTTAAACATATTTATAATTTGAGCAGATATCGCTTGATAAGAATTATTATAATTTTGTTGACTTTTGTGCTGCAATTAATGTTTAATTTAAGTATCAATTAATCGCTCAATGATCATGTAATCTGTTAAAATGTATGGAATAATATTTCGATTTTTTAAATTTAAAATGCCAATTGATCATCTGTTGAACAAAGAAAACCAAATACTGTATAAGTGCAATATTATTCTTTTATGATGGCATCAAACACATATTTTAGGGCTTAAATAATTGAACAATTATGATGATTGCTAAATAGTCATAACCAGGACTTCAGGATGAATAAACATACAGTACTAAGGAATAGGGAAGTGAAAGTGGCAGACTGAGAGGTCAGATGTCGGATCAGATGCCGTGTTGCAACCTCAGGACATGTGACCTGCTGAGCCAGCACGATGCCCACTTGAGCTTTTGGTTCTGCTCCTAAATGATCCGTCTTTTGAAATGTGTGCTGATGTGTTGGTAGTGAATGCAGGTGGCTCCTGTCCTGTTCGTAGGTCTACCTGTCCTGTTCATACAGCCTGTAGGTCTACCTGTCCTCTGCAGGTTTCTCAGGTGAATTAATGAGAGAGCATGTGGCTGTTTTGTCCTTCCTTGACACAGTTGTGTCTCTCTGGGTTCGTCCTTGTTTCCTGTCCTTCTTTTTCTCTCTCTCTCTCTCTCTCTCTCTCTCTCTCTCTCTCTCTCTCGCCCACTCTCTTTGCGGAGTGGCCTTGTTTTTCTCCCAGCATCCTTTCTCACCACCTGTCCCTCCTTCCCCCTCAGCTGACCAGGGCTGGTTTGGTCCGGACCGGTCGGGCCGATCTGTTACAGAGACTGTCTGCTTGTAGTTGGATTCATACAGAAGTAGTGTTTTCATGCATCGTTCACACTGTTCGTCTTCATGTAGAAACGTGTGAGTAATCCACCCAAACTCACATCCTGCTGGTGAAGAAACACTGAAAAATAGATTCATGTTTGTGTTTATTTATCAGTTCAGTGTGTTGTTTCAGGTACAGAGCAGCGACCACTGAACGAGTCGCTCCAGAAAGGTTAATTAGTTTCCTCCATGCACAGACTTCCTCTTCGTGTCTCCTCTCTGACACGCTCAAGGAACTTTTAATTGTGTGCTGGCGGTTCTTCAAGGTTAGGTAGACCTCACGGCCTTTCAGCCGGCCTCCATCTGCCCCGGAGGAATTATGAATTCACGGCGCGTGCCGCTGAGAGTTCGCCGGAGGAAGGGTTGATGGTTTTTCCTGATTCTCCACACGTCCCAGAGTCACTTTCACCACCTCGGCCGTCTCCACAGGTGGCTTTGTGTCGGCCATACATTTCATTTTGAAAAGTTTGGGAGCTTCCTGAATACGTTGTTGATCAGATATCTGTTATGTTTTTTAAGATCAATATGTTTTGACAAAGTGTGATAGCACTGGTTGTGACAACTGTACTGTTAAAGAGAGATTCTGGTATTTGTCAACCTGGATGTTATTCTCATGTTTTAGTGCATTCTGAGTCTTTGTCAGCATCTAACCGATACTGAACTTTTTATATATTCATGGTGTATTATTTCTAACATAAACGTATGACATGAACAAACATTTTTTGGTCAGGATCCCTTAAATTTAAGGATATAAGATGAGGCGTGTACTAACACCTAACTACCCGTCATAGTGAACCCCAATCAGTGTTGTTCTCACCAGAGTTTGCATTTCCCAAACGTGTATGACAGCTGGTGAGTAAAATGTTAGCGTGACCAGTGACCATCATGGACCAAATAAAGGGAACGAGACCCAGGATGACTGATGCTGGTCTTTGTTCTTCCATGTGATCGTGTCTGATCACATTGCAGTAGTAGCAGTAATAGATGAGTCACCATTGGTTTTATTTAATATATCCCAGTGTTCTATGGCTCTAAGTGACCAAGAAGTAGCTGGAGTTCCACTCCATCAGATCCTAAACGTGTCCTTATAATCTCACGTTTATCGGTTCTCCACTTAATTCCTCAGTCGGCGTCAGACAGCCACTTCAATACAACGACCCATAAAGCAGCGGCTCTCGCCTGCCTCCCCCGTCTCACTTATCTCACCCTGTCCGGTCTGCAGCGGTCGATACGAGGTGCCATGTGAGACCTTCCTGCTGGATTTACTCTCATTCTGCTCCGGACTGCGTTGGGTACCGCGACGTTCCCCTCCCGTTCTAACCCGGCCTGTCAGTCTCACAGGGAAAATGAATCCTCGGTTGCTCCGTTACAGCATGTTTGTTTTTATTCCTCCGTGCGCTGCTGACACTGTAGCTCTCCAGCAACACTTTGGAGACCTATTACATGTTGAAGGATTCCAAACATTCCTCAACGCTTTTTTGTTTTTTTTGTTTAGAGCATTTCCCCTGCGGACGAGTGGAAGCACATAAACGCAAATGTGCTCGTCAGCTGTACAAACCCAGCAGCAGACTGCACAGTAGAAACCCTGCGTGATGTTGTCACATTATCAAATGTTCATACACGTTTTAACTCTTCTTTTAATCCCTGAGTAAAGAGGCTGAAGGTTTGTCATGTTCCAAACTTTGGAGGGATGATTCAGTGAGGTTTGATGTCTCACTTCCTCCGATCTTCTCTTAGTCATGTCAGGGAGTCGGGAGGAAAACTCATTCTCTCCATTTTGCTGTTTGTGCTCCAGCTCCTGGGCGGGGAGGTATCTCCTCTGACCCCTGAACAGTTGTTTTTTCCAAAGGGAGGAAGTCTGGACTTCTCCTTCAGCCGACACCGGAAGTTAGCATCGCCCCGTTTCCCCTCGACATAAAGCCAACGAGATTGTTCCATCGGGTCTTGGATAACGAGAGAAAATAAGACATTAATGATACTTCCAGCAAGATAAACTTCACAAATAAACACCACTTTTAATGCAGCCATAAGAAGAATGGTAGGCTACAAACAAACCATGTTGTGGAAGAAGATGTTAAAGACATTATTTCAAGCATCTAACCAAAAAAAAACCCGTTTGACTTCGATATGAGAGAACTTTAAGAACGAAAATGCCGACTCCCTTCTGTGGTTTGAGACTCGATGCACCACCTTGTTTATGAAAGAAAAAAAACATATTTGCATTTCACTTGCGGTTGTTGGCCGTTATCTTGCCAGACTGGATTGGTGACGGAGTGAATTGCAAAGTTCAGTGCTTCAAAAGGTTCCCATGCAACAAAGCAAATCCGTTGACTGCCACTCCCTTCTAGCTCCTCAACGTCACATTCACGCTTCCTTCCAGCATCTGCAGTCAAACATTTCCACGCTGGCCTGGTATCTTTGCCGTTATTCAGGCGGCCGTTTGATTACCTTGTCTTCCTTCAGCTCCCACAGCTACATTTTGACTTTGTGTACACGGGCCGTGCATTCCTCTGTACTCCCTTCTTAAACCAAGCTGAGGTGCTGACAGCCTGTCTAATGCTGCCTGGATGTTCTGCGGTGTCTTTCTGTCATTACTCAGCTCAGAAGTATGAGATAAAGTGCCCCCGGGGCACCGAGGGTCTCTGGGAGCTCCCACCTCATTCTCTCTCCCGCTGTGGTACACTACACTCAAGCTCTCCAGCGCTATTATTTACCTTTTTTTTGTACTGAGCAAGCACTCATTTTGTCCCCCCCCCCCCCCCCCCCCTCTTGGCGAGTGTCTCAAGCACTGTTTGTTTGAAGATCCAGGCTGACAATGGATGTCATAGGGAGCAAAGATTCTCGGGTAATTGAACAACAAATCTGGTTAGTTTGAGGATTTGTGCACGGCCGGCTTGTGATGCGTGAACGAGTGAAAGGACGACGGGGGCTTTAACTGGAGCAGACGGCACTAAGATGCCGCCGGAGGCGATGCAATCGAGTGTCTCCTCCATCCTCCCGACGCCCACCGCTGACCTCGCGTCATGTCTCTGGCAGCTAGTGCAGTTCGGATCAGTTTGTCCAGAAAGCATGTTTATTTTTGACATGTTGACTCTTTAAGAAAACATGCAACTGATCATGCAGACTGAGCTCTGGATATGAAGAGTTACAGTTTGTATGATCAACACGAGGCTTAAGATTTAACCTCGTGTAAACCAGGAAAGGAAGCAGTCAGGCTTTTCCATTCACTGCGTCGGCTTTCCTGACCAATTAAATGTGATTCATTGTGGCTGCAGTCACTGGGGAAATACAAACTTTAGTGGCGGGGATGACTGAATAGTCTTTGGTGGCCTAGTTTAACAGCTTCAGATTTGAAACTGATATGGTGTTGGTCATCTTGTGCTGCTGGATCGTCTTGTTGGTGGTGAGAGACAAAATGTTTGTTCATTGTGGGCTTTCTGTTGCAAAACCGGCTCATTTTATATGACGCCGTGTAATCTTTGACTCAAAATAAAAGACAGTCGGTCTATTTTATAGATAACAAACCATTCATACAGAATGCATGATGGGTTTGAAAAAGGATTGGACACATTAAAAAAAACAAACCGCATCAATTGCAGCCATTGAAAAAGTTGGACTAAACGACATCACATGTTGTTCTTTGTGTGGAGGCATGGACCACCTTGAATGAATATGTTTGTAAGACATGCAGGACGTGAATTAGTATTTCTGTACACATCACAAATAAGCATTTGTGCGACGAAAGCATCAATGGTGCTGTTTTGTCTATGCGCTTTTACGGCTGCAAGATATGGACAAAAACTAGTTAATTGTGCAGTTTCTTAGTATTGCAATGTGGTAATTTGCATTGCAAATCGCAGTATGTTTACGTTCAGAGTTTCTGCAAATGAATGTGGGGTGCAAATGACTTTTTCTCTACACGTTACAGTTTGTGTTCAGTAGCTGCCATGTCAATGGTGCTGTTTATCTGAGCTCTGCAGCTGCAAGATATTGACAAAACCAAGTTAAAGGATGCACCAGCAGTAAAAAGCGACTGGTTGAAACTGAATCAGCAGACGCTGAGATCAACTGAAATTTGTGGCCCTTATAATTGTTCTACAATTACATTTTCTAGGATTTCAAATAGATTCAGAGGGAGGAATAATATTCTAATGCTGAGAAATTGTGGTAGTTTTTAGCAACATAAACACAATCTCATATGCAGCTTGATATGAAGGCCAGCAGTTCTGCACAGGCAGGCATATGTTGTCCAGTAATCTGTTTGGGAAAAACTGCATCCCATTGCTATTTAGAAATGGCCGTGATGCATATAAAGCTGTTTGTTTGTTTTTGTTTCGTACATTTTCCTGCAGCTGTTGCTCCATCTACCACGCTGCATATTGCACTGTCACTAGTAGGTGTCTGCGTGTGCACATGAGTGAATGTGCTCTCAGCAGGATGGCCTTTTGCTCCGAGCCCACTGGAGGAATCTCTCCTCCTTCCTGAGGCTGTTATCGCGCAACACATCTGCTGCTCTGATTGCCGCTAAAAGAAACTCATCTAAACGCTGTCATCTCCGAGGCGAACCGGCACAGCAGCTCTGTGGGGTCAGGAGCTTTTAGCCGTACGGATTGCTTCGGGATTAGTTGCGCGCTGCCACGGGGGAATCAGCAATGAGACACGCAGTGACACGGTTGTTTCTCGTTTTCTCCGTCCGCTTGCCTCTCTTCTTCATACGGCCAAATGTTCTTCTGTTTAGCCCTCTAACCACTACTACCAGTAATCATCTCCTCCACCAGCACATACCCCCTGCTACGGCAGCCTGTTATCAAAGCTCAGTGTGGCCCCTCCAGGCAGCGCTCTTTGGACTCAACTTTATTAGCAAGCAGCGTTGGGAAGAGCCCGCAGAGATCAAACGCGATGGCTCAGTTTTGCTCTTGGCCTCGGCCTGTTTGATGTGCGGTGGGCCTCATTACCACAGTTTTTCTGGTTGAGCCACTTCTTGTAACTGTCAGTGTTGTTGTTGTCCTCTCACACTAATATGGTGCAAGAAAACTAAACTGTTGCATTAGTAACTCTCAAAGCATTATGAGGTGAAGCTTGTGTCGGCTCAGTCAACCTTAAAAACACTTTGTTTTTGGCCTTATTAGCCTGCTTATTAGCCAGCAGGCTAATTAATGAAACCAGCCACTCTGTGTTTTTGTTGCTAATACTAAATGAGCTTCTACTGAATACATTTAAGAAATAATCCACCAAATATTTTAAGTATTAATCATTCATCAGAAGCACCAAGTACTGTAGTTGTGTTAGAAATAAACCTGCTGGCTAGTTAACTGCCTAGCAAAGCTAACAAACAAACTAAGCTAACTAGCCAGCAACCTCATTTATTGTCGAAACTACTTATTGCCTTTGATGCTAATGTTAGCTTCTACGAAATACATAAAAGATTAGTCCAACAAAACTTATGTTTTGAGTATTAAACAGTTACTAACTGTAGGACTTAAAAAGATGCCCTCAAACAGTTTCTAGCTACGTTAGCTTAAAGGTTTGTAGAAAACGTTAGCCATACTTTTCATAATAGTAACGACAAGGACCGGACTTTTCAATCCACTTCCTCTCTATCTATTAAGATGTACAATATGTTTACTTATATTTTCGCCAGACTTTGGCTAAATATACAGCTTCTTTTTGTCGCTAGTGCAGTTAGCTGTTAGCATTTATAATTTGTGACCAAGCAAACATAGCTAGGTGCTACAAAAGTAATCTGTTTAGTGTACTAGCAATGAACAGAAACTTTTCAGCCACAATTGTCACTTGCAAAATGATACTTTGTCAGTAAAAAACAACAACAATATTTTGATGAATATCTAAGTATGTTAAATTCTACCAAGCTAGCCAGGTTTTCAATGTTCAGAGCTGTAGTTAGCTCTTCTCGCTCTGTTCCCAGAGCTTCCAACATGGCTGCTGCAGGATGAGTTGCATCATCTCAAATCCCCCCAGAGAGAGCGTGGTGTCTGGGGAGTGAGAGTTGGGGTGGGAAAAGGATGCCTTGGCTGCTCTGTTGGCTCGAATCCACCACAAACCTGACCTGGATAGAAGATAAATGCGAATGTTATGCGATAATAATGTAACTGGGTTCCCATTCAATCTCTTTATTTATTTATTTTTTCTTTCTCTAATCCCTTTTCGTGCACAGGCCCAGGACAAGAGGAAAGCTCTGGAGGAGACCAAAGCCTATACCACCCAGTCCCTGGCCAGCGTGGCCTACCAGATCAATGCCTTAGCCAACAATGTGCTGCAGCTGCTGGACATCCAGGCCTCGCAGCTGCGGCGCATGGAGTCCTCCATCAACCACATCTCCCAGGTCAGAAACACACACACACACACACACACACACACACACACACACACACACAAACACACACACACACACCACAGACCATATAGCTGTGAAGAATGGTGCCCCACACTTCCCACTTCTCCTCTCACTTTCACACAGACTCTGTTATTTTCAAACACAGTACGAGGCCTTCTGTAGTCTCCATGGTTCCTTTTTATTGGTCGGTATTCGGTATCGGTCTTGCACAAGTGTCTGACTGGCTGTGTGTTCGGCGAAATGACTGCCGCTCTGTTTGCCTCTTCCTTTATGCTCTTGTCGACTTAGGAGACGTACAAACATTAAAAAACATCGCGCACAATCACTCTAAACTTGTAATTATTTGTCTGTAATACTCATTACTGAGCAGCACAAACACACAGAGGGACGTAGTTGCATATCTGTCTGGTATAGTATAGTAATATCTGGTATTTAAAAGATAATTTAGTTCTTATTCTGTTAATTACTCGGCTTATTTGATGGACACAAATACCAGATCCACATGTTTTCAAGTTGAATAATACTGGATTAGATAGACCATTTCATGATAAGGATGTTAATAGTATCTAATTAAAGGCCTGTCCCATAAAGACACGTTAATAATAAAGGCCTGTTGAGTTCAGTGATTGATGCGAATAAAAGCCCGGGCTATTATTTTAGTTTTACAGAATACGGTGAACCCATCAGGTCTTTCCTCCCCTAACCTTTTTCTTTGTATAGCATGAGGACTCCTGCCATGTGCAGGAAAATCCATCCGCTCATCCAATGAAGGCATTAAGAGCTCAGACAAATCAAACAAAGAGCTGCAGCCAGGTGGCATCTCGTAGATTAGAAGTGGACGACGACAAACCTGGAGCTAGTTCTCATCGTGGTTCAATACAGACTTGTAAAGTAATTGATAAAAAACAATTGGTTGTTTCTGGTTGTAAACATTCTTTATGCGGTGATGGAGTGATCTCTGATGGAAAGGAGGGAGTAGTTCCTCTATAGTTTTGTCTTTCCCATGTTCGCTATCTGTGTTTGTCCTCTGACGGTGCTTCACTGAGAGACACAGAAATTCCTTCTGGACACAGTGAAGGTCAGATTCTCAGTCTAATGGAAGGAAAGAGGACTTGTGAGACTTGAGGGCTTCAGAAAGGGGGGGGGGGCGGAGAGAGAGAGAGAGAGAGAGAGAGAGAGACACACACACACAGAGAAGAAAGGAGTCTTATTGCGCCTTCAGGTTTTGAGTCAATATCCTGACTGTAGCATTGAGCCGACAGTCACCAAGGTCCCTCTCTGTCTCTGTCTCAGGGCCACGTCTGAGAAGCGTCTGAGAGGGAGGAGGACATGGTGCTTTAGATTAGATCATTCATTTTTATAACGGCTCACATTGTTTGACTTCTGTCTGCATCACACGTCCTCATCACCGTCTCTTGTCTTCTGCACGGGAAATTCCATCCTTCCTCTGCTATATTTAAGCCCCAGTTTGTGTACTTTGTGTGCAGCCATGATTAATGTGAACTAGACACGCTGATGGTCAGCAAAGAAATGTTTTCCTCTTTCTTTTTTTGTTTTATAAAAATGCAAAAAAGTGAAGTTAATCTACGAGCAAATTTTCTTCTCCTTCAATCATTCCCATCTTTCTCTAATTTGCATAACTTGAATGATTTAGCAGCTTTGCCTTAATAAACTAGCAAACGCTGACTGCCTAATGTCCGTCTTCTTCTCCGTCTAGTTGTTTTCTTTCTGGTTTAAACAGCAAGAGGAGAGTTCCTAACGTGCTTTAGTAATAAAGAAGCAGAGCTGTGAGCTCTGCAGGACATGGGTGTGTTTTATTGCCCTCCACTGTCCGGTTCAGAGGTGGATCATTATCACGTCGCCCTTAGCGTTGCATTCTGGTGAATGTGTAATGGAGCCTGCTGCTTGAAATATATATATGTATATGCAGTATATAGTATATGTTTTTTTTGACAGTGGAAAGGAAGTCTTCTCAGGTGAATAACCAGTGAAACACGAGCGTGACTCCTTTTTATCCTCGAGACACCGATAATAAAAACGCTGCAGAATTTACTAGGCTCTTCATAATCATACCAGCCTTTTCTCCTTCTCTCCACAGTCTGTCCTGTTAGTCCTTCCTGAGGACGAGTCTCTCTTACATTAACGTGTCAGCCGGTGTGGTGAGATGCTGCCTGGCTCGGTTTGGTCCGTTTCAAGAGGTTCACTCTGGTCAGGGTGTGTCTGCTTAGTGGTGGCGTCGCTCTGAGCTGGATGCCAAGTGTGTTGTACTCTACTGCACTGTATTACAGTACAGTACAGTGCAATACAAGTAGTTCTGCATGTGCTGGGAGGTACAAAAGGTATCTATTTTTAAGGGGGTGAAAAGGAACAATTAAGATGCACAATTGGGTCCAATTTAATAACTTCAGCTGCTGCAATATTTTAGTTAATATTCAAACAACTGTAAGGCTGCAACCAATTCCTCCATGAATACTTTTTGGATCCATACAAATGTTTTCCCAGAGCCCACTGGGACCCAATTACTCGTTTAGACAAAACGAACAGGTCCCAAAAATATTCAAATTACAATCGTGTAAAGAAGAGAAAACTAGCAGAATGATCGTCCCATTTTAGAAGTTGGAACCAGTGCAGTTTGAATGATGAATCGACTTTAAAGACAGAAACATGTAGAAGAAATAGTCGAGTAATCGTTGAAACACTAATCAAGAGGACGGTAGAAACTTATGTGCTCGAATTATAATGCGTTTGAATCTGCGCATGGTGTTTATTAAGTATGCTGCTTATTGATATTCAGTGGACGTCGGGCTGCAGTATCACTTCATAGCCAAACGTGTGTGTGAGCAGTGACAGACGCACAAATGTTTGTGTGTGTGTGTGTTGACAGGTATTTGTTTGCGTGTCACCTCCCCTGCCGTCATCCGCAAGCCGGGGTCTCTCTCCGCAGCATTGAGGCAGAAAGGGCTGATGGGAAAGTAGCGTAGCCTGCGGGGCTTCCACCTTGTGCTGCGTGTGAAGTGGCTGCTAAGAGGCTGCGAACAGGGAGCGCTTTGTCCGCCCGGCGGAAGAAAAAGCCTCACATTGAGAACCTCTCTGATACCCCAATAGAGAGGATAGAGAGGGAGGATAGATTGTGTGTGTGTGTGTGTTGGGGGGTCGTGCACAAACAGCCAATGTTCAAGCTGCAGCTCCTCTGTCCTGATTGTTGATATTCAAGTTTTGTGGAGACACTGCACGTGAGCTATAATCTGAACTTGCCATTGTTGCCATAAAAACAAGTACACCGTTTGGTGAAGGGAGTGTTAGTGCTGAGACATAACAATGGAATACAAGCAACTTTGTTTGGAGAAACTCTGACACACTTAAAGTAAAGGGCGTTCAGAACAACAGGGAGAGGTACAACAACATAAACTCATATTGTTTGTGCATGCTGAAGAGGTAACAAACAATACTTCAGCTCACAGTTCAGTCTGATGCACAACACAGCGGTCACGGTTTGATCCACTGAAGATATTTATAGCAAAGTGAAAATAAACTGACGGTACTTTTATTCCCCTGAGAGGCATAAAAGTAGAGCTAACAAGTATTGTAAGTTCAGTTAATACCGTGAAACACAGTTCCATCCTTCACGAGTAAATACGACCACAAAACAACGATGAAATCATTACTGATGAATTGAGCATGAAGACTTGTGCCCTCAAAACAGCCAGAGATGCATTTTAGATGGTTTTTTGCATCCGGTCGAAGCTATTTTCATCATCGCTCTCTTCCCCTGGTTTCATAGTGACATCTTTTGTACACTGGAACATTAATAGCACGAATGACCAATGTTTCCGTATCTGTCTCACGGCAGCATGTTAGTCAGGGAGGAAATACTGAGTCACGCTCTGGCAGCAGCTGAGGGGAACTGGGACTTTAGCTGGTGCTGGTCATATGGCCAAAATCTTTAAGCACAATATAAGTCATTTCATATCTTCGTCACGATATATATCACGATACAGCATGTTTTCTGGGGATTTAATGAATACATAAATAGTCTAATCACATCTGTCTGTGCATTAAATACTTAACAAATGAAAAGTACGAAGTATTTTCTCATTTAATTAAGAACGTAAGTTCAAAATTGTCCGAATTTCGGAGAAATTTGAAATATTTTGCCTTTCCTGATTAATTTAGACAATTCAATCATGTATCATCGCGATATGATTCCATTGAAAGACAATAAACTATCATAACTAATACCCAGCATCAGTAAAATACGATAGAAACTAAATGCAAACATCTATTTTAGTGCAAGCATCAAATGCAAGAAATTTATAGGGATTTTTTCCTTTTATTTTAAAAGATGTATTTATCCAAATAAAAAATTAGACCACAAACTAACCACTCTGTTAATTAATGAAGTGCACATGTGAGTGTCCATATCTTAAAGAGCAGTTGACAGTGTGGTGATAAAACTACTGTGTGTGTGATTTGTATAAAATGAATTGTTCAACTCTCTGTTCCTCCAGTGCAGCGTTGTCGTACAGTGATGGTGGATGGTTTGCACTTACATTTGGAGCTTGGCCGGTGTGCTGATTGAACCCAGTGACCACCGTGATGAAGCAGCAGCAGCAGCAGGCTGGATGCATGAAGCAGCTGACACGTCTACTGTACTCTGTACGCTGGTTCCCACAGCTGTGTGTGTGTCTCTCACTGAGATGCTGTTTACACAGTTACACAATATTCCTATCTGATCACGAGCCTGTTTGTATTTGTGCTCTCAGCGCGGCGCGCATTTCATTGTTTTGGTTATTTTTTTCATTCCAGTCCTCATTCCCTCGGATGCACAGTTGCATGCCGTTACGCTCTGCAGCTAGTGTGTGTGTGTGTGTGTGTGTGTGTGTGTGTGTGTGTGTGTGTGTGTGTGTGTGTGTGTGTGTGTGTGTGTGTGTGTGTGTGTGTGTGTGTGTGTGTGTGTGTGTGTGTGTGTGTGTGTGTGTGTGTGTGTGTGTGTGTGTGTGTGTGTGTGTAAGAGAACACACACTCATGCAAAGGCTTAAGGTTGCGTCTGTGTGCTGCAGTGGTGGCTTTTTGACCTCCCGTCGAGGAAGAATGGCACTCATCCAAACAGGAAATGAAGCCTTATAGGTCTCTCTCCCTGTGTGTGTGTGTGTTCTCGTGTTTCCTGCTGATCCCACTGCTTGCTGTGTATTTTGGTCTCTCCCACTCACCTGGCTGTGAAATGCAGAGCTCCATGTGGAGTTTGTCTGTATTTTCTTTTTTCACTGTTGGATATTTGTCTTCGTGTGTGTATATGTGTGTGTGTGTGTGTGTCAGAATCTTTCAAGAGCATCTAAAATGTCAATGCACTTGGACTTCAACAAAACATCAGTTTTTAAATCATATTTTAAACTTTTTTTTTGATGTTTTCTTTCAAGTTATACATAAATGTCACAAAAAAGTAAGAACTGCTCATCACAATTTCCCAGACGACCTAAAATTAAGTCCAACAAAAAAGTCCAGAACTCAAAGAGGGGGGGGAAAAATGCAGATCTCCAGATTTGAGAAGCTGCATCCAGCAAATATCAGTTTTATTACATTAAATTGGTGATTTGATCTGTCGATTCCTGACTTTCCTGCGGGGTGTGTTTCTGTGTGACTGGATGTGAAGCGTTGCAGCACACGCCCGGCTATCAAGCCTCCGCTCTGCATGAACAGAGGTTAAATGTGAAATGACGGGTGACTGATGTTGTTCAGTGACTCATCAGCTCCTCCTGCTCGGCGTCTCACTTCCTCTTCTGCTCTTCCTTCTCCGCCCTCTTCCTCTTCCCCACTGCAAAGCCTCATTACCAGTGCAGTCTCTCTCACTTAACACGCTGCGATTACATGTAATCATCGCACCTCTGTTCTGCAGTTCCTCCCCCTGTTTAAGGATCCTGTAGGCAATTATTGAACCGCTCTGTATAAACAAGGCTGATTAGGGAACACTCCTCTCCCCTCACTGAGGAACCCAAAAAAGTTAGATTGGCAAAAGACAGCCGAGGTGTTTCCATATGCGGATCTTTACTTTTTTTGTTTCCCTTTGCTGGGAGAGACAATCCCTCCAAGTGCAATCCAAGGGTTGGATTGCACTTGGAGGGAAGACAGACGAAGAAGAAGACAGACGACCAAGAGACTGTTAAAACAGGCATGTGACCGGAAGTTCACCGGTTCAAATCTAAGTGTCGCAGAGCAGTGATTTCTGGGGAATGGGCTCTCTACAGGGTCACAAGATCAACCTGAGGGGTCACGAGATGATAGAAGAAGAAGAAGACCGTTAAATATGAAGCTAACTAGCGTAGCTTAGCACAAACACGGGAAACCGCTAGCGTGGCTCTGTCCAAAGGAAACAAAATCTGCCGAACAGCATCTCTGAAGCTCACTGGTTCACACGTTATATCTCTTTCGTTTACATCCATGAAAAAAAAGTGTTTTATAGACGTTTATGTGCCTTTAATGTTGTCCAAACAAAGGCATCTGTACATGGCCTACATAACATAGTCAACAATTGGCAAAATCACGATTTGAATCAGGAACAGTGTGATCAAAATTTAAGCAAACAAGACTATAAATCCGTCTACAGACACATTTCGTTGTCTTTTTTTACTTTGACTTAACAAAGTCAGTGAGTCAGAAGTCCAATTCGAAGATGCACCAAAAGGAGGATTACACATTAATGCAAAAACACCACAAGATGTCTTAATGACCATGATCACATCTTAAAGCTCTACGCGTGTCTACTTATGAAGAGCACGCTGTGTTCATCAGGATCCTTCTTTGAGGAGGTTATTTCAGTAAAACCTAGGAAATGACTGCAGCAGAAGCCGAGAGAAAGTGGGCGCAGCAGAAACAGCACACTTCATCATAAAATAACACATTGAGCATCACAAATTGTTCAAACCTGCTTCCCCGGGGTGAACGTGGGTAATAGTGCGAGCGTGACGCGGGGATTTGCAGAGAAAGGTACTTTTATTTTCCTGTAAAGATAATAGTCCTCATCAGGCTGTCTTCACCTGTTCACGGCCCCCGACCGTTGAGATAAATCCTCTTGCACAGTGAGACTGAAACTGAGGTTGAAATGTATTTCACAGACGTGTTCTTCATGGTTATTATCTCCTCGTAATCCTGCAGAACAAGGATTTCCAAATCCTGGACAGCTGTAAAGACGAGCTTGTCTTAGCTCTCAGTCTTTAATAAGACCTCGTCTTATTTCATAATTATGTGTAGTTCTGCAAAAAATGTCTTAATGTTCTTGGAGAGAGAGTACTCCTCAGTGTCTCAGAGGAGCAGGAAGATGACGCCTCGCTGACACATTTCTTTACGCCATCTGCACTCAAACTGTTATCATTAAGCATTAGCACATTGGTCTGGTATGGTTTGCCACACAGACACATTGGTATGTAGGGTGTGTTTGTCTCCTAGCAGGCTTTTGTTGTTGTGTGTGAGCTCCCGACAGTACATGCTGGGCAGCTTTTCTTTGTTTGTCTGTGCGTTTGTGCATAGCTGGCATTTTATTGAGGATATCATCCGGCGGCCAGTCTGCCAAAACGCTGAAAAGGCTCCTTTTTTTTTTTTGTTGTCTTTTCTCCAGCATCTGTTGAAGTGAAACCAGCTGTCTCAAGTCCATATCAAAGTCTACCAACATGTTTTCTTGTGTGTCTCTTCTTACCTCACCCTCCAGAACGCCGTGTGTTTGTCTGGAGGGGGAAGTTGTCAAGTTACGTTTGCATAAGACTTCGACATTCCTTTCCTGCCTTTGATTGACCGTGCAACCGGACTGAGAGATTTATGGAGGCACTCGTGTGACCTGCTCTCCAAATACTTCACCCTGTAGTGTTAATCGGTGTGACGAGGAGAGGCTGGTTCAAGTTAGTCCACTGTGGGAAGAATCTAATTCTCATTCAATACCACGAGTCTAAAAAGGTGGCGGATACAAAATATTAAAAGAAATCACCTGCACTCTGTTCTCCGTTACACTTAATTCTTATTACTGAAATGCTTCTTCCAGTCAGACGGGATGGAGGACATTTCCTCCTGCACCAAATCTATCGGAAGACAATTAGAAGAACACGTCATGCATTTGAGATGTTAAACCGAGGAATTAGTTTACAACACCAGCTCTTTTCTCATCATCTGTGTGGTCTCTTAATAGCGATCCCAGATCGCCCGTGTTGGTGATTCGTCGTGTGATGTCATCAGGCTCCTGGGTGTTGGAGTTGGAACATTAACAATGGCCGACCTCGTGTCCCGCTTTGGAGCTGCAGGCTTTCCAAGTGCAGCCGTAACCGAAATGGCAACAAGAAATAAATCACAAATATTTAGCCACTTGTTGCTGCTAACAACACAACAAGAATCTCTCCCCGTGGCAACAACCGCTGCGCTGACTCACTCGTATCCCAAAAATGGGAAGAACCTCTTCAGTCCAAAGTGGTCTGGACTGGATATAGTTTGTCTGTCTGGCTTGGATGCGAGGATGACGACGATGATGGTGTTGGCAGCAGTTCTGATGTGTGACCTAAATCCTCACAGCAGTCCTATAGGTGGCCGAGTCCTCCCTGGGTGTGGCGAGAATCGGGTGGAATTAAAGGAATATGGGGAAAAAGGTGAAAACTTAAAAAGGATGCAGAGGAAGAATTGAACAGAAAGAAGAGGCCCTTTAAATCCGGCGGGGAAGCCAAACACCAGAGCCAGAACGGCTCAGTGTTCTGGGAAAACCACCCACAAGGCCTCAAACATATGGGTGACAGTGGTTGAACAACACATGTGAATCATCCACCTTTCAGTTAAGCAACCTGTATTTGAGTTCAGTCTCTCTCCAACAGACAAACGGAGTCAAGTAAACACCTTTCAGTGCCAGTTGAAAAGTCAGAGGAAGCATTCAAGGGAGCTATTGGAGCTCCACACCGGTCGGTTAAAAGGAGTCGATCCAGAAGACGCTTTTCGACTGAGACCTTTGCATTCTTGTGTCTGATCCATTTAAGGTCTTTAAATTCACCCCTCTGAGATCATCTTCAGGCCGCTCTGTTACAGCACGGCTATTCTCTCAGCGTACAGGAAGGACATTACCTCACACCACGCCGCCTTCTCACTTCCCCCATTTTTTCACCAGCTGCAATGATGTTGGTCCACAGACTGCTCTCTGATAAGGGGAGTGTGCTCCGACAACAACAGATGCTTTCCCAATTTAGATGCAATATTTCAACACCAGTTCTCTTGTTTAGGAGGAGTTTCTTTTGGTGGTTTGTAGTGGGACTTTTCCTCTTTTAGTTTTGGCTGAAAACTGCTTCTTCACAGTGATATCTAATGATAACAACGTCCCGTGACTTTACAAGGTCTCTAATGGCCTTTTCCCACCAAAATTAGCACTTATATGCATGTTTTAAAATGGAGGATAGACTCCTTTCCCATTGCCACTCATGCATGTATAGGTTTCCAGAAGACAATTATGCCTTTCTGTTTCTTTGGGGGGTATGTAACAAGAACAAACGCGCCGGAAAACAGGGTTAGTAAACAGTGAAAATGTTACGGTGGTTTTTATTACTTAATCGGGTTCTTCTAAACTCTCACACCAGGGTTTGTGATCGTTGGAACAGTGGAAAGACTAACAAAGACGGTTTTAATGACAGGTGTGTTTCGATGATTAGCGAGGTCAAATTGTTGTTGTTTGACTGGGGTCTGGTGGCTTTGACAAGAGCATAGTAACTGTATGTTTTGTGCTTTAATAAATTCTTATTGTCCAAATCCCTGCTGATTATATTTATTATATATTCACTTCAACGGCCATCACATAGTATCGTGTTGGAAAATGGATGTTCACTCGGTTTCCTTCACTGCTGATCTGAGCTGGAGTCGGTCGTGACTTCTGCAGACATCTGTCGTGGGAATGAATACCGATTGTAACCGTTCCAACTAAAGACAAAAGCCAGATGTTTGTGGGTGTAAGTTAGTTTTCTTTGTCCAGTGGGAAAGAGCCTTTGGAGAGGACGGTGTGTTGGAGTCACAGTGAGGTGAAATAAGGATAAAGCTGTATTTTGGAAGTAAAACCAGACCTAGACAGACTGAGACTGAGCTATTCCCTAATCCTCCTTTACTTCTTCTTCTGCCTGGGTCCATCATAACATCACTGTACCCCTGCAAATGGAAGGCAAAAAGACTGATTACATTTTGGCCCAGTTGTTTCCAGACGATCATTATTTATGACCGTTATCTCTGAGCTATGTGTGGAGTCACACTATTAGCTCGAATCCAGTCGCAGTGGAGGTGCAACACACTGGAGTTTGAAGTGTTGCTAAAATGGAATATTTGTGCATCGGTTTGTTCGCCTCATTGGGAAGACTTTGTCACCGCAGTTCTTTTTTTTATATTAAGAGCCTCTCATGTTCTGGCAGCCCAGCTCAGGTTAGAAAAGATGACTGTTTTAGACGCTGCGCCGTCCCCCTTTAATTCAAACAGACACAACAAAGCATTGGAACAGAGCTTTGTTTCCTCTTTGTATGGAGAAGTCTGCGGGAGCAATTATGTATGAGCAACTTTTCCTGTTATGAAATATTGATTATTTTTTTCTGTCAATTTGAACAATCCAGTGTCTTATATCCTTGTGTGTCCTGTAAGAAGCACAGACTGCATACAAGAAGTGGACGTAGTCATCATGATGTCGCCCTTTGGTTTGTGGATGTTTTGAAGCCTCGAGTTCGGCGTTTTGGCCGTCGCCATCTTGTTTTTTGCAACCATTGAACGGAGGTGACCATGTTTGGACTTCTGAGGAGTAACGTAGAGACGCCGTATACGGCTCTGGTAGGGTAGCGACCTGTCAATCACAATGTAGCCCCGACCTAAATCATACTTGTTTTATGGTCTATTTGACTCTAAATGGACCATAATTTACAAAATGAACATCATGCTGTATTGAAGAAGACATGAAACTAGAGATTGAGACCATAAACTCATGTTTACAATGTTTACTGAGGTAATAAATCAAGAGAGAAGTAGTCATTTTGTCATAGACTTCTATACAATCAGACTTCTTTCTGCAACTGGAGGAGTCGCCCCCTGCTGGTCAGTAGAGAGAATGCAAGTTTAAGACACTTCTGCATTGGTTTCACTTCACAGAACCGGATGTTGCCGTCTGGTAAGAACTGATGTCTGCTTAGCATCACTTTGCACTAGCTCGTCAGCTCTCGGGTTTAATATTAGACTTGACATTGTCCAGAGATCGCTGCACTGTACTGGACTACACACGAGTTCGCCAGTGTTGTTGACTCCCTCAACTCTGGGATGAGTGATACTTGAAATTGACCGTACAGTGAAACAGAGAGGGGGCTCAGTCCAGCTCCAGATCCCTGTGGCATGAAAGGAATCCTCTGTTGGGGCTGGTCTCCCACCCCCCCATGAGAGACCATCGTTTTACTGCTCTGCCCTCAGCAGACATTGCAGCCTTTCATCTCTCAGAGGAAGGGCAGCTGCTCCTGGACTCCTCCCGGCTCAGGGAATGGAAATGTGCGATGGTGCTCAGATCTGGAGGAGATTGGCCGTGTTTGAACGTGATGGTTCATGTTCAACTGGCAGAAAACTAGTCGTTGATTAGTCATTTATTAACCAAAACTGTGAATCATTTTTTGGTTCCATCTTCTTAATTATGTGGATTTACTGCTTTTCTCTGTTTTATAGAAGTGTGAATTGAATATTTCCGGGCCTGGAATTGTTGGTCAGACAAAACAAGCCATTTAAATTTAAACAACAATGAAGTGTGTTTCACAATGATCAACAAGGTAGTTGAAGGGTTTATCCCGACCAAACCAGAGTTGGTGATTGAAAATACTAGCAAGACGGTTTTGAGGAGAGCATAGTAATTGTACGTTAATAAATTGTAATTATCCACATCCCTCTTGATTTTACTCATTATATAGTTACTTCAACGCCTGTCACATAGCATCGCGCTGGAAAAAGGGTTGACAATGAGTGTGTCCACCCGGTTTGTGGGGGGGGGAATGTTTCACAAATGTATGACATTTTATGGACCATACATTTCAAATATTAAGATTGAGAAACTGCTGCCTCGTTCAAGCCTTAATGTTCCTTCTGATTAAACCCTGGCTGCAGACATGCACCTTGCAGGGTATGACGAAGGGAAGCCTTATTTCTGGGTTCAGTTATTTCTGCTAATTGGAGCCAGCAGTGTGCAAGGTTTTCCTAATGCATCTTAAAAGTAATTAGTTTTTATAAAAGGGACAAGCTAATTAATGGAACTTTGGTGCAATTGGTGAAAAACACTCATAAATAACGCATCACAATTTGGCCCATGAATGTTGCAAAGGGAAGAGACACAATCGACTTAATATGAATGCAGTGGTGCCACACTTCAATCACATTTCAGCACTTTTAATTCCAACTCATCACTATCTTTTGTTGTGTAATTAATAACCTTAGTAATTTGCTGAATTAATTATACTTTATAATCTAGATTCAGGGGGTCAGCGTTGTTGCAAACGTCCAGATGGACACACTCAGGTCATTATTCCGTTCAGGCCCCGGTCTCCACCGCAATCGATTTTATTAGTGTGCACTGGCTGTCGTAAAAAGATTACAAGCTTGGTGATGAAAAGCGCAGCCTCGTGATTTAATTAAACCTTAAGGTGGCTGTATGACGAGTTCATTGAATCCCAGGGGTCCGTACGTCTCTGTGCCATCGATCACACCCTCTCTCTCCTGTCTCCTTGTCTTTTACAGACGGTGGACATCCACAAAGAGAAGGTGGCCCGGCGGGAGATCGGGATCCTGACCACCAACAAGAACACCGCGAGGACCCATAAGATCATAGCGCCGGCTAACATGGAGCGGCCTGTCAGGTACATCAGGAAGCCCGTTGACTACAACGTACTGGACGACGTCGGCCACGGCGTTAAGGTGAGTCCTGATTTTTGGGGGATTTTTCCCTCCTTTAGATCTGCTCCCCTGATCAGCTTTCTCAACCCTCAATTAGTTTCTCTGCTTCTGTTCTTCCACGATATCAAGTTATCTTCCCCTCCCCCCCCTCTCTTTCTTGCCAGAGGTATTCCTATCTCCCTCCCTCTCTTGTCTCTCTCTCCCCCACTTTGACTCGTTTTTCTGGCTCACACTCCCTCTCTTGTGCGTTCTCTTTCATCTTCAGAAAAGCACCCCTTCTGACCCTACAGGAATATGCTTCAGTGTGGGTTGGTGGGAACGGGTTGGGGGTGGAGATGAACTAAAAAAGCGATTACATCATATCGCGTTCAGGAAAAACAGCTCTATTCTCAGAGCGTTGTGAGACGTTTTTTAAAGACACTTAGGCCTCGGACCGCCCTCGTAATCTCGTTCTCCAGTTTCTCTGGAATGATGTTGTTACAATTAGATTTGTAGTTTATTGTCACATCGCTACGATCTGAAAGGCGGGAGAGGAGCTGGTTTTCATGTGATGAACTCCCATGATCCAAGTGTGACATGTTCACTCCATCTCTGCCATCACTGGGGGGGGCACTATAAGGGTCACTGGGTCGTCCTGACAGTGGCGGTAATGACATCATTTCCTGACGGCCGGAGGCATTTTTTGCGATCTCCCCCACCCCTGTGAGTGTCCTCTGCCCCATCAATCAGCCAATCAATTGCAGCTTTCAGACGGATTGGATTAGAGGCACCGCCACCACTGTCCCGTAGCGTTACAGGCCTTGATAAAGCAGGATGAAAGCCATTGTCTTTATGCTAAGCTAAACTAATTGACACCCGGCTCTATCTAACCCTAAACCACAGTGAGGCCCGTGTGAATCATCCACTCGTCTGACTTTACTCTCTCCAAATTAGGAGAGCACGACGTCATTTAACAAAAGTCTCAAATTACCGAAACCACCGTGATTCATGGCTGCTTTGAGAGTGTTCGATGCATCTATTTTAGGAACATTACATATTACTCTGGGCCTAATCTCAGTTTATATTCTCCTTAAAATGTCTTTATGAATGCAGCATTTACGTGGTGAATGTGATGGGGAACACACACACACACACACACGCTCCTGCATCACTCACCTCCTCCCATCTATGCATGTCGCAGCCAAAAGAGCCAATCAATACTCGACATCAATGCTCCATATTTATTCATATAGTATCCGGTGATGGCCGCTGTCAGATGCCCGGCTTGTATAGAATATCTATAGCCACGGTTTACTTACTGACCACAATCAATACTTTAATAGGAGTGTAAATCATGTCTATTGCCGCCGGTTAACTGTGAAACCCGCCACATGTGCCCGGAGTGTTTGCATCGGCCTGAACTGGTTTTTACGGCCTCGCACGTAGATAAACTGATTCTTCTCTGAGCATCATATCAATACCAGCTGGAACAGTTTGCCCCGACATGTGTGTCATCTTCTTTGGACGTTATTTTTCGGGATGTCTCCTTGGCGACTACCATAATAAACTCAGGAAGTCTTTCATACTGATGGTGGACAGACTCACCCAGCCCTGACAGGCTGCACTGCTCCGGTTTTTAGGACTTGATAATGACCTTAATCTGAACCTGTCTGTCCCATTATTCAACTCGGGACGTTACCCAAAAGCGTTTCCCACACTGCCGGTCTGGTTTGTGCAGAGAAAACAGAGATACGGCATTAGCCAGGAAGATAAGGGAAGGCAGTCGTGGGCCTTTGCGTGACCTAGATTGTAAAGTGAATCCCGTCTAGCGCTGATAACCCGGGGTGAGTGAAATTTGAATGTCAAATGTACCATTCACAGCTGCACTGAAGGTGTTTTTATAATTATTTTATCATGCTGACCTTCGGTGTGAATTTGCTTTTGGGTTTCATCTTCTCTCGTGGACTTGTGAGAAGCTACAATGCTTTCTGCAAAGGCCACTGGGGAAGCTGCATTATAGATGAGCCACTTGACTGCAGTTGTCAATCCCTTCTCACTGCTTCTGTTGGCTCTGTATTCCCTTTGACATCGGCCCACACAAGTACAAAGGTGTTTTCTATCGCTGCCAGTAATGCAGTCATCTCCAAACCCCCCCAAAAAAAGAATCAAATACATGCTCAGTGGACTTAAAAAACATTTTTATGCGACATCTTTTTGATGCACAAAGATAAATTCTTCGATCTCGTGCACCATGATGATATAAAACTTGTTTGCCTCGTTCACATTATCCGTGTCGTCTCCTCCTGTGACTTCCTTCCAGTCCGACCGTGGCACTGGGTGTGGTCTGCAGCCACAGTGTTTTCCTCTGCTAGAATGACTCGTAACCGCTGACCTGCCCGGGTCTTACTGAATGTTTACTCAGTGTAAATACAACGAGGAATCAATTTCCTCCTGCTCGCTTGTACTTTGACTTCTTCTGATCCGTTTATGGCCATTTTGACATGCCTTCTTTCTGTCTCTCCCTCTCTCTCTTTTTTTTTTCTTGCTTCGCCTTCATAAGTGGCTAAAAGCCAAGGTAAGTCTGGTTTGTCACATGACCCATTTTACCATGATGTATTATTGATAGATTCGTCCAACTCCCTTTCAAAGCAAACCCCTGTGCGTGTCATTATTATTGTCCTTTCCCACGTTATTCCCATTAACAGACTTGCGCTGTAGTCCTCTTAGTATAAGTACACCCTCCTCGTCAATTTACCAACTGTGTATGTTGTCCCTTACTCTACACGTGTAGTTGTCCATAAATGTTCTGTAGTCCATCCTTATAGGCTCCCCAGACAAAGCATGCGCTCTATATCCTTATTTTTTACTCAACAGTTATGCGGAATTCGCAATACTGTAAATCCAGATGTTCAAAGCTTTTAAGTTATCTGTGTTTTTCGGTGGTTACGTGCTTGTTTTGCAAGAAGCCTTGTTGGAACAACCCAGAGGTTTGTAACCTGCAAGATGAACATGAGCTGGGGAGGCGTTGCATAACTGTTCAAATATTAGCAACAGAAATAAACCACTATGTCGTCATCTGGGCAGCTTATAACATTTGACGTGTATGAAGTAATTTGTTTGTTGAAAGTGTTTCTTCTTCTTCTTCTTCTTCTTCTTCTTCTTCTAACCACAGCAACATGGAAACAATCAGTCAGTCAGAGGAGGAACACTATCGAGGACCAATCCGCCGACGCAGAAGCCGCCGAGCCCTCCCATGTCAGGGCGCGGCACGATCGGGTAAAGATTTCTGTTTGAAAAGAAAACTAATCCTCTAATTATGAAACATTGAATGAAAAGAAAAAAACCAGCAGAGCTCTCATGGGGGCGATACAAGAACATGCAGTGAAAGTAAATGTCACATTTATTCATATTTTAGATTATTTTTTGCTATTTCTTTTTTTAATGAATAAATGTTTGGTGAAGAGTAACACGGTGAACAAACACAACCCACTGAGCTAACAGGAGGCCCCAGGATGTTATTTCACATTTGAAATGACTAAACTGAATCCAGGCAAAAGAAAAGTCTGGGAACTTTTTATCTGTTAGTGTCGTCTGACGCGCAGCAGCAGTCGGCGACATTAATCAGATATTAATTCCAACGGTAAACGGTGATGCAGCCTGGAGCCTCCAGCTGAGTAAACTGATGGGATTTAAAACGCTCTAGTGAACGCGGCCTCGCTATTTTGATCATAGGATTTGCACTGATCGTTCCTGTCCATGATTTAATATTGACTTGCCTCTCCGTCTCCGGCCGCTGCACAGACGCAACACGTCCTACAAGACCCTGGAGCCGGTGAAGCCGCCCACGGTGCCCAACGACTACATGACCAGCCCCGCCCGACTCGGCGCCCAGCACGGCCAGCAGAGCCCCGGACGCACGGCGTCGCTCAACCAGAGGCAACGCACACACAGGTAGATGAGAAGAGTCTCTCTCACACACACACACACACACACACACACACACACACACACACACACACATCAGAGCAGCTCTGCAGGTTAATAATAGACTCTTGATCATTGATTTATCTGTCACTATTAAATATCTTTGTTATGTGAGACAAATAAACAACAACAAGGTGCCATGCTGAGCTTTGGGAGCTTTAACGTAATTAACTTCTATTTTTAAACATTTTACAGACCAAACGATTCTCCCGTTAATCAGAAAAATAGATAATAAATTAGTCGACAATGGAAAATAATTACTTGCTCGACTTTGCAGGAAAATGTGGACACGCGTATATAGATTAGCTACAGCAGCAGATCAACACACACACACACGCGCGCTACTTAAAGTCAAGTCAAGTTCAATTATATGAAATCAAAGTCAATAAATGAAATAACCTGCAATAGGAGCAGCAAGTACAGAGTAGACAGAAGAAGTGGATTACAATGTAGAAAGAACTACAAAGTAGCAACACTGCAAAGTACTATGAATACACAATAACAGAAGTACTTTACAGTATACAAACCAAAGTAGTAGCAGAAGCACAATACACCAATAAGGACGTGATGTGTACAGAAAATTTCGCATATAAACAACTTTAAGAAGCAACAGCTTACAGTTAAAGATGTTATAATGTGGAGTCAGTCTTGATGTAATAGATCTAAGTTATACAACAAACTTTATGGGTAAATTATCACTTTATTAATAAACTCTACAAAGCTTTTAACAGCGAGCAAGACCGGTACGTCATATTTATTTCACCCATTTTTGGATGCGAGTGGAATTAGTGCTCCAGCTTCACCTTTTAAACTGAGCACTAAATGTGTACTCAGTGTTTCAGTAATGTGAGAAAAGCATCATCAAACCATGTTCCCCTCTGTGTCGTATAGTTCTAATCTCCTCTCTTAGTTCAGCTGTTTTGATCACTTTCTCACCTCTTCCTCCTCTCCTCCACTAAATCCAGCATTTAGTGTTTGTCAGGGGGTTTGTTACTGCAGCCTGAATCACTTTGATATTAATATCTGTAAAAGCCTCTGATTATGAAGTGCTGAAAAAAAAAAAACCTGCAACATGGAAACCCTGGAACACGGCTCTCAAGGATTGTTACCCAGAACTCTCTTTCATCAAATCTGAGTTACGAGCGAGAGAAGTCGCCTCATTAGCTAAAAAGCCTGTGATGCTGACTGTGATGCTCATAAATATTACATAAGTATTTTATTTTCCCTTCTATGGAAACCAACTTCTCTCTCCCGCTCGCGTATGTTTGCACAAAGCGGCTCGTTCATGCAGAACTTCTTCTTCTGCTTTATCAATTAAAACCAAAGTCCAGGACTTTACCGGTCTGTGGTTTACAGCCGCTCTGATGTCCCTTTAACTGACCGATTCCCTGCTCCAGCTAATATTGCTGTGGCATCACTATTTGATTACGCAGGCTTAGAGTCGACTGTGCTTATTCAGCTCATCAGTCTCTGCCGTGCTCGACTGAGGCCTGAATCCAATATCTGCTGTTATTATCTTCCATCTTCCTGTGGGGAAAGATCACAGGATTCCTGCTTCGACTATCTAAACTAAACAGGATGCATTTAGGATGCTGAATGTGGAATAATCCTACATCAAAATACAATAAAGTGTTTAAACTAGTTTTTTTTATTGTGCCAGCTGTTCTCCCTCAACTACTATCTACTCGTCCACTTCACTGTTTGTTCATTTTAAACAAAAAACATGATATTTTGAATAAATAATCAGCTGCAATGTGGATGTAGGCAAATAATAATACAGCTAGAACCATCTGGTTCAGAAAATGACATCAGTTAACTGTAATGCAGCCTTTGAAACCAGAAAAAGACACTTGTGTCATATTACAATATCCAAGATCTTAGATGATGTCTGGCCTCATATCATGATGTCGATATATTATCAGTATATGGCTCTGTCTGTTTTTCCCACCCATGTCAGGTCATCATGTCACGATGGCTTAGCACAAACTCTCTACATTTTGTTTTAGCTTTTTGGTTCCTTACACGGAGAAAAGTGTTTATTTTCTCTCTCCATTGGCTCCAGGGATTGTTTTTGTCAGCTGTGAGCGAGTGAGCTGGAACTTTTGAAAAGCCTCGCTGCGCTTTACAGACGGATGATTTATAAACAGCTCACTGTTTTGAGTGGAGGCTGAATGAGCCAGGCAATGCGGGCAGGAAGGTGGAGAAGATGGAGCCGAGTGCTTTTATTTGACAGCGAGCGCTTTGAAACAAAGCAAAAGCCGGGGAGGAGATAAATGGGTTAGCGAAGGAGCTGCAAAGTTATAGGGGGATTAGAAAGGATGAATACAAAACATGCAGAGGAGGGAAGAGGGGGGAGGGGAGAGTATGACGTGACATTGTTTAGCCTTTATGCCCAGAGACACTTAGCTCCCACCGCCACCAACATCCTTCAGGGGGGCAACCCCTGCTGTTTGTGCCCAGAGAGCCCCGGGGCTGACATGGATCAGAGAGGAGGAGAGGGGGAGACGGGGATGATGGAGGGGGGGGGAAGGAGATCAAGAGATGTGGGGGGAGGTGAGGTTGGCAGCGGGTTCAGAGGGATGGAAGGAATCGGAGGAGACGGGGGTTGAGGGGAAAGAGGCTGATGGATGGTTAGGGGTGAGAGGTAGGGAGAAGGGCCGGTGGGTTGGGGGGGAGAAAAAGGGATGAAAGAGCAGGAAAAGGGTGAGGTGGGGCTGCAGCTGAGATGAGGATCAAGGACAGGCTGAGGGAGCGAGAGCGAGAGGGGTGGAGATTTAGTCAGCCGGGGCATTGATCCACGAGCCCCGGGGTCAAACACAGGGTGAACAGCGCTTATACAGGCCGCTGCACAGCTGACATACATGTTACATTCTCATGTCATATATCCTCACAGGGGGGAGGAACGTTTATTTGTAAACAGTTAATACTTTTGTGGATATAATGGCCAAGTTGAATGTTTATCATGCCACTTAACTACGACTGTCTCTACTGTAATGCAGCTTTTTAGACCAGAAAACATTTGTATATGAAATCTCTCATATCATGATAATGAAATGTATTACAGTCTGATAATTCTACATTAAACATGAGCACAGGTGCAGCAGAGTCCATATATCTGCAGTGTTACCTGCCATGAAGTGTGAGCAGGTCGCCCTGAATAAAACGACGTCCTCTCTCTCTCTCTCTGTTCGGTCTCTCTCTCTTCTGTCTCTCTCCTCCCTCAGTGGAAGCAGCGGGGGTAGCAGCAGCAGAGAGAACAGCGGCGGCAGCAGCATTGGCATTCCCATCGCTGTGCCTACGCCCTCCATCCCCAACTCTGGACCAGGTGAGCTTTGCTAGCTGCACATCATGCAGTGACGGTAACCACAGGCCAGTCAGCCTTTCTCCTTGCTGATATTGGATGAGGGCAGGAATGCAGTCGACCAGCTTCAGGCATTTTATTTATTTTAAACCTGTAATAGATCCTGCCCCACCCTGATTTACAGCGCCGCTAACCCACCGAAGAGCTGTGCTACTCTTTCCCATGCTCCAAAAAGTGGCTTGAGTATATAAAAGAACAAATATCTATTTATAATCCAAAAACAAAATCTGTTTTTTTGCACTTGGAAGTCTGGTGTGTTCGCCCGGTGTGAAATGAGATAATGCTCTTTAAACATTGATAGGAAATGATGAGAAAGCGGGCTGCGCTGTTTGCACAGTGCTGCTACCTGTGAGAGGATTTCCTTTGATGCAGTAGACAAGAGTAGCTGCTGCATAACACTTCATACTACTACATACTACAGTGCATATCTGTGTCTTTGTAATTTAAAGTTTCAAAATATGTGCCAAAAATCTAATTTAATGCAACTAAATTTAAATATAATACACATGAATGTTCCAATAATGGGCGTTGCTTGACACGGTGTAAATGTAACATGCATGTGCAGATAGTCGGGCCACGCTACACACAAAGCCCATGTTTACCAGGCAGGGATTAAGCGTGCCCATTGTGTTCTAAGCACAGCTGATTCTCTATTCTACTGTGTAAATAGGCCACGTCGCTTTGGGCCTGCTGCTCTACAGTGGAACAGTCGGGCCCACACAGCGCACACGCCTCAGACACCACTGCGTTTTAACTTGTTTTGAGCTGAACAAGAACTATTTTCAGTTTATGGAGCAGCTTTTTGTACCTCGGCGCCGGGGATCAGGCCGGCAGCACGCAACTAAGCACGGCTCTGACATTGTCTCCAAGTTGAAAAGGCCTCCCAAGGGGTTCCCTAATGAAGTAGAAGTGATGTTGTGTAACGGCGTCGAGGTGCAGGAGAGCGGCCGAGGACCGACTCTGTCCGGACCTCTGCTTTAAACGGTGACTAATGTCCTTTCAGTCCCGCCCATGTCTGCTCCCCCGGGAGCCCCTCCGCCTCCCCCACCCCCACCTCCTCCTATGGCCGGGCTCGGCCCTCCGCCACCACCACCTCCTCCACCACCTATAGGTGAGACACCTCGACCTCCGAGGCCACTCCTGTGGCCTCTTCTGCCCGGACGGTGGGATAATCATCACGTGTCCTGGGATCTTCTTCTGGTGGAGATGCACAAATAAGGGTGTTGATGGGTGTCTGACTGTTTGTACACACTGCAAGCAAGAGGAAGATTATTTCTGCTTTATGAGTAAACAAAGCTTGCTAAAGACCACTAGTTAGTTCATGAAAATAAGGATTAAAAACGTAATGCTTACCTTTAAACTTGAGTAATGGATGCAACTGTTCTACAAGCTTTTTTATTTCCACAGTGTCTGAACTACCAGCTTCCGCTGGTAGTTCAGCTCTGTAGGAACTGACTTGCTGAGAGTCTTGCTTGCAGTGTGAACAGACTATGTGCTTCTTTTTGGAGACCGGTTGCATACTATGTGATCCTCAGTGGTGGTGGTGCTTCCTTGCTCTTCACTTATCTGCTTTAATGGGCTAATGAAGAAGTCTCATATCACCTACGGCCTTCAGAATCTCTACAAATTTGACCTCAATCTGCTGCATATCTAGACGGGTCATCCACGCTGACAGACCAGATGATGATTTAACAACATAAATTAAAGCCCTCTAAACTGAGGCACTGACAGAATGTGGGAAGTGTTTCCAGTGAAAGATAGAAAGGTAATTTACCTGAAGGCCTTTGAGACTTCTTTCTGCACAGGTATGTCAAAACGTGATGGAGGTTAAAGCTGCATCAGGCAAAATGTCTTTTATTCTCTCTTAAATCATTTCTGGGACTGAAGAAGGCCGATCTGGAGCCGGTTGCACCAGCTGTTGATAAATCCGAACTTAGCCTAGAGTGATCGCTCAAGTGTTTACTAAATGAATAACTGTATGCATCACTTATTTAAAACAGGTTGCACCACACTAATGAGCTCCTACATGGAGATCCATCTTTATATTTTATAATATTTACACCCAGTAACTGCCAGATGTTGCGTAGCTTACTGAACCAGCTGCCAGAGCTAACGTTAGCTTGCTAACATGTGACCTGTTTAGATTTAGAAGTAAAATAAGATTTTAAATTGCATTTTTTTTCTATAAATGCACAACAAACTACAATCCAACAACATTACACTAGCTTGCATGTTTGGCTATTTCCCCTTAATTCTAGATTAATAGACCTACTAACTCAACTAAAGCACCATTTCTCCATGTCTGCATATCTAAACAAAGTCATGCCCACATTTACAACGCATCGTCTGTGAATGGTGCAACCTGATTTAGTTAACCGCTACCTTGAAATGAGCTGGGAGTCACTAAGTACAGCCGATAACGCCGTCCCGACACTGTTAGCTTTGTTAGCTACGAGCTGTCGGCTCAGGCGTCACCATGTTGAGAGCCATTGAGAGGCAATCAGAAATGCTACCTATCTCCTATCTTTCACCTTTAAGAAGTTATTGATACCAAAAAAACCAGGATACTAAAATACAAAACTCAATTCTGTGACTGCTAGACTCACAGCTGATGTCACAAACTATGACTTCTGGGTAATTTAAACATTCAATATTGCCTAATGTAGCTTTAATATATGTGGGGTATTGATTCTGAACAACTGAGTCTTACTGGTTTTGATTTACTGTCAGAGCTCTGCAAAGCTGTGCGTGCGTGCGTGCGTGCGTGCGTGCGTGCGGTGCTCTTTTCACCCTCGGAACATCAATGCACACATTCAGCTATAATTACTTCTGCTGGTGACGGTATGTGGAGAAGTTTGTTTGCTCCGCCGGTTCCACCCTCTCCTATCTGAGAGCGTGCTCTCTCCTGAGAGACACCACGTTATCTAGAAATGTGAACAGGAAATACTCTCTTCCTCTTGTTTTCTCACCCACACACACGCACATTCGCACTCTGCATCTTCAAATATTTAAACGGATTTAATGTTGTAATAATGCTGCTGTCGTCATAGATTATTTGGTTATTCTTGGACACCCGGTGTAATGATTGACTCAATCATAAAGTCCACCCCGCCCTCCTTGCGCAACCACAAATAGACATAAATCACAAATATAACCACGTCTTTGACGAGTGTGTGAAGAAGTTGTTTTCTCTGTCTATCCGTGTGAACCTGAAGGGATCCGTCTGCTCTGTTGCAGCTTCTCTTTGCTCACTGGATCTATACTACAGTTACAGTTCTATCTGCTGGATTTATTCAGATGACCTCTTAGGATTCTTGTCTTTTTATTTTACGCCTGTGTAACATCTCTGTGAAACTGTTTCATCACGCACACAAAGGTTCAAGTCATATTGACTATTTTCATTTTATCTTAAATGATATTTTCTCTTAACTGTTTTTTTTAAATATTCAGAACATTTCTTTGATGTATTTATGCAGGATTTTATATGCAGGCGTCAAATATTTAACAACTGTATTCATCCCCAAAATAAATTGTTGTGCTCCAGATGCTCTTATACATAGAAAAATGAATATTTACATCATATAAATGAAATGGAATCACGAACTGTGTTGCTTCCCTATCACACCTGCTTCCTCAAATTGGTTGTTGATTGTCTGTTCATAAGGTGTGGGGCTCTAATCAGTATTTAAAAGCTCAAATGATCTTTTACAACCTTGTTGATTCATGATGTGGGTGCTCCCCCCCCCCCCCCCCCCTCCTCGTCCCCTCTCTGTCTCCTCTGTCTAACCCCCCCTCCCTTCTCTCTCTGGTCCTCCCTATCTCCTTCCTTCCTTGTCTGTGGGTGTTTCTAGTGGTGGCCCCTGGGCCTGGTCTGGGCCCCGCTCCAATGTCCCAGTTTGGAACCATCTCGCGGCAGATTTCGCGGCACAACCCCTCCAACTCCTCTGTCTCTATGGTTTCGGCCACGGGCACCTACCGCCGGGCGCCGTCGGTCACTTCCCAGTTCTCCTTGCAGCAGCAGCAACAGCTACAGCAGCAACAGCTACAGCAGCAGCAGCAGCAGCAGCAGCAACAGCAGCAGCCTCATATTAATGGAGGCACTCCTGGCTATGGCCAGAACTCAAGTAAGGCCCTTCTGTCTCCAGTCCCAGCCTGTTTTATAGATCCTCAACTGTCCCCGAAGCACAAAACGTCACATTTTTCCAAATCATGCACAGTCACGAACTAAAGTGAGTTAACCTTTGAAGTCACCGACCAACAATTCATCTTTGCAAGTGAGTCACTGCTGTCTGAAGGTCAATATTGACCAGAATTATTGACTTATTACACTCTACATATGCGCAGTAAACAACTTAACAATAAACAACTTAACAATAAACTATCAAATACATAATCAACCTTACTTCTCCATTTGTTTCTGGCAAAACACCTGGACTGTATTCTAAAAGCAGAAAATACAACATGTATACATTTCAAAATGTAGACTTAAAGATTGTAGATTCATAAAATATCTTTTGTGCTTTTGGCTCTCACAGTACTTAACCTCCAAAATGATCATTTGTATATCAATCAGCTGGTGTTACCTTGACTTTTTAATAAATGCCTACACGACAAACGTGGAAAAGTAAATGAGCACAACAAAACTATATCAAAACATTAATTTACAAACTCACAAGTCTCATTTGTATGTTCACTGCTTCCCGAACACATGCATCTTCGCTTAAACCTTAATATTTAAAACACTAAACGGTCATCCGACGTGTTTTCAACAGATTTTTGCGAAGATGCTCATCATTTTGTGGGTGAAGTACTTCTCTACGTCTGATGGTGTGGGTTAAGGCCTTTTATCTGACTGTGGGATGTCTTTAATATTCATGAAGAGCGCCTCGTCCTTGGACTCGATGTCTGCTTGTAATATAAAGTCACAATATATTCGCCTTCATGCTAAGTCATGGTCAGAAGTTCAACCTGGAAATGTTAATTTCTCCCTTTTATTATGTGTGTTTTCATTCCTTTAAAAGTGAAACAGACTTGGTGTGGTGATGACGTGATCAGTATCTAGATACATTGCATAGATTAAGACATCTGTTCCGGGGGCCTTTGCTTTTACAACCGTTATTAATCAGAAGGGATTCTGCCCGGACGAGTGTTGTTCATTTTAAAGTCACTTTTTTAAAGAGAAGACTTCTTAGCTTCTGCCGTTACTTAACGCTTTAGAAACCAGCAAGAAGTGCAGTTGAGCGATCTTTCTCTGCCGGGAGGATATATTTTTTTTCCCCTCTTAAGAATGTGGTCACACTGTATGTTATGCATTCACACCTGGCTGAGATCAGATCACAACAACACCTGCCAGACTCCAGATGTGGCCGATCGCGTTACGGTCACAGTGTGCTCGGCGTGCATTTACCCCAGACATGAACACACTGTTCATGCCGAGTGTGAAGGACGACGTCGCGTCTCATCTCGTGCATTCACAGAAGCACCTGGGTTTGATTAGTCTCTGTGTCACTAACTTTAGATTGATCTCATCCTTTTTAAATATAAACTAAGAATTTAAAGTAGGGCTGAACAATATCTAATACTCTTGCAATCATAGAAGGAGTCATAAGGAGTTAAAACCTATTTAAATGATTATGGTGCGACTGTTTTCAGAGATCTGTACCAAAGAAAATGTTTTTTTTTTTAAGTCTGTAGATGCTGTGCAGGTCAGGACGTCTCTGCTGCACAACTTAATTTAATTTAAAACGATATTTTGACACACACTGAAATTTGAAATTGCAGCAGGCCATAATGTAATCTTGTCAAAAAATTTCGATTACTCGTGCAGCTGTGATTCAAAGCACTCTGAACAGATCTGAGTTCAGCGGGTTTCCTGGGATTTGGGTTGCGGTTGAAGGCCCTGCAGTGCAAACAGCGCCTCCCTCTGGCCACCAGCAGCTCTCACTGTGGGAGCTGTCTGATGGACAGAAATCAAACCTAATCCTCAGTTTATCCTCAGGCCTCAGTGATCCCCAGATACCATGTGAATGTGAAATCTCATCGCAGACGCCACTCAGCTTCTCAGCATTCGTGTCTGATCTGTGGAGACGCTGCAGCTACAGACCGTTCATTTAATTCATCTGTTGATTCAATAATTGGTCTTTTTTTAATATATATTCTTTAAAAATCTAATTTGGACTTTATTAAATATCTTTGAGTCAACAGGTTAATTAATTAGACGAAGCTCTCACTCTGTTTCTGTTGCACATCACTCTCTGTCTCTGTACGACGTGTTCACGCTCACAGTTCTTGCGTCTGTCAGTACTGTTTGCTTGGGATTGAGGTACTTTACACTGTCTTCTTGTCACTGATGGGCTCTCTCTCTCTTCTTTCTGTGTGCTCTCTCTCGCTCTCGCTCTCTCTCTCTCTCTCTGCCTTCCTGTGTTCCCCTCTGCTGTGCTTTCAGTGTCTGTCGCTCCTCCTCCTCCCCCCATGCCCCAGCTGACTCCACAGATACCTCTGACTGGCTTTGTGGCCAGGATGCAGGAGAGCAGTAAGTGAAGAGGCCAAGACATACTTTTCCTCCTCGTCTGTAGCAACTACTCCCATTTCTGGAACACCCAGCATGCATTGTGCTTGTTCATCTGCCCCCCCCCACCCCCCCCCCCCACACCCTGTCTGTCCTTTTGCAGCAAGCGAGTGCCGTCATTTATTTCTGCTGTTTGGAGACAGATTTATCTCTTCAGCTACTAAACTGCATTGCTACTGTTTCTAAGTAGCAATAAAGCTACATCACTGTCATGGCAGAAGAAGTACATTTTTTTTAAAAGTGTGCAGTGGAGAAGCCACCAACTGAGATAGTTGAGGCAGCCACCTGCTGTTTTTAGTGATTTAGCCTCATGCAGAGTATTTTATCACTGACTGAAGCTTGGTGTTTGTACGCTGATCGTAGCTCTGCAGGGTTGAGCTGAGGTGAATGATAATGTTTAAACAGAGCCTGAGGTCTCTGCAAAATACAACCGGAGAAGATTGGACTCTTCACTGACCCCTGCTGGACAAAACACCCGCATTACATTCAAATATTCAGTTCAGGAAGAATTAGTAACTTGAGATTTCTGCGGTGGATATTTGTTAACAAATAACACATGGATGCTGTCACACAAACCTAACCTACTAATACATAGCATGACACAGCATGGAATCATTTAACATCATGCAAGTGTTGATAAATCAAGAGGCTTAAACATACAGCATATACTCTTATTAAGTGATCCATGTGAAGTCCTAACTGGTGATGCTGCCTGCTTGATGAATTTAACATTCAAATACCGTCCTTTAATAAATTCTCAACATTATTTCTGCATGATTCAGTTGACCGGTGCTCCTCGAGGCTTTTTATAACCTGACAAGCCAAAACAAATCTGATTTTTCCCGTCTCTGTCCATCAGTTGCAGATACTCCCACTCCGCCTCCCCCTCCACCTCCGGACGACATCCCCATGTTCGATGACTCCCCTCCACCCCCGCCGCCTCCTCCGGTGGACTACCAGGAGGAGGAGGACGCGTCCGTGGTGCAGTACAGCGACCCGTACGCCGACGGAGACCCGCAGTGGGCGCCCAAGAGCTACGTGGAGAAAGGTTTGTGCACGCGACCACTTCCCGGATATAAAAAGCACCAAAACATTTAAGATACTAGTCTCTACTTAACAACAAACGTTGGGTACTAGAGATACTAGTCTCTACTTAACAACAAACGTTGGGTACTAGTCTCTACTTAACAACAAACGTTGGGTACTAGTCTCTACTTAACAACAAACGTTGGGTACTTGTCTCTACTTAACAACAAACGTTGGATACTAGAGATACTAGTCTCTACTTAACAACAAACGTTGGATACTAGAGATACTAGTCTCTACTTAACAACAAACGTTGGATACTAGAGATACTAGTCTCTACTTAACAACAAACGTTGGACACTAGAGATACTAGTCTCTACTTAACAACAAACGTTGGACACTAGAGATACTAGTCTCTACTTAACAACAAACGTTGGATACTAGAGATACTAGTCTCTACTTAACAACAAACGTTGGATACTAGAGATACTAGTCTCTACTTAACAACAAACGTTGGATACTAGAGATACTAGTCTCTACTTAACAACAAACGTTGGATACTAGAGATACTAGTCTCTACTTAACAACAAACGTTGGACACTAGAGATACTAGTCTCTACTTAACAACAAACGTTGGACACTAGAGATACTAGTCTCTACTTAACAACAAACGTTGGATACTAGAGATACTAGTCTCTACTTAACAACAAACGTTGGACACTAGAGATACTAGTCTCTACTTAACAACAAACGTTGGGTACTAGAGATACTAGTCTCTACTTAACAACAAACGTTGGATACTAGAGATACTAGTCTCTACTTAACAACAAACGTTGGACACTAGAGATACTAGTCTCTACTTAACAACAAACGTTGGGTACTAGAGATACTAGTCTCTACTTAACAACAAACGTTGGACACTAGAGATACTAGTCTCTACTTAACAACAAACGTCTGACTTCTGGGTTGTTGTTTTTCTTCAGTGGTGGCCATCTACGACTACAACAGGGACAAGGACGACGAGCTGAGCTTCATGGAGGGGGCGATCATCTACGTCATCAAGAAGAACGACGACGGTTGGTTCGAGGGCGTGTCAGGCGGCGTCACCGGGCTGTTCCCTGGCAACTACGTGGAGTCCATCATGCACTACGTGGACTGAGGAGTAAACAGTAAAGTCTATTTATTCAGTCGTATCGTAATCCACTGAGAGACTGACCGCCGACATTCTTGACTCCTGAGATAGACGTAACTGTATGATCCCCTCCCCCCCCCCCCCCCCCTTTTTTTGATATGACAGAATGTTCTTTCCCTTACCGATTGCAAATAAAATGAAAAGTAATATCTATTTAGTTTATTTTTTGGTGTTATATGGGCGGGTTGGGGGAGGGGGACTTTTATGGAATATGTACAAAACAAAAGGTTTCTAAAGAATTGGACTGCACGCGTTGAACTCATAAGACGATAGTCACACAGCTGAAGGATGTACGACATCATCTTGCCTGGACAAAAAAAACCAAAAAGATTAGCGAGTCAAAGTCCTTTTTTTGTGAACAAGAACATGAGGTTTGATGGAACAAATAAAACGTAAACACCTTCAGTCGAAGTGTTTCTACTGTCCGTTGTACATAACGAGAGCTGCAGCCGCTCGGGGTTTCTGTAATGTGAATTCAGTGAATGTCGATTATATGATTAGAAGTGGCGCCCTCCTCATTCATTAAATAGGATGGCCTGTCAATACCTCACCAATTAAAAGTACTGTATATGGTATTTCAAAGAAAAACAATTACTCCTGAAAATCAGTCTTGGCGTTAAAGCATGCAAAATTTTAAAAGAGATAATGTAATCTAAAGTTTATCGCCATTATGCTTCCATTATGTTGTAAATGTATTCAGCTTTTATTTTTATTACACTGTTGAAATCACTGAACTTTTTTTAGACTGAAGTAAATTCTCAAGCCTCCCCCACATGGTCTCACACATCCTAAATGCCACTTTGCATTTGGACTTTAAAAATCTTAAAAAATTGAAACTGAAATTACTTTTTCATCCGTTTGAGGCAGGAGATCACATTCCATTTTAAAAGATTGTCACATCACTGTTATTTTATACTAATCCACATCAAATCCGTGGGATCCATCAGTGACTGTGCTTCTGATAGACAGCGGAGAGCGTGCCCGACACTGCCATGTGACAATTCAGATGTAACGTAGACCAATAAACAACTAATACCTCCGCAGCCTTCACACAGACCTGCTCCGGGTTCAAAGGACCACGTTGAATGCTCTGAACATGAGATCCTCCGAGGTGTACATATTTTGAAATCAACATCAGCTGTCACTCAGGTCTAGAACTCATCGTTCCTGTCGGCCCTCGAACGCACCATCTAACATGACAACTTCTTTTATTTTTTACCATTTCAGGATACTGCAGCTTATGCCTTGATATTTTGCCTGCTTGCTTTAGAAATTTCAAATTAAATGAAAAACAATGTTTCCGGCTCAATTTCGTGGGTAGAAATATTGAAATCTGTCTGCCCTTCATTTGTACATATAATATGTTGATTGAAAAAGTAATGTACAGTCTTTTATAATAAACAATTCTATGTACAACATGCATGGTGTGGTCACTTGGTGGAAATCAAAAAAGCACAGATTGAAAAAACATAATTGCAGGTTTATTGATCACAGTCCTTGACGATGTTAAGGCCTTAGTGTATACAGAGCACTTTGCATTAAATAAGTAACATGTCACAAAGACACATGACTGTTTGGCCGCCGAGGTGTGGACGGATCTTGAAAAATAAAAATTTACATCGATCCAAACAAACCGATGACACACGGTCATCTGTGTGTTTGGATTTACAGATTTCTCAATGCCGCCACGGCTCAACACTAGCAAGTAACAAACTCAGTCAGAAGTCTGCTAATTTCAAGCATGAGACGATCACAGTACTGAATGAAGGGAGGAGTTGGATTGCAGTTTTCAGTGGTGTCCATCAATTTAAGTTCATGATATTTCCTTTTTCCAAATTATCACCGTTGTTGCCATTGAGGAAATCTGAATCAATGGATTTGCACTAAAACAAAGTGTATTTATATATATATTTATGGTATGTGGCAAACAAGCACCAGTAGTCCTTCCGAACCAATCTCCCGTGGTTTTTAAACGTTTGAGAGTTCAGGGTGAGTCTTTTTTTAGTTTTTCCACAGCCAGCTGCCTGAAGTGCTTCCTGGAGGTTCACTTGTCTCTGGTGAGCACCATCTCAGTGAGCCTGATGAGGGCATCTCTCTCTGCCGACGGCCGGAGCTTACTGATCTGCCTGATGGCTTCTTGACAGTAGCGCTCGGCCAAGTATTTGGTCTGTTCCACGCCGTCGCTCTAAAAACAGAAGAAGAAATATTGTTTGAATGTTCTGTACCTGCAAAGTACAAATAACTACAAGTTAAAAGCCTCCATCACCAACTGAAAGCTTAGCTAAGGTTTTGGTCACACAATGTTTACTTAATACAAATCAAACCATTTTTTATATTCATCTACCCCATTTAAAGTGTCTCATGCAGGAAGCAGATGTTTTTAAACGTCTAGTTTAGGTAGAAACTTGCACCTGGAAGCATTTAATGTACAGTGTGTTGCTGGTCATACCTGCAGGACGTACTGCCAGGCTTGATCTATGTCTCCTTTAGAGCTGAAGCGTCTCATGATCAACGCATGGAGCTCAGGGAACTGGAAAGGCAGAAAGAAATTGACGTAAAGTCTGACAGTAGACAGTGATACGTGGTGTGTGTGTGTTCCAGTAGCTTCATTTAAATATACAGTTTCTACGACACACGTATGACCGACTCTCTCACCTGTTGACAAGCGAACAGGACCGGCCCGGTGGCCAAGCCCAGTTTGAGATCTGCAGCTGAGGGCTTCCCCAGGTGGCTGGCTCCTGATGTGAAGTCCAGGACATCATCCACCAGCTACAAGTCAGAGAATTATTAACCCATAGAATCATAGACAGTTCATTTCAACAGAATTATGTCCTGAATAGATGAGCTATCCTTCCAGTAGAGGGGTTTCTTATGTTTTAGCTTGTAAGGAGTAAAATAAAAAGATTAAAAAGCAGAAACTACAGAAATTACCTGAAATGCAATGCCAACGTTCTCCCCATACTTGTAGGCTATTTCATGAACTTTCGGATCAGAAGTTACCTGAACGCACACCTTGGATGACACAGAAGAGACAAAAAAACATTTGAGTAGAAACCGAGTCTCTTCTTCCGCGCCGTGATATTTGTGTGAAACAGAACGTACATACTGCTTTACAGCTGTTTGCAATAAGACTCGCCGTCTTCTTGAAGGTTTTCTCCAGGTAGTGTTTGAATCTCTCGTTCTCGTTCTCCTTTGAGCCCAGCTGCATGAATTCACCTGGAAGCACAGAGTTTAGAGATTAGGGAGTTTGGTATTGGACGCACTGTACAAGCAGACTTTGGGTTGTGACCCTAAGCTGCATTTAAAGATGGGGGCGTTGCCGGCTCCCCAAAAGTGAAGCCAAAACATCTAGATCGCCCTCTGGTGGCTGGCTGCAGTATAGAACATAAGCTCTACTCCTTCCATGTTAGCAGATGGGACATAAACCAAACTAAATAAAAAATCAATTTACATCTCGAATACATTTCTTCCACAGATGGTTTCTGTCATTTTAGGTAGTTCTCATCATGGTTTTTAATGCTATAAAACTTTGATTTAAACTGCTTCCAATGTGCTTTAAAAAAAAAACGACCAAGTACAGCTTTTATTACTGACTGAGGTGGCACGAACAATGATTTCTGTACCTCGCACCAGATCCTCCATCACCTGCGACATCACTTTTACAACCGTGTTGTCCCCAATACGAGCCATGGCCATGGAGGCAGTTGAAAGGATGAAATCTCCAGCTAAGATGGCCTGGAGGAGAAAAAAATAAATGATATTTATATCCTTAAAATGAAGCGGTACAGAGAAAAATAAAAGGTTTTTAAGCATATCTAACTTCTTACCTTTTTTTCCCCCCACACCTCATTGATGGTTCTCTTTCCCCGTCGTCTAGCTGATCCGTCGATGACGTCGTCGTGCACCAAGCTGGCAGTGTGGATCATTTCTGCAATCATAGCTATGGTCCTCTGCCCCGGGAGCAAATCTCTACAGAGGACACAGAGGAAATAAAAACCTGGACTGTGCTTTATGACAGGGTGTGGTGCATCCTGGGGTTAACAGTAAAAACATAAAACATTGAAGTTCTGGACGGATCCACATCTTACCCGGATCTGTTGCTGTGAGCGTTGAGCGCCCGGGCCATTAGGACAACAATCATCGGTCGTATGGCTTTGCCCTTCCCATCGAAGTAGTAGTCACATAGCGACTTCAGCTCTTCTCTGGATGCAAATAGCTCCTGTGAGGCAGAGGAATAAAATGCATGCATTTAATTTCAAATCTACTGGTGTCGGAGATAAACTTTGCCAAACACATCATGTCTTCTGCTGATTTATAACCAATATCTTGGAAGACTAACTTGTCATGCGTTTCACATGTAGGGACACAATAGTAAGAACACGCTCTGTATTGGAGAAAGTACCTTTCTGATGTCATCATATAAATTTGTTAAATCTTTCTGTGCTAATGTGAACGGGTCCTGAAGCTTCACGTCAGTGTGTACGTTCTGTCTGCGACAGCAAGACTGCAGTGTTGGATTCAGCAGCCGGGAAGTGTGTCTGGAGACAAAGACAAACAGAAACTGTCAAATATATATACAGAAAATAAGGTAATTACTATTTATAGTATTGTTATACCTACAACCATAGATCCTTGGTACTACAACAATTTCATGTGATATAAATCTTACATTGCTTGACGTTTAACCGAAATTGCTAAAGTATAACGTGCTAAATGCGGTGACCGTCACATTTATGTGCACAAATGCTGTAAATAGTTGTTGGTCATGATAACTCACCTGGGTAGAGATGTGGTGGAGGTGAGAGTTTTTTGGAGCATCTGTGTCGGTAGAGCCGATAGCTGCCCCTGAAACAACAGAGGACATGAGACCAAAAAGGATTTTAGACTTTTAGACCATTTAAATACTTTAAAGGCCAACAGAGTCAACAGAACAATTTACCCCAAACAGTGTATTCATGGTGGAAATATTGTAGTTTTTACTCTTTTTAGCATTTGTACTGTTATTGTTGGAAATCAAAGCTGTACTGGCTAAATATGTGTACAAATACATCTCAATGTACTTAGGATGAGGATAGAAATGGACATGGAGCTTAAAACAACAACAAGCAGAACAAAGGTACTGAAACTGTAAACAGACAGACTAACAACATGCAATGTCTTTATGAAAGTCAAGTGTTAAGTAACGTGGGTCATAAATAAATCACATAAAACATCTAGATGGACGTTGACGTTGGTTCGATTTAAAGTAGACAACTATCAAAGTAAAGGACAGCAGTAGATTAATGTCTGTGCAACATTAGACGCAGGTCTTGACCTTTATGGGTGCTGAGGAAGTTCTGCACATGCCAACAACATACCCAGAAGTCAACAAGTCCACATTCATTTAGGACATTCTTACAAAACACGAGACACTCTTGCGAAAGAAAAAAATGGCTCGAATCGTTGATGTTGCATTGCGTAAAAAGTCAGTGAAGTAACGTTAATACGCCGGTTAGCTAGAAAATGACTACCATTCATTTTTCTAACTGACAGCTCCGCGGTGACCTTCCTGGTTTCTCAGCCGGCCAACTCACCTCGCTCCCCGGCCCGGAGCTCCATGATGTCCGCCGGAGACAGGCGGTGGAGAACGTGGGCACAGACCGGCCGTTAAAGTGCCTCAAGGTTTCTAACAGACTCCTGCTCGTACAGTTCGTACTCCACCTCCTGCACTGCCTCAGCCACGGGCACGCCATGTTCCCGGAGCGTCTGGGCGTCAGACGGCAGGTTATATAGTTGCGTCACCGGAACCGGAAGTCCGTAACGGTTGATGACGTCGGTCACGGACTAGGAATTAGGTTACTGCTAGCTAGCCATATATGGGAGTTTGAGACAAACATTAATTAATTCCTCTAAGGTTACTTATTTTTAATCAGAAATGCAGCGGTAGATGTAAGCAACGGTTGTTTTCGCTTTAAACCGAAGATATAAAATACGTCTTCTTACAGGTCTCTGGGGAAATAGCACGGAAAAGTGTAGTGTACTATTAGGGGCTAACGTTAGTAGCTGGCTGTAGCTAGCTGTAGCTGTAGCTGTAGCTCTAGCTAGCCCTGGCTTGCTCTAGCTAGCCCTAGCTAGCCGTAGCTAGCCCTAGCTTGCTTTAGCTAGCCCTAGCTTGCTCTAGCTGACTAATTTTACTGGGGTTTTCAAAACAGTTTATTAAACTATAATCTGGGTAAAGTGTAAATGCCGAATAAACTGACCTTTTTGTTCACACACTGCTGTTAAAAACACATTCAAGGTTGAGTCTTTGTCGTTATTTTTTTAGCTATTACTTTAAAACTGATAAACGTTTCCTTAATTTAGGGTCTTCTAACTTAAGGAGTGTTTTGAATGCAGGACAGAGTATTTTACACTGTGATATTAATACTTTCACAGCATCAGAGTACTTCTTCCCCCCATTGCTGTGTGCATTATGACTACCAGCTGGAAATCCTAATTTACCCATTTTCAGATCTATCACTACATCAGTGCTTACAGTCCAGTAGCTTTGAGGCAGTTGCTGTGTCTGCAACATGTGGAGCCCCTTTAAAGTGTTAGTCTTTGCTCTGGTAGCAGCATCCAGCTTCACACCTGTACATGTTCTGGAGTTCTGCACTGACCGTGACTGCCATAGTCACGATAACACGGCATCAAACAGCCAGCTGTCCCCAAACACTTTCAAATCCAGGTGGAACATTAGCGTCTCAAACCTCATACAGGACCTGGACCGGTTCAGAGTGTCTTGCAAGAAGCTAATAGGTACAGAAGTGATTTGCGTGTCTTTTTTTTTTTTAGGTCAATACAAAATGTGTTACCCAGTTACTGACATTGATAATGTCGTGATTCAATCATTTCTGTACTCTCTGCAGAGGCGTTCCCAATCGATGTAGTTGACGGTAACTTTGCTCGCTCTGTAAAGAACTGTATATTCTCCAAATCCATTCCAACACCACTGAAAGGCCCGCTGAGACTGGCAGCAGCTTCTAAGGTGACGTTACAACACCACCAGCAGCATCACAGAGTCTTTACAGTGAAATATGAAGACTTCATCATATCTGCATTTGTCTCGACAGGAGGTCATCGAGGGTATTTTAGACTTAGATGTGGCTGTAACACAGTCGGATGATTTCCTGCATTTTGCCAGCGGTGGCAGACTGCCACCAGGGTCAATTCCACTTGCTCACAGATATGGAGGCTATCAGGTAATGGTTCATTTGTTTTCCTGGCATGCATAGTCAGTCATCAACTCAGGAATAAATATACCAAAGACAAGTGTATTAGCAACGTCAAGGAAACTTGGAGGTCTCTATAATCTTCTGTAAGATAATATCTGTGTACATCTGAGACTAGATCTTATCACAGGCGATGACTGTGAAATGTATTAATGAATAAACTATTTCATCATCAGTTTGGCTACTGGGCAGGTCAGCTGGGTGATGGTCGAGCACATTCCCTTGGTCAATATACCAACAGGTGAAAACAAATTAGGTTTCCTCTTGTATTCAAAGAACTGTATATTCAAGGTGCATCACAGTTCAAACGTTAAACCTATATTCATTATAAAATGTGCCACAGGAAAGGAGAAGTGTGGGAACTGCAGCTTAAAGGCTCTGGGAAAACCCCTTATTCAAGGTATGTTGGACTCCCTTTACACCTTGAGTTAAAATGTGTCCCGTAATCAGATTGTATTTATATGATTTAACCTGATTACATTTACACCTGGTATTAATATGTCTTAAATGTCCACATTAGGATGCGATCGAGATCACTCTCCTTCCTTGTTTCCTTGTTTCGCTTTTTCACATTTGCCAACACTAGTGATACCAAATGGCAGCAAGAGGCAACTATCTTTAATCTGTCTGAAATGCCAGATATGAATTTGATAATGTGTGATCCAGGTCGGGAGACGGTCGAGCTGTGATCCGATCCTCTGTACGGGAGTTCCTGTGCAGCGAAGCCATGCATTTCCTGGGTGTTCCGACCAGCAGGGCTGCCAGGTGATGGATGAAAGGCAGCAGTGTGAAATGTTATGGAGGAAATATGAATGTTACTGATGTGATGATTTGCTTTGTTTCAGTCTGATTGTAAGTGACGAGCCGGTGACGAGGGATCAATTCTACGACGGCAACGTGAAGACAGAGAGAGGTGCAGTGATTCATGCAAACATAGAGTTGAACTATTTTTAGTTCAGTTTACTGGTTCATCACACTGTATGTTTCACTGTATGTTTCTTTTAATGTTTTCAGGAGCTGTTGTTCTCAGGTTAGCCAGGTCATGGTTTCGGATTGGATCTTTAGAGATTTTGTCTCAAAGTGGAGAGATTGATCTCCTGAGGTGATTATGTTCACGTTATCTCTCAGGCTTTCTCATTCTGTGGCCTCCTGTTGCATAAAGTATACTGCAGCTTATTGTTCTGTTGATTTTAGGAAGCTGTTGATCTTTGTGATCGACGAACATTTTCCTTCAATCAGTTCCGATGACCCAGATAAATATTTGGTAAGTAAGATAAAACAGAAATATGTTTTTTTGCCAACTGAATACAAGGTTTTATTAATTTAGTTTATAAAATGATAAACCGAGGTGTCCTGTCGTTGATTACAGGACTTAACTTTTGTTGTGTTTCTGCATGCTGTGTATTATTAGTTTTTTATGGAACTTCCTAGTTTAATGTTTTGTATTTGGTTGCATTTCCATTTTTCTAGGTGTTTTATTCCACAGTTGTAAATGAAACAGCACATCTGATTGCCCAGTGGATGTCGATTGGGTTTGCACACGGTGAGAACCTGTTGTGGCTGATCGTTTTACCATACAGTTCGTATCAACATCTGCTTATACATATATATGTTTCATCACATTCATTTATCATTTTACGTCTCATCACAACAGGTGTGTGCAATACGGACAACTTCAGCCTCCTGTCCATCACCATCGATTACGGACCTTTCGGCTTCATGGAGTCGTATAGCCCCAGTGTGTACGACGACGCACGTCTGCGTTTCATTGACAATAACAGAATGTCCCGTTCTTGTCAAACGTCAAACAAATGTTTAATTTTTGCAGATTTTGTCCCCAACACTTCTGACGATGAGGGCAGATACAGCATCGGAGCTCAGGCCGACGTGGGGCTGTTTAACCTCCAGAAGCTCTTGATGGCTCTCAGTCCGGTGCTTTCTAAACAGCAGGAGAGCAAGTAAGAACACCACGATAGCTGCTTATATTAAGGGAACTTTAAGTGATATTTAGTAAAAAAAATACAAGACCTTTTGAACTTTACTAACCTGGAATGAGGACCCAGTAATGGTGGTCAGCACCTTGTCAAACTGTTTTCTTTGACGGAATAATTTTGGACTAACTTGTCGTCCTAATCTTTTATTTTTTAGGGCTAAACATATTGTAAATGGATATGTTGATATTTACCATAAGAGGTAAGGTCCGTGTGAAATGATGAGTTGTCCTTTTATATTGTCCCTAATTCTATATCCAAGCAGTGACAGTGATGGTATATTATTCCCGAGCTGTGTTCATGCATGTGTTTCAGGATTCATCAGCTATTTAAAGCTAAACTGGGGCTTCTGGAGGAAGAGGAGGATGATGGTTACCTCATTGCCTTCCTGCTTAAGGCAAGTCGTTGCATTGTTACTGTAATAACATATTTACATTGTTCATCTGCAAACATTGTTTTTATTCCTAATCTTGTGTTTATTTCGTCAGATGATGGAGGACACACAATCAGACTTCACCATGACCTTCAGGCAGCTCAGTGAAGTTTCAGCCCAGCAGCTTCACGACAGGGACTTCACACAGGTAGAGCTGAAGCAGCTTCTTGATCTAGTTTAGGAGTTGGTGGCGTCTTTAATATCTATATCTGACATCCTTTGTCATCTTGTTTTGTTTTGTATTAGTTGTGGGCTCTTGAAGACTTGTCGTCCCACAAGCTCTTTTCTGATTGGCTCAGCGTGTACCAGCTCCGGCTCATCCGGTAAGCACAAAGATGTAGAGTAATGCCAGACCTTCCTCTACTTAGTATAGTTTGGAATCACAAGTTTTTCTGAAATGTTCACAAAGTTGTTTTTTTCAGCTTGAAAATATTTACTATGCTCTCATTTCTATTTGGTGTCATGTTTTTTTTAATTATATCTAAGTGGATTTAAAAGAGTTTGTTTTCTCTGTTCAGACAACAAACCGATAGTGATTTGGATCGTCAGCAGAGGATGAGAAGTAAGCCACTAAATGTACATATTAGTGTTGATTTGAACGTGTAATATGTAACTATTTGAAGTGTGGCATTTCTACCAGGAACAAGTTTGTCTGATTGTGAAATATGTCTTGCAGATGTAAATCCCAGATATGTGCTGAGGAACTGGATGGCGGAGTCTGCTATCAGTAAAGCTGAGATAAATGATTTTTCTGAGGTGTGTATATGATATCTATGACTTTTTTCAACCGCATTTTTTAGGACATTTCTATGTCATGATGTATTAGGACCTTTTATGACTTACCATACTATAACTTTTTTATACCATACTTTACCATGACTTTTTTATGACGTACTATACCGTGACTTTTTATCTAACTTTTTTTGACGTAATATATGAAGGCTTTTTTATGACATTTTTTCAACATACTAAACTACGATTTTTTTCGACATAATATAAAATGATTTTTTTTCGACATGCCAACAAATTTTTTTTGACCACTTTTTTTGACATACTATGACTTTTTAATGGCTTTTTTCGACATGCTATACTATGACTTTTTACGACATACTATACTTTTTTATTGCTTTTTTCGACATGCTATACTATGACTTTTTTCGACATACTGTACTTTTTTATTGCTTTTTTGGACATGCTATACTATGACTTTTTACGACATATTGTACTTTTTTATTGCTTTTTTCGACATGCTATGACTTTTAAAATATTGTTCTGACATACCGTTTTTCATTTTAAGTACTATCCAAAATCAAAGCAGTGCCCACTACTTTTCTGTTACAAATTGTTCTGATGATTTTATTTTTCCCTCACTAGGTGGAGCTGCTTCACCATATTCTGTCGTTCCCCTTTGTTACACAAGAGACCGCAGAGGAGGCGGGCTATGCCTCAAGACCTCCCTTTTGGGCTAAGAGGTTAAAGGTCAGCTGTTCCTCCTGAGAGATTCTTGGATAGAGCAAAAGACACTCTAGTGAAGAAGATTACAGCATACCTGAGCCTTTGTTATATTTTAGTAAACTGTTCCATGCTGGTGGAAAAAAGTGGTCCAGAATGTCAAGGTCATGGCTGTTAAATGTTCTCTTCTACTAAAATCCCCCACCATATGTTGATACAGTGACCAACAAAAAAGAGTGCAACAGAGGAATTAACATATATTAACATATATATTAATATATTAATATATTTAGGTGTCAATAATGCCATATTGACACCTAAATATATTCAAAGATGCTACAGCAGAGGGTGTACCGTTTGTTTTAAGACCTAGGTTCACATACAATATGACTATTCACCCTATTCATATACTTTATGCACACACCAGAGCCTTCACTTTTCAGATTTCAGCAAGTTGTACAAGAAAACCCAATAAAAAAATCCAATTTAAAAAAATGATATTTACGCATGTCTTATGCCAGGTTTTATTTAGCTTGTTAGTCATTTGAAAACTCATCGTGTACTCTGTATATGGGGATTGTGTTTATAGTATTTACAGCATTCCATGCAAACATGTCAATATGTACAATTCTATGAAAATGTCTCTTTGACCCACGATGACCGCATTATACTTTTCATGTTTTCTCTTCAGCAACGTTACAAACAGTGTACACAATAAACTGTTTTGGTCTTGAAAATAATTACACTTTCACTTAATTCATGCAAGATTATGTCTTGGATAAGGTATCCATACAAATGGATGGATGGCCATCTGTTCTCTGGAAGAGATGGAATCTGTATTGATCTCCACTGGCTTCATTTTGGAGATGTTCAGCATCGTTATGGATGTAAAGAGTGGTGGATTCAAGCTATTTTTAGACTCAGGCTAATGAAGACCACGCTTCTTGTTCATGGCCAGCGCCAGTTCTGACATAAAGTCTCCACCTTCACCTCCACCTCCATGCATAGATGGTGTAGTTCTCTTTGGCGGAACCGGAGGCATCTTCTTCACTGAGCCAGAAGGCCGTAGCGCTGCTTTTGGGGCAGCAGCAGGTGGAGGAGGTGGTGCTCCAGCCCCTGTGAACATTGGTGGAGGCGGAGGTAAAAACCCTGGATCTAGTGGTGGAGGAGGCAGAGACTGGTCCACACCTCTGAAACTCACTGGGGGTGGCGGTAGTGGTAGGGAGTTCAACGGTGGCGGAGGAGGGAACAGTGAACCAAAGCCAGCAGCCGGAGGAGGGGGTGGAAGGAAGTCTGGCGGAGCATCGTCTTTGGATGGTGGTGGTGGAGGAGAGAGGTTGTCCATTGCAGGTGGAGGCGGAGGGAAGTTGGTTGGCAGGTGTCGATGAGGGAGGGCAGGTTTTAAAGAACTCTTGGCAGCCAAAGGAGGTGGTGGAGGAGGGAGGAATGGGTCCGGAGGTGGTGGGGGAAGGATGTCTGCCAATGGTGGAGGTGGAGGAGGGACATGTCCGAAGTCCTGAGAAGACAGAATATATCATAATGATTCAACATGTACCTTTTTATGTCATATTATACTATGACTTCTTAAGGATTTCTTTCGACACGCTATACTATGACTTTTTGGACATTTTATAGACTAAACAATAATAATCAACAGATAAATTGATCATGATCCCCTAAAGAAGAGTTCTGTACCGTAGAAACAGGTCTTGGTTGGGGCTCCTGAGCATGTCCATTGGCCTGGTTTGGTGATTTGGCTGGCAGAGAAAAATAAACACCATGAGGTTTGAACTAATATCACTACATGTGGCTTGTTTCGCATCAGTGAGGGCAGCTCGTGTGTCGTGCTACCTTTGATGGTGGGTGAGGGCGTTGACGGATTGGAGCTCGATGGAGTGCTTCGGTTCGTCCACACAGAGCTGACAGCAGCCTTCTTCTCTGCGGTTTTAAAGTTTTCATACAGCGACGCACCGTACTGGAAGTGCAAGAAACGCATCACATGAGAGCATGAGTTCTGTTCAAATGGAGAATTTTTTAATACAGATGTGGGGAAATTTACCTTTGCAATCCGTATTCCTGTTACCCAAAGGTTCATGGCGCAATCATCATCGCAGCAGAGGTACTTGATGTACTGAGACTCTTTTTGGATCTGAGGATGCTGTAACAAATCCAAAAAGGTTAGTAAAGAACATACTTTGTTAACAGTAGATTTTTAAGATTTAAGATTTTTTGAGAGAGGTTAAGGTAACATTTAATTACACGAACAGTATCGCTCACATTAAATGTGCAATAAGTTATTTCCTTGGGCAGCGAAAGACCAAAACACACAAGCGTTAGCCTCAAGCCTTCTTTCTGGCTGTTGTCTGAACACTACTGTATTTCATTGGTACATTTACTGAAACACAACATCCCTCGACTCTGAGAGACTTAACTAACTCATCGATTGAATGATTCAGCATTGCATTTCAATACCATTCTTCCAGATAAAGGATCACAATCAATACGGCAGAACAAGAACTCTTAATTTAAACTATGCATCCTTCAACATTTTCAAAACCTGCAAAATCAGTGGAGTTCCTCTTTAAGGGAACCACGAGGGGGCAGAGTGAGTCTAGAATCAGAGTGTTAACCAGCAACTCCAGTTAAATGGATGCTGTATTTTCAATTCCTGTTTGGAATAGTCCAGTCAGCATTTCTGAACATGAACAAAGTTAGAACGTGTGTGCCATTGAGTCCATCCTGTAATCCAGTTTAATTTAGGAAATGTGAGATGTTTGTTGCTCAAATAGTCTTAGTCTTAACCATTGGATTTATGCCTGTACGTGTACACCAAATATTTGCTTTAAAGTGCACATTGTGTGGGTTTCACATTAAATATTAGAGTTAACTGTTTTCCCCTGAAGAGGATTTTGACTTTCTACATAATGGGGACGGTATCAGAGATCACTTCAGGCAGCTCCTCTGAATATAAAACAGCTAAATGATAAAAGCTAAATTGTTTTGCTCTCGTCCTTGAATTGTGGCAATTCTTGGCAGCCCGTAAACACCACCCCACCAATCTGTCAAAACACACCCTAATTGAACACTTCGGCAGCCGAAAAAACAGCTTCGGCCATTATTGTGTCATCTTCATCACCGTCGACCACGACCGAGGAAGCTTTTAATACGTTTTACTGTGCGGTGCCTAAACGTTCCATGTGAAACCTGGCTAGCCTTGACGGGTCCTTTTTCCTTTGCCCTTGGCCATCAGCACCTTCAGCTCAAACCTTGAGGACTCCGTCTTTCACTGGGAGCTAATTGAGTTTCTTTGCCTCTCTAAGCTCTTTTTGCTTTGAACAACTACTGTAGCCTATCTGCTGATTCTAGTAGTTCACAGAGAAGATAGGGGAAAAGAAAGAAAGAGGACTTTCATATCCCTTTAAGACGCACCACCAACTCATCTTATTCTTGTTTTTTTCATGTCAGTCAGCATATTTTAGTCTTAAATGAGTTCTATAGGTACCTCCCATCTCAGTTTGATAGTACTCTCTTAAAGACATGGGGCTTTTACGGTCATTTAAAGAAATTATAGGAACTGCTTAAAAAGTCGTCTTTTTTTTCTCAACACTTTCAGCTTAATTTGGTAAAACTGTCACCTTTCACTTCTTCAATTTAAAAGTATTTATTGCATTTCACAGTTCCAGTTAAATAAGCAGCTGTGTGGCTGCACCATACACTCGGGGACCCACCGTGCAATAATCAACTCTGCATTGACACCTCTCGCACTACGCGATATACAGTGTGATGAAAAAGAATAAAACAGCAACAATGACAAGGCACTCAAGAGTCTTACTGTAAATGTGTTCTTCAGTTAGGGGAAGTTGCAGCCTCTCTGTTTATTAGTTCGCAGTGAAAGGGTGTGTGGCTTTGAGGCAAACTAGATTAAAAACACAACACATTTAAAGCAAATTTACCTTCAGAAAAAAGCAGAAGTCGGTCGGGGCTTTGTATTTGTTCTTAAAGTCTTTGCCGTAGTAGACGTTCAGGTTGTCAAACTGGACAAAACAGACGAGGTCCCGAGACGACTGAAAGAGAAATAAGGGATTATATTACAAATAAATCTGTATTGTAATTACATTTTCCTTTTCCCTCCTTTTAAATTGATAATCTACACTTCAAGTGCAATGCATGAGAGATGCATGTGGCTGATAAAGCAGAAAGACTACACACTAGGACTATGTAGTCCCAGTGACACATTTTACAAATCAACCGTGTAATTCCGAAAGTTTCAGCTGACATTTCAAACATCTCTATATCTGCTGGGCTTTCATCTTTCCCCACATGCTTGAGCCCAGCTGAAAGTGTCCTGGATTAGAGCATTAGCTGTTGTGTGTTTATGGTCTGTCCCCTTTTTCACCCCTTTACCTTGGTTTTCCCTTTGGGCACGTAATAAATTCCCGAGGCCCTCAGCTGGAAGAGTCGCGTTTTCCAGGACTTCTTGCCGTCTTCTTTGAGGTGCATCACCCCCTCCAGATCCGGCACGATAATAGAAGTCCCGCAGAAGTTCTCCTGCAGAGGTGAAGAGGAATGAAAGAGGTCACTGCAATGAGGAAGTGTCACCTTAAAAACATTTCACTTCTGGTTTGTGTGCACGAGTTTGTTTACCTGTATTAATAACTCCTTGTCTTTGTCTTTTATGTCTTTCAGGGCTCTCTTATCCTTCTTCCATAGATAAAAGTTCTGCAGGAATAAAACACAAAGCGCATCAACAAATCTCCTGACTTTTTCTCTTGCGCCACCAGAGGTTTCTAGTAAAATGTCTCAGCAGCTATGAGATGGATCGCCATGAAAGTTTGAACATTTTATACATTAGTTTGTCCAATACTTTGGTTTATGAACTGCAATACTAATTACTCTCCACTGTACTTCATGTTAAGCCCTAAGTAGCTAATGTTAGCATGCTAACACGACAAACTAGATAGTGAATCTGCTAAACATCAGGATGTTGTCATTTTGAATATTGTAGCGTGTACACATTAGCATTTAGCTCAAAGCTACACTTGTTTATCAAATGTCTGCTTCCTCAAATATGGATCATTATCCAGATTTTTCTGAATAAATTTGATCTAAATGCAACTTCAGAAGTGTTTTTTTCTGTCTGGTCAAAAATAAAACTACATCTTCAAGTTCTCTTTCTTTTTCTAGAAAAAGGAAATCAAATATAAGCGTGTTAAATATCAGAACAAACCGTCACCGAGCAGAAGAAGACATCATCAGGCAGATTTGTCCCCGTGTGACTGGGCTAGCTTGATTTGATATCATAGTCTGGGCCGGTGAGAGAAAGCCAAGAGGGGAATTCTATTTTGGTAGCTCTTGTCAAAAGCAGAAACTGTATATTGATGGGGACATACTGCATGAAGCAGATCAGGCTTTTGTTGGGGGGATGTGGAAGACATGATGGAGTACTTAAAAAGGAGAATATCTCACCAGTTTTCCAACTCGACTATTTGTCTCTGCCAACAGACCGAATCCATTAAATACGCTGGGTTTATAAAGGGTCCCCATTATATCAACAAACATGCCAAGATATCACAGTCTTTTGCCTGAGGCCGTTTTGTCTGATATATTACAGTGAGGACATAAATGTAAGAGGTCATCCTGCATGGAGGAAAGACGTCTCATAATTCAGACAACGCTTCGACAGTGAAAACAGCCAGATGGGTCTGAGCTGCAACAACGTGGAGAAGGATGTGCACAAACCAAGGCCAAGGATACATGAACTGGCCAGTGTTGGACTTTTCCGATCACTCAGTATATGCTTAGAGATGGTATTCAAGAGGTGCATACAAATGAGGGGACCAACCTGTGGGTTTTTGAAAACCTCGTATTTCTCCCCCCGCTCCTGAAAGAGGACTTGGTTCTCGCTGTCCCTCGTCCACGACAAGAGAGGCTCCACCAGGTTCTCGTGGTCTTCAAACGCCCGTTCTGTCAAAGGAAAATCAAACTTGGACATTAGAAAATTGGTAGCGGTAGCATTTAGATGATCACGCTAGATTCATTATGCGTGTGTTTTTTCATGTGAATATAGCATCTTTCAAATTACTCTGATGGGATACGTTTTGATTTGCAGTAAAAATGAGACAAATTGGTAAACATAAGTGCAATCAATAGTCCATGTGTCTTATTTTGGATGGTTCCATTAGAAATTTAAAAATTTGACGTATAGTATCACGATGTAAAACTACTCCATAACAAGTCATGGATGAATTACAGAATGGGCCTCACAGGCACAGGCCAAAGGGATAATGAAGGGGATTTTGCTATTTCTTTCCCCCTCCCCTCATGCCTGAATCTTTAAGTCTGCTATCTCTTTGTTCATTTCTGAAATGCATAGTACAGCTGCTACTGTAGGTAGGAAAAGAGGCCTCTTGTGTGTATAAGCCAAAAGTCTTGCTGGAGTAAAAGTACAGAGTTGCACACTTTCTGCTGCATTTTAGTATTGAAGCTGAAACGACTATATATAGATGTGGGGTGGTTGTGATGCATCATTTACTTTAATAATTATACTTCCTGACTTCCCACCCCTGCAGTAAACACAGCCATAAAAAATTGTTTCTCAGCACATTCAAAGACCACTGGCAATACTCTGGAGACATTTCTAGTTTACTCTCTCACACCGAGAGAAGCAGAATCTGTAACAGCCTTTAATCTCATAATATTCTCCACGTCCTCTGTTTTTTAGCTTTCGATAAAACATTTCAAAACAAATGCTTCCCCATATGTACAGTAGTTCGCTCTGTCATGAAACCCTTAAATCAGCTGGTTCAAAGTCAATCCCACAGCTGTACAATTGTCTGTTTCAAATGGGATGAATTAAGGAAGGGCTCAATAAAACACAAGCCTCCCCATTTTGCTGGAGGGACTTTAAATGGCACTAAACCTCGAAAACATATTAAGGGCCCTTTCCTCCTCCTCCTCCTCCTGCTCACTGCCCACCCACACACTCGGTGCTATACATCTCCAGAATGCACTGGGCATTTGACTGTAGTTTAGCCGTGGTCCCCAATTACAGGTTAGCAGCCCAGGCAGAGGTAGGCATTACATAAATTGCTGCCAGGGTTCCAGTCTACAGTTTGACTATTACAATCATTAAACGGATGGTGTGACTTTGCAGCTACAGTGAGCTATTCCCAGTAAAAATCCCTTTGAACTGCATAAATCATAGATCGGATAGTGTGCATGGGGAGCACATGGGTGAAGATTTGTTTGAAGATGAGCTTTGTGGCTGTTTATTCGGCATGACTTGCCGGAGCTTTCTGTTGGTAACGATTAAAGGTCTGCGAGTGCCGTTGGAAAGCAACACACTCTGGGGAGGTTCAGAGGCATTTAAAAAACAAACAGACTCAAATGTCAAGCCGTCATGACGCCGACACTGTGGATAGTCAGAGATGACACAAAGTCCTGCGCTCCCCCGTGATTACAAGTCAAGTGAGCTAAAGTTTTGCATGGGCGACATGCTGTAAATAAATCAGTGTGTCAGACAGCTAATTTAAACACGAGCTACCATTTTGTTAAAAATAAACTGTTGACAAAGGGAAACACGCATTTCCTCATTTATTGTGGGGTGGCAGTTTATCTCGTCTTTCTGAAAGAAAGAAGCATTTTAAAATATCCAGAAGTAAAAGAGTCAGGTATCTACAGTACTGATTGTACTTGTTGTTGATGTTAAAGGCACCTATCAGGTGTTTAAGAGCCCGGTGGGACACACAGCATTACAACCTCAGCCCTATGCAAAAGAAGTCAGCTTGAAGTTTGTGCTTTTATAGTTACTGGAAGAAGAACTTGTTGAGAGTATGGAATAATAAATCCAGGCTTATCCTTCAATTTAGAGTTTCACAGTTTAACTAGCTGCATATAAAATTACTTGGATATAATTCTAAAGCAAAACAATATTGACTTACAGTTAATTGCTCACAGAGGTTAACGAATCTACCGCCTGTGCCTCATTAAAACAGGCGTGAAATGACTCTCCGTTCACGATTTGATTGGTTCTTTAGAAAATATGAATGATCTCCGTAACAATCCGATAAAAATGTTATAAAACCAAGAAAACAGACGGTGATGAGGCGTCTGAAGTAAATATAGCTCAGACGGAGGATTGAGATCATAAGGCTTCTATTTCCATATGACAGAGGGTGACTGACAGTGTCCGATACAGCAAATTAAACCCACCTGTCTACACTGAATGTGGCAGAGAGGGAGGGAGAGAGAGAGTATAGGAAAGAGAGGGGGAGGGAGAGAGAGAGACGGATGGGAGTGAGATCAATGCTTCATTGTGAGGCCGCTGCAGTACGGCTGCCATCGCGCCAATAAAAATACAGTTCATCATCTGGACCCGAATGAAATATCTCTCCTCCCTGCACGTTGTGTGTGTTTAGTTGACAATTAATATAAAAACACACTAAAGGCATTTATGTCAAAGTCTATCTATATGATCACTGCTGTGTTGTTTCTGGTTCTGATGATATATTTGCTGCCAAGCTCACTGCTATGCTGTGGTGTTTCTGCACTAAATGTACCAGAAATCACTTGTCAACAAAGCAACATCACCACCAGTATTTTCTCTTTCTGGATGTCACATGACATTTTTACAGATCAACCAGGATGAATTGAAATATGAGTTTTAAGTGCTACAGCTAAGAGAGAGAAACTAGCTACACAATTAAATTCTTTATTCATATTTTAACATGTGTAACATCTTTCACATTTTACAACAGTTCAGTCTGTGTAGCATCAACCATAAGTACAGTAAACTGGATGCTGTATCGCAGTAACTCACCGAGTTGTAGCTCCGGGTTGGTCTCACACAGGCTCCAGTCCACGTTGCAGTCACAGTGAGTCTTCTCGAACATGTTGTCCAGAACTTCTCTAACAGTCTGCCTCTCGTCCACCATCAGAGTCTTTGCGCTGCCATCATTCATCAGCACCTTCACCACCAACTGTCCGAAAAAAATACAACTTTATTATAAATAAATTATACATTTCAGAAGGCAAACTGTCGTCATTTACATTGTGAGTGAAATAAATAAATTCATTGATGACCAGATTCAATCTAAATTCAGTTATCAGTTATATGATATAACTTATATACAACTTCCATCAAGCAAATGTTTGTTGCATGCGCGCCCATCCATGTTACCTTTTGGTAATGGGTCTAACTGCCAAACAGGAACTTCCGATAGTCGTTATAGTAGTGGAGGTAAGACTGTACCATTGTGAGTTGAGTAGAGGGGGGTGCATGGTTTCAGGAAATAGCCAGCCTTGTTTAAGCTTCCTAAACAACTAATATGTTTATGTTAAGAGAGTGAGGAAAAGTTGAAAGTTGTTTTTTGTTGTTGTTTTTTTTACATATAATTGTTATTTGAATGTCTTAATTAATTAATTATGCATTAACTTTGGGTTGTCTGTGGGGTAGCTCATGGTTGAAGTTGGTTCAGTTCAGGTGCACACCTGCTGGAAACTTGCTGCTATCTACCCAATAGTCATTGGCTTAGTTTAACTTTGACGTTGACTTATGGATCCTTACATTCTTTTAAAAAAGATGCATGTTTATTTCATTTCTTTAAATAGTTTTCAGCCTAAACTGCTTTTAAATTTCATGTAATCTTCAAATAAAACATACAGGTGAAGATTACTCCTGTGATCTCCCTGATCCTAACAGTCTTCTGGCTTTATGGGTTCATATATAATGGACATATATTAAAGTAATATCTATCTTTTCATCTAACTCTCAGCAATAAAGTGCATTTATAAAAATGTCAGTGTTTTTGGTTCTAAAATGATTTTTTTCTGTGTCACCTGCATGACAGATTGAAGTTAAAACATGTTGTGGACAGAGGCAGGTGTCTCTAAAGTGTGATAAGCACATGCAGCTTTTTATTATCCCGTTTAATTACCGGCCATGTGCAGTAAATGGTTGTTTCTGTTTCCTAATATTAGTTCTACTAGTAGAGTTGGAGCATCAGCACTTCTGTCTCTCTATTCTGTTCACCCTCTTTGGCTTTTTTAGTAATTTCCTCCCCATTGTATTCGTCTCTTTTTTGCAGTCTTAGCACCCCCCCCCCCCCCCCCCCCCCCCGAGTTGGCTGAGATTAATTCTGCTCTGGAGCGGCGCACTGCTTTCCTCACAGGCTCATATGTCTTCACACTTCCTCTCATCTGAAACAAATCCAGCTTTGGGGAAGCTGAGGAGTTTCACAGAACCAAGGTCAGCCGGTCGCTGAGCTTGTGTCATAAAAAATGTGGGACTCAGAGATGTTATCACCAGAGGATTCAACGCGTTAGATCACACGTTCCTCGGTCCCGACCTTTGGAAAACAATATGGGTTTGGCACGCGGTTGAATGAAATGTCACTGGATATCAAATTATTTTTCCTCTTATGGTTCTTCCTCATAAGAGGCGGATATCTTTAAAATACATGATCCGTGTCAAAAGCATGAAACTCGAGGGCCTCTGCCCACAGACGGTTGTGCTGAAACCACTGAGAGTGCACCTTGCTCTTCTGCGCCTAACAACCCTGGGACAGATGTTCCTGTGAAAGTGGCTAGTGGTCTGTTTTTCCTCAGCATCCACACACACACACACACACACACACACACACACGCACACACACACACACACACACACACACACACACGCACACACACACACACGCACACACACAGCAATTTGGAGGAGCTGCTTTCTGCTGGTTTCCTTTAGATTTTTCTCAGAATTTATAATTGCTAACTTAAAAGACCATTAATGCAGCCACACACGTAAATTCTAAGACTTCTCAGCCAAGACATGAGTGTAGAAATTGGCCGTCATATCATCAGACTATTATCTATTATAAAATTTTATGCAATTGGCACAAAACCTACGTAAAATTGTACATCCTGCTGCGAAGCTTTGCATGCAAAACCACATGTTTTTGCTTTTGTTGACTGCTTTGAAGATGAGAAAGTGTCCACATATCCTCCGAAGAGGGGAAGCCGTGATGTCCTGCAGGAAGTTGGCTGGATGAAAGTTAAGTCGTCCATTACTGTGATTGATGCTCCTCCAAAGGAAGAGAAAGAGCCGTCCTATCTTTGAACATTACGTCTTTTACAGTGATGTCCATGTAGCCATAATTCACAGCGTCTTTAAAGTTTACTGTTGCCAGTGGATGTCAGATCAGAGGAGGACTCCTCAGTGTTTGGTCGTCTTACCTTTTTCACTTTAGCTTCCTTGAGCTTCTCAAGAGCCAGCTTGATTTTGTCTGCTTTCATCTGCGCCTCGATTTCCTCCTATAGACAAAGAATATAATGTTATGTTTTAGTTTTACTTCCTGGTGTAAGTGGGATATATATACATACCACCATAATCATTGTGTTGAAGCTAGTTATACTTTGGAAAATGCACACCAAGAAATCATCTTTGATATCAGCAAACTATAAACAGCACAATAAAACTAGTGTGAGATCTGGGCGATAGAGATGATTAAATGAAGACCAGATGTGTAAATTATGGACCTACAGCCAGCAGCCGGTTAGCTTAGCTTAGCATAAAGACTGAACAGGGGAAACAGGTAACATGACTCTTTCCAAAATAAACAAAATATGTCGACCCTCCCATCTAAAGTTCAGCAATCAATTTGCTAAATCTCATTTGTTTAATCCATACAAAAACCAAACTTTTCTGTTTTTCTTCTACTGGCTGTAGCTTCATATTTACTGTACATACATGATAGTGGTATCAATATTCTCATCTAACTCTTGACAAAAAAAGCAAATAAGTTAATCCCCCAAACATGTTTAGCTGTTGCTTAATAAAAGATGGAGCTAAAGGTAAACGAGGGGAAAAGATGTGACTGCTGAGTTCATTTCTGTGGATGCAGCGTTTTAAGTGCTGCTCAGGAGCTGCAGTGTTTCATTTTAATTCCATAACTTCTCATATGTGAAGCGTGCATTGAAGAATTTCATGTGGGCCATTAGATCTAATCTACTAAATCTCAATTATCAGGGATACCCTTTACTCTGCCTTATAACTCAACGTGTTTTTACATTAAAATCCTGCCTACAGTGCAGTTTAAATGAACTTGTACACCTCTACAACAATGACGCGTTCTCTGCCTCAGCACAGCTGGTGTTTTCACCTCAGAAGGATGAGGTAACAAGCGCTGCTAAAGTAATACCTGTTACTCTTTTCTGCCTCGTGTCTGTCTGTGTTTGATCTGTTCCAGACAGACTCACGAGTCTCTGTAACTGTAACAGATGCGTCCGTCCAGGAACAACTTCGCCATGATCTCACCGTCCAACTGTTATAAGAGCAATACCACTCTTCCCAGTTCCACAAAGACAAAAAGGAATCACTAGAAATTCATATGCTGGGAACTATGCTTTTGTTGTAATACTGTCTTGTCACGCACAGCTCAGGAACTGCTTTCTCGTGGTAATCTAGATTGTGACATTATCAGTCTCTTTCTGCTTCATGTCTCTGTCGTTTGGATCTTACATTTTAAGAGCCTAACAGCATTGTGGCTTTTTCCTGGAAACCAAAATAAACTCTCTATCACTCTGACAAGCCTTGGTTAAAGCTCTCACTTCTTTAATTTTGGACCAGTTCCCAGTAGCAGAGAGATTAAAAGATATTTGCAGAGATGCTGCTCTCATCTTACAATCAGCACACTGGCAGACTCACCTTTGTGGGCTTTGCAGCCTGAGGGGGCGGAGGTGGTAAAGGGGAGGCGGCGGAGTAGGCCGTGGTGCTAACGTTGCTGCTGGTGCTGCTCGTTGATGATGTTGGGGAAGGGAAGGAGGAGGCCGGACGGATGCTCAGGCCCTTAGGTGGTGGTGGCGGCAGGTCTGACGGGGGCGGTGACGGCACCTTCAGATCTTTTATTTGTGCTGCAAGTTTCTCTTCCGACTCATTGAGATCAGCCATCAAATCAGCCATGAGCGCATCCAGATCGGTGTCCTCGAGTTCATTGAGGGACTCTGGCGTTAGAGGAAAATCTGTTTATTTGTTAAGAACTGACCCAAGAACAGTAAGTATATTAAAGAGAAGAGATACATAGTTGACATGTTGTCATATAGAGGATGCCTCGGTTCCTTTTTTTAAATAACATGAGCTTTTTCTATTAAACATTAACTTTCATTTTTTCAAGAGTTCCTCTCTTAGTTTCATAATAACAACTAAATGATCTGGTGCAATACATCAAATGGTAACATTTATGTTTAATAGTATATACATGGGCCCTTGCAGATTAAATAAATAGATAAAATTAAAGCATTTCTTTCATTTAATTTCTCGTTCATCTCCTCTAGTCTTCATTCGTGGTCCCCAGAAGATGCATCCTACTGATTTTGGTGTTCCCCCTGACTTTCCCTCTATAGCGCCACCATGAGGTTGATATTTGCCATCATATGAAAGGTCTCAACTATTGGATGGATTGTTAGGACATTTGGGGGCATTTCATTTCCCCCTCAAGATGAATCAAAATTACGTTGGTGATCCCTATACGCAGGTTAACATTTTATTACTCACATACTTCGGTTTATGACCAAAATGGCTGCAAAACGAATGACATTTCCAACACCTTCAGCTGTACTTTGCTAAATGGTAAACATGGCAAACAGTACTCGCTAAACATTAGCATGTTAAGATTGTCATTGTGGGCATATCAGCATGCTGACGTTAGCATTTAGCTCAAAGCACGGCTCAAAGCGGATTTTTTTTGCGTTTATTTTGTGATTGATTGTCGTTCAGTTGAGATTTATAAAGGTTTGTCCTTGTAGCTTAGAGTAATGTGACAAGACTGAAGTAGCCTACTTGATGACACCCTGTACTACTAAAAAAAAAAACTGTGAAAGGAAGGGTTAAATTAGAGTGCTAATGCCAACATTCTGCAACCTTGCTTTAACATTAACCTGCTTGTTTTACAGCCCGTACGAGCCAAAGGCAAACACTGAGTAATTAGCACAAACAGTGACCTCAATCTTTGTCTTAAATCACCTCTTGAACAGTAGCCAGATAAACTGCAGAGACACAGCAATGCTGTTTTTACTCCCTCTTTACGTCACTGCTTTGGGATCATTTTCTAGATAACTGATGGAACGTGCAATATACATCCTGCGTTTGCACACCCAGCTCTTTGTAGTATTTTCCACACGCTTGACGGACAAAATGTAAAGTCACCATTGAGGTCAGTGTAGCTGATGGATAGGTTGTTGGTGGTGGGGAGAGACGCAGGAGGTACTGTTTCCTGTCCGAGACTCTGCAGGGAAGAATGAACAAGGCAGCGTGTTTATAAGAGCATTGATATAATATTTGTACAGCGAGTTAATCCACAACACATTCTGAAACATAAACTATCCTAATATGTAAGTAAGTTTGATGTTTACACGTCTAATGTTACATCTGTGTTTAGGTATTACACCTAACAGAGCTTCTATGTGTTTTATTCAGCCCGTCCGGCCAAATGGAAGTGATTTAAAATGACTGGTGGGTTAAAAAAAAACATCAAAGTCATCAGCAGGGGTTTTCACCAAGACAAAAATGTGTAATCTCTCACTGGTTCATGCCATTTGACCTCCCCCTCCAAAGAAGTGTGTAATTGATGGTTGTTAGTTGACCACAGAGAGTGTTTCCCCCACCCCCGCTGTGTCTGTTGTGCTTGCCAGTCGAGAGTGTCTCGGTGATCGATGGTGGGTTTTAGAGAGTTTGTCGTCTGTCTCGAAAGTAGAAAAGTCTCTTTAAGGTATAATGTGGGAGAATGAACCGTGGGCAGTCTGGAGAAAATGTGTCGTAAAAGGTAAGTTCCTATGGTAATGTTCAAACTGGCCTGTTGGAGTGTAAAGCCCTGTAACAATTAGTGCAAAACGAAACCCCGAAGATGTGGAGTGAAGTTTTGGAATAAAACTGTATGACCATAGCCGTCTTATTTCACCTGAGTGAGGAGGTCCATCTCCCCCAGCAGGTCACTGAACATGGCGTCGATGTCGTCCATCTGTTTAAAAGCAACAACAAAAGTGTCAGACACAAAAAAATACTCAAAGATCCCACATGTTAACTTTTCCACCATGTGACATAAACTGTTGGGACACCGTGTGCGTCAATGTTTTTGATTGGTGCTGCAAGGAAGCAAAACATCTCCATTGATTGGACTTGGTTGTCATATGAATGGCAGTGAAGGAATGTGTGGAGTGAAGAGGTAACTCTAATCTGCTTGGTGAAATGAAACGATCGTTGATACACATATACACAGCCAGTGAGACCCAGCACTGCTGCTTCACTTTGAAATGTGTGCTGCTGTAATTTGTGCCCTGAGGCTGTATTATCATCTCCACCCAGCGTGAAAGGAAGAAAAGTACGTATGCATAACTTTCATGCATTCATGTTTCGCCTGAACGTGTCGTGTCCTGTTGCACATGTTGAACTGAAGAGTGAGATCTGATATCATTTTGGCATTTTCTGTCAGATTCAGAAGTAACTGACCTCTCTGCCCTCCAAGTCACCACTACAATCAGTCCTATAATGTCATTAAAGAGCCTTAACTGTTGAAGTCATGCTCTCACATTACATCATTACAATATACAACGTTTGTGATCAAGACTAATACACTTGACTGCTTTAGAACTATATAGTATAAAGTGCAAGATCCGATACTGGGGGCGTTTGCGTTGGCTCTCAACAGCTCTCAACATGGCGGCGCCTGAGCCGGCGGCACACAGCTAACAGTGCAAACAGTGCAAACAACGGGGGAAGTGCTGACAGAGCTAACAGTGTTGACCTGAGGGGGAATCAGAGGGCTGGTGCTATGCTTTCGTGAAAACAGCTGCCGATCGGGACGACGTTGTCAGCTGCAACCGCCGCTTGAGAGCCGTGCACAGCGTCGGCCGTGAGCCAACCAGTAGGGCACGATAACATGCGATAACATGCACTAAAAGGCCCAGCCATGTCAACAAAGAACGGAGAAGCTCAGATACCAACATTCACAGAGGGAGAGCGACTTCATTCTCTGCTCAGGTAGAGCACGGCTCCTTTAACCCCGATACAGTTAATCATTTCAGTCTGAAAGTAGTGAAATAGCCCGCGACAACTCCCGAAGACTCACTTGACATCTGTAATTATGTACAGTATGCCGTCTCTCACTTTGTATTATTTGAATCCACATTTCCTCAGAGCAAATGTTATGATGGGCTAGAATGTGCAGTCAAAACAGAGTCCCTGTTTTCTTACAGTGGAACATGACCAGCAGTGGGACGGGTCAGTGGCAGTTCATTCAGTCACAGTGGTGCTTTGATGGGGTTTTAACTTCACTAAATCCAGAGATGTAACATGCCGCTGTGCACCTCCACTGCATGTTAATGGTCCTGGAAACCCAACAGTGACTACAGAGCCTGTGAGGGTACAATAATCTGATTAAGGACAATTTAACATTAAGTGTGGCTGCTGTAGCTGCTGAACCAGTCTGGTTAAACACTAAAGGCTCGCTTTCTGCCTGTGGTTCTGTGGGTGTTAATGAGTGTCGCTGGCCTATAGTCACACAAGGAACATGATTTATCCATTTCTTTCGTGTTGCTCGGCACAACTTATTTTTCGGGACAGCATTACGCTACAAAACAAAAGTTAGATTGAGGCAACAAAACTACGTAAATAGGTTTAAGAAGACCGTCACGAACACTTTGGGACACAGAGTTGAACATCGAGCTTGTGGTTGACGGTCCTGTGTTTGATGGACCCATCCACCTCCCCTGCTGCCCACCATAAGTGGTCTATCTCTTTATTTAATATACGTTACTAGCTCTGACCGTGGCATAGTAAAGTGGTAGCGTTTAATTTGTGCGTCCACCACGAAAAAAGGATCCTTATTGACTTTCCATTGGCGTTGTTTTTGTGTTCATTTGCTGATTTAAAAAACAATCTACTGAGCGTGTCTTTATTTTTAAGGGCTCACCGGCTAACCTAGATATCTCAGTGAGGCTTTACTCATTTTGTAGCACAGAAGCATGACTGGTCTGCAAAACTCAAAGGTTGGGTTGTTGCATAAAGATCAAACGTGGTTGTGTTCAGCTGGAAGACGACAGTCATTACATTTGAATAAGAAATAGCTGGGGTTAGGTGAAGGATTGGTGTGGTTAAAGTTAAGGTGATAATAAATGGACTTTGACCACTGCACGTCTCAGACCTCAGTGCAGCTACACACTTTGTTTTATAGGTCTCTCTGTTAGTGTGCTGTTTGCCACTGAACAAAACAAAAAGCTCCACCAACTCTGAATCTTATTGGTTTAACTCAACCACTGACATTTTCTCTCCCTCAGTGTAATGTTTGCATTAATCTCCTGCCGTTACGGTTCATTAGATATGAAAATATTATCTCTAACGAAGTGTAACTCGCTGCTGTTTTCACTCATCACAGTTTGGAATCAGTTTATTACACTTTTAGAGCCAACAAGAAAAAAAGAAAAAAAACATTTGCAGAGTTTTAATCAAAAGCAAAGCGAGAGGGTCGAGGCAAACCCCTCAGTCACACTGCGGAGGAGACAAGAGTGATTGATTGTGTTCCAGGCAAGAGTTCAGACAGTGCTGTGACATGATGTTTCTCATTTGAATGTGAAATGGATCAATATTGTTCCAACATCTAACAGATGGCGCGTGCTTGTACGGTTGGAAGCTCGATGAAGACAAACCGTATCCGTGACCATAAATGGTTTCATGCAGATAACTGATAAAGACTTGTAAAACCTCTCTGGTTCTGACACCGTTGCACACAAAGTAATTTCCATCATGACTTAACTTCTTTGAGTGTCAGACAATATGTTCCACGTGACGCATATGTGTGGGTCTTTCTAACTGTGTGGCCCCACTCCTCCACCCTTTTTACAAGGTTTACCCCTCAGGAGGAAGTGGTACAGGGTGAACTTCCTGTCGCTTGCGATGTTGAAATCGTGTTGGAAATGGCGACACGAGCAGCCACCTGCAACCTTAATGCTGTTTCCTTTCACTCACATTGCGCCACATTTTCAGGGTCTGAAAACACAACTTGCATGTGATATTCTAATGGCTCAACCAAACATACATTTAAGTGATTGCAGACACTCATTATTTAAAAATCTATTATAACCACTTAATTATTTTCATTTCCGTCTTTTTCCAGTGGTTTCACGTTTTATTTTGTGTTATGACAACCGCAATGCAACAGATCTTTGCTCTTTGCTCACAAACAACCACACAGAACACGTAAACACTGGGAGCGTCTGATGCCGCTTACAATGTGCATATTTATAGTCACACAAGGAAAATATTAGTGTGAGTAAGGTCGGCTGCTTTTAGAGGCCAAATGCATAAGAGCTCTCACACAGTAAAGAGAAGTCAGAGAGAGTGGAGAAATGCTCAGATCTCAAAAACAAACCGGCGTCTGCTGATGGAGGCAAAACACATTCATGTGGTGTTTATAATCACTTCTTCCGCTCATAAACGCACGATTGTATTCGTGTCTCACTTCACACGTCAACATTAAGCTTAAGAAAGTAGCCCTGGTACACTTTTTTTCATTTGTAGGTGTGACATTGCAAACTAAACACAAAGGAAGTAGAACCACATAAAAGGTGTTAGCCTTTAAATGGTGTCAATGGCAGAGGCTATTTGTTTTACTTAGAAATAAGTGTCTTCGCTTTTCTGCTGAGAGTCATACAAGAAGATTGATACCACTTTTATATCTGTCTGTAGAATGTGAAGCTAGGTCCAATAGGTGATTAGCTTAGCTTAGCATAAAGATTAGCCTGGCTCTGTCTAAATATTAATCCGCCTAAAGAATTAAACAAACAAAACATAAGTCAGTGTTAATTAGTTATCTTTAGAGGCTAGCTGTTACACTAAGCTAAGCTAAGCTAACTGTCTCCTGGCTTCAGCTTCATATTTCAATCTTATCTAACCTTCAGCAAGAAAGTGAACAGGGTCTCTTTCCTAACTTTAAAAACAAAGACCACGAATAAAAGAACTGGCTGCAGTTATCAGAGATGACGTGGGTCTGTTGTGAAATCATGCAAAAAGGTTTTTATCAGCAATATTGGAGAAGCTTCGCGGTAGGAAGAGAAACGTTGGCGTGACTAACGTTATCTGACAAAAGCCTTACTGATGCAGAAAGTGCTCGGAAGTGAGCTGAGTTTGCAATTTTATTTGGACAAACTGATGACAAGTGTAGACAGAAGTGTAAAGTGAGATGGAGAGAGTAATGGGATCATTTCATTTCCCGTCAATATCTGCATTTACTGTAAAACAAAGTTTGTATTTGTGCTCCTTCATATTGTGGACGATGCTGCAGCCTGAAGGAAGACAATCATAAAAGTATGCCGCTGTTTCTTTGCACCATTTCTACTTTCTTTCTTTCCGCTCTGAAAATATGCGATTTGTCAGCATTTATGAATATTACTGGAAACACTTTGAGCATGGAATCTGGCTCCGTGTCAAACCTCCACAATGCATTGTGAAAACACACCGCTCTACGTCTGGGATCCAAAGAAATAATGAGTCAAAGAAATATAGCATGCAAGCGACTTCAACATTCCTAAATAATCTCAAATCTTGTTTTATAAATGCAAACACGTCGAACTCAAGTTTCAGCCGAGAAAATGGAAACCAGACAAAACAGCCCTAAGTGGCCGTATCAAAGCACGGCATGTTTACCGTGATGTACAGAAACTCCCTCTTTTACTCGACTCAAATATCTTTACTTAAGCTGTCGTGTTTACAGAAGTGGACGTTCTCTACTGTAAAGGGGGCAAATTATAGGGCAGCAGAAAGAGAGAGCTGGAGGACAGAGAAAACCAAGAATCATAACGGACATTTCACAACACACCAGATCGTATCTATGTGTGCTGAAGGGAGTCTGGGCTTTTGTGGAAATCAAACATGGACACTAATTTCCACTAAGGTTATCTTTAAAAAATATATTTTTTTTCTACATAAAATCCCCTCTGCACATGAGTCATCGGACAGTCTGTCTAACCTCCCTGTATATTGCAACGTTTTCTGGCTCGACAGCAGTGAAAAGCAGAAAACTGTCAGCTAAAAAGGTTTTTACTCCAGCAGACGCTCGCAATCATACACAGCTTATAAGTAATTCATCTCATCTCAGAAAGCCAAATGTACAAAATGTTCCTGTCATCGGTGACAGCACTATTAGCTTTAAAACAAGAGGCCAAGCGGGGATCAGTTTCATGTGGTCACTGAGTCATACAGCAGTCTGACATTAGAGTCTGGTCCACCCAGTCGGAAGGAGCACATATGAACACCCTTTTCTTTATGTTCGAATAGCCTAATGACGGCCTCATCGCTGGACAGAAAGCTCATTAAAGCCTTATCTCATGAGTACAAAAACATCCAGGGGGACAATAGACGTTTTGTACTGTTATAATTTGACAACTTTTAAAAGTCTCTATCGAGGAGGAGGTTTTAAAATTACTAAATTTGTCTGGCTACAATTTTTTTTGTCTGTATTATGAACATTATCTGTATTCTCCTTCCAGCTGGAGGAGAAAAATGATTTTATTTGACAGATAAAAACAACAAAGATTCACAGTCAAAGTCACGAACACGCTCAGAGGAAAGCAGCTATGGGTGTTCACCGTTAACTGAAGGTACAACATCTACTTTAGCAGAGGTGTAACTCACCTTTTCAAATGTGTTAATCCTTGTTTCACCAGTTAGTTTCAAGCTTCATGGACCTCAGTTCCACCTCAGCGTTTTATTCTCTAATAAAGCACCAGAAAAACAGTCACATACAGGCAGATCAGGGTGTGTTGATGTGGATTGCATCTGTCTCTCTTGACTGTTGACTTCTTCCTGCTCAATGCGGAAGTTCAGGTCGAGACCTGCCACTGCATTCCTTCAATAAAAGCCCAACACTTTCACAACAGTCATGTCTGGGCAACGCCGGGCCGCCCCACTCAACAGTCGCCTCCTTATCTGCACTGTATTCATGCAACTTTTTTTCATACATGGACAGAGCGGGAGAAAACTGCAGTGGAGTTTGCTGTGATTTCCAATCATAGCTGCTGATTGACAAGCACTTGAGTGTTCGGAAGAAAAAAAACAACATAAAAGCGAGGTCTCGAAGGGATCGAGAGAACGGCTGATTCAGCAGGAGGAATGTGACGGCCTCGGTTAATAATTCACCGCACTGAAGCTGATTTACTGCAGGTCTTTAGACAGGAGTGGTAATACTGCACGTCACAGCGGTGAGCACCGGACTCCAGCTGAGCTCCTGTGATCTAAATTCTTCTGAAACACACAGCATCACCTTTAGACACATCCATATGCTTTGAAGTACTTTGCTGCACAGCCATCTTCCCCCGAGACTAAGGCGTACAAAAGTACATTCGAGCTATTTTTCGTCACTTAAAATCAGGAAGGAGTTAAGACACTGGTGTGGTGCAACAAGGTCACTTATCTTCAGGGGGGGAACCAAGCAGAGCCAAGCTGTCAAGCTATGAATAGCCTCTGGCTCTTATCCGACCAGGCAGATACAGATAGCTCTGTTTATTTGCATTTCTCCTTGAGTCAACCTGGGAGGCCTAGAAATAAAAAGAAACTAGATTTCACATCTTGTTTTTGAATCCCTCTTCAGCCGACAGAGACGTCAAAATATTTGGAAAAGGTCAGAAAGTAGCGAGGAAAGTTAAAATGATGCTTAGAAGAACAGCTTTGCCCCGTAGCCTCATTTTCAACTCTTTAATCTGTTTAGAAAGTAAAATATTACTTCCCATTTGCATTATTTTGCTATTATTAGCACCTCTGTGTCCTATTGTCCCCGAAGAAGCAGCCTCAGTGCCACCGGTAAAGGCAGACCACCCTCTCTGTGGCGAAACCCTGTCATCCTACAGCGAAGCCGAGCACCACGGGGGGGTGGGGGGGGGGGGGGGGACCAAATAACCTTGAAAGCGTCCAAGAGCCTTTCGTGACTCGTGATGTATTGAACAAACACTCCGGGTACAGGCATGTGTCCCAACCACCCTCATTTCCTCTCTCAGGGGTTGACAAACAGATGGACACTGTAGGCAGTCTCCCATTAGCTCCAAGCTTCTCCTGAACACGAGCACCCCGGTGCCTCCGAGGTCATTTCTCAAGCAGATACGCTGATTAACGGGTTGTGGAGCTCGGCAGCAAAGAGAGAGAGAGGATTTTTCTACTTTGTTGTATCTTGTGTGTACCGATCATGTGTTTTGAACAATGTGCATGCTGCAGCTCATACATCTCGGCACGAGATGTATAACGCAGATGTTGTGCATTTTAAATAAAGTGAGAGCTGCTATTTTAATGCGTCACAGGTTGCAAAACAAAGCCCTACTTATCTTGGTTATGACGTGGAGCAGAACCGCAGCTGTTAAGGTGTGATGTGTAAGAGAAAAGCATACTTTAAAGCCTATTAGTCTCCATCATATTTAATCTGAGTGCTCCAACACACCCCTGAAAACCTTTTATTGAGCTTTTGTGCTCCAAGCGAAAAGGGGGTGATAATGAAAACCAGTGGGCATTCGTCAAATGTGCTGCAGAGGACAAACTGTCACAATGAGGATGTGAAAAGTGATGCATTAGGAGTGTTGTGGTGCCCTCTGTTTGTGCTCTGCTGTACTAAACATTCCAGCTCAGTGGGTGTAAGTACAGCTCATGCTACCTGCACCACTTACTTTCGCTCATCCACTCTGCATGTTTACACCAGAAAAATGGTTGACAAGATGGATTGTAGGAGCTAATTCTTTAGTTTGATTATTTCATTATAATTATTTATTATTTTTGTAGACACAAGGGGCACTAAGCACCAGATTGAGCACGTGTTGAGGTAACACATTAAGGATAAAGGGAGCAGGTGTTTCAACGTCAGGTGAAGCACCAGGAAGGGACATGTTTTTACTTCCAGAGCAAGAGAGAGGCAGCATGATGAACACATGTTTGATTTTGGACTGGAAAATAAAATGAGTTTAAACATTAATCGTACACGGACAATAGACTTCTAAACTGCCTGAACCCAATTTAAATGGTGCATCAGTGGACTTTTGTTGTTTTTTGAAAGAGATCTTATTTTGATGATTGGTCACTAAAACATAAACATTAGACAATAAGTCAAATTTATGTATTTAAAAATGATGAAATATTAAGTCAACAGGTACTAAAACAATTGTGAGATAGTAAATCAAATGTACTAAGTCAACATAACAAATGTTGGAGGCTAAGTCAAAATTCCGAAAGAATATGTTAACATTATGAGAAACCAGGTAAGAAAAAGTTAAATAACTTTATTATAATGTCTTATTTATTATGTAGTTTTTTCCTCTTTCTTGGCAAAAATGTGCTTCCATACTTGCCTGACTTTGAAATAATCAAAACAGAAAATTACATCAGAATCTGCCAAACTACAAACTTCCCACCACACATCAGCCTCAGACGACCTCCGGCTGGACATGTTGTTGTGCGGGAAGCACTAAAATGAGAGGCTTCAAAAACCAGCTGTGGGTCTCACATTCCTGACTTCTGCCATTCTGTCCCTTCAACAAAAGCTTGACCTCTGTTGGCTCCGTCTGTAAAGAGGTGTTGACAAGGCCAGTCTAACCTGAAGGACACTGTTGAAGACCAGCAGCTGTCTCAACATTCTGCCACTTTTTTCCCAACTTGGATGGCCATAGGGCCACAGGGACGTCTTTGTTTGTTTGTTTTCTTTTAACATGAAAATTTGAGCAAATATTTCATTTTAGAAAAAATGTTTCATTCTGCTTTCTTTCACCACAATGTCCTGCGAGGAGAGCGGGGAAGGTGAAGGGTTAATTTGTGGCCGGGGAAACCTGATGCTAATTAAGTCTTAGGAATGCCACATACTGACATTGTATTGCAGAGCGCCCTCAGAGTGGCTCGGGCATGGAGAGAGCCAGTGGTAATGCGTGAGTCTGATGGTTTTACTCCGTACTGACAGTCTCACCGGACCCTGGAGCTGAAGGTAATGCTCTGTCAAGAGGTGCACACCAAGAGTCTCTTATGTCAAGTTTGTGCTTAGTTTCATTTGAAAGGAGAAGATCAGTGATGGACTTTCAGGATCTTTTTTAGTTCAATCAAAGAACAGTTTGGAGATTTTCCCAGATTTGGTGATCAGAAGCTCAACTCGCATTTTCTTTTTCTTTTTTGCAGGCAGAGATTTCAATATATCTGACGCAAAAAAAATGGTTTTAGTAACACCAGTGCTGTTGGTGCTGTTGCCTTGGTTCTCACTGCAAGCTGTCGCAGAGATCTGCCGGGGGCCGTACTGCTACCGCGCGGAAACCGGCGATCCAAGACCGTGCACCGGAGCGCACTGCCCGGGGAGCAGATCCTACAGACCGCCGCGGCAGTTCAACCCGACGACGCAAGGGAGAGCGGCGCAGATCGTCGCCAGCCAGCACCATGCATACCCGAGCTCTCCAAGAACAGCGCCGGACGCTTACCTCGCCGTCAAGCCGCTTCGCGTGCGGCACAGCGACGGCGGCGGCGCGCGGATGAGAGCGCCAGAAGTTTTACCTGCAGGATGCACCGATGCGGACTGCGCCCCTGTTGTGAAACATTCTCAGTCCGCTAATGACACCAGAGACTGTAGGGGGATCGAGTGCAGGCTGCCGCTGAGGATACGGCCAAGAGCTCGCGCGAAGTCTTGTGTGGGAGAGGGGTGCAGTTCAGAGGAGAGCACCAGCCAGCTTCCTCCTGTCCACCTGTCCGACAGAGCCGCGCAGTTTCTGGGAGATTTTCCGGAGCTTGAATATCCGTCGTCGGAACTTGGCGGCGCACCTTTGGGTGTCCAGCTCACATGTGACATCAACCCAGGTCTGCTATTATCATAATCATCATTGTCATCTAACATTTTAACTGTTGCTTTCAGATGATTACAGGCTGATTAACTTCTTCAAAATGCCCTTTGTGCACAATTGTGCACCAATCTAACCACTGCCAGACATTTCTGGTTGAGTGACAAGCTTCAAAAGAAGTTGATGAATTATTAACTTGCTCTGGAAACAGTGTGCCTGTAATGTAACTATGCATGTAACCCTTTATTGACTTTAACCCCCGTTTTCCCACCAGGGATCTGCAAAATGGGATTAAGCTCAAAAAGCAAAGGAAGACCTTGTTGACCTTCAGCCCTAAATTATATCTGCACAGCTAGAGCAGCTGAACTGGAAACATGTCTGTGAGTCAGTTGTCCAGAAAATGTTGAGTGCTTTGATGTTGGTCCACAAAGGACACGTTCATTGCACTTGCCAGCTCGGCCAATAAACAGGGTCAATGGGTGTTCAAACTTTATCGCCGCAGCATTTGCAGAAATCAGACTTCTGAATCAGTCTTAATCTCTTTTAATCCCTTCCTCCACTGCAGTGTTTAACAATAACAACTTGTCTGATCCCATATTTCATTTTGCATTATTTTCCCCTCAGGGGAGAACGAAGTTCCCTCTGAAGATGCCCTCATCTTGCACCTCCAGCTGGCGAAGGGGCAGGAGAAGCTGGTGGAGGCCCTACGCGCCCAGCAGATCGTCATCCGCGACCTGCAGCAGAAGCTCGCCGACCAACAGGAGGCGCTGCTGTCCCAGCAGAGGGAGATCCTGGACCAGCAGCGGCGCATGTATGACCAGATGGATGTAGTGAAGGCCCAGTACGGCCTCCTGTCGGACACCGTCAAGCAGGTCTCCTTCCAGGGCCTGCAGGGTGAGCTGCAGAGCTACTTCGAGAGCCACCTGGCGGGTCTGCAGAGCCAGGCCCGCAGCCACCTGCAGAAGTCCTACGCCGTGCACAAGATGGACATCGACTCGAAGGTGATGGATGTAGTCGGAGAGGCTCATTTTCCTCAACCTCTGCTGGGTTGCCCTTCGCCTTGTGTGGGGGAGGAGTACTGTGATTTTCAGAGGGACCCACCTCAGTGTGAGAAGTGCACCATGTGTCCACCGGGCTTCTTTCTGATCTCGCAATGTTCTCCCACTGCAGACAGGATGTGCCAGGTATTGTCCTTTTAAAATACTCATATATTCACACCCTTTTCACTTCATTTAAAACGCACTGCTGTCTGTTTGCATGACGTGTGAGACTGCTATCTGTACTTATCTGTGATGTGTGAAAACCAACCCACTGCTCACTAAAGTGTGAATGGGTTTCAGCTAATAGTTAAACCTTGATATTGTGGAATCAGTCAGTTTTCACACATGTGGCGGCAATGCCCAAACATAATAACAGTTGATTTGGAGGGAAAATGTTCATACTTATCAGAATGAAGCTATAATTAATAGTAAAAATGTATTCACAATGATTATTGTATGAATTGCAGGACAGAGATGAATGCCTTGAAGTACCAAACATTTGTGGAGAGCGAGTGAAGTGCCTTAATACTCCAGGTATGTTTTTGATGATTAAAGCAATTAATCTCCTAATTGTAGGCAGTGGGGAAAAAACAATATCTCCCTCTTTTTCACCTTTTTACTCCTTGGTTTCTCTATTCTCTCTGGTCTTTGACTGCACAGGGGGGTTCAGGTGTCTGGGGGTTTCTGAGAGAGAAGCAGTGATGGGCTTGTGTGGTCCCGACTACTTCTTCAACCAGGAGCTGCAGGAGTGCCAGGCCTGTTCTGACTGTGATGGAGAGTCGGTTTCTGCTCCCTGCACAGCTATCACTGACTCAGTCTGCGGCCAGCCTTCAGAGAGCCAACTCTCCCAGTCTTGGGGGGCCAGTGTGGGAGTCCCATCCGCCAGGTCTTCTGGCGGCCACATCTTCCCTGGGCTTCAACTTAACATCCGAGGCAAAGAGAGAATTGATCTGCTGTCCAACGAGGCAGGGCAGGTGACGTTCCTGCAGCATGGCCTCGTGTGGTTGGATCATAACTTTGCGATAAAGCACAGCTGCAGGAACTTCCTCCAGGTGGGGATGAGGCTCAACGGGAGCCAGGAGGAGGAGGGTTGGGACCTCAGTGGTGTTCGCATCGAACAGCCGGATGGGAAATACTTCCAGGGTGTCAGCGTCAGCAGTGGAGTCGAGGTGGAGCCCAACCACACCTTCACTCTGCTGCTGAAGAGTCCCAATCAACACTGCAACCAGAGCAAGGATCTTCACCTCTACGATATCACCGCCCCCTCTGTCAGCCTGCTCTGGTTGTCGCATGACACCGGTGCCGTAGCTATGACGGCTCAGATGTCCCTGTTGACGCACTACCAGACCAGCTATCGCCCAACTTTCCGCATTACCTCAGTGTCCGACCCTTATATGATCATTCTAACGCACGACAACCGCGGCGTGCGCTTCACAGAGAGCGGTGTGGTGAAGTTCGTCCTCCAACAGGCGCTTTACTCTATGGGCCACACCTGCATTCGAGAGGGTTTCTCCCTGATTGCCTACACCAACCGCAACGGGACCGGCCAGGAGGCGATGCAAGCCTTCAAGACGGGCGTCAACTACAGGGACACCTCCATCACCCTCTCTGGCGCCGTGAGCGTAGCTGGCGGCGACACGCTGAGCTTTGAGATCACGTCTCCGTCCCAGTGCAACATCCGCTACTTCGGGGACAGCACCGGGATCAGCGTGCTGAGCCTCATCTGGATTCCCTCGGCGGTGTCGTCGGCGCTGACTGCTACTGTGTCCAGGACGGGTCTGCCCTCTGGAGCAGTCAGGAATAAGCCGCTGTCGTTCCAGCAGATCGGCGCCGACACGCCGCAGGTTCGATTGGCCCGCTCCGGGGAGCCAAACAGCCGGAAGAACTTCATATTCCACGAGAAAGGGACGGCGAACATCGCCCTCAACCTGAAGCTGATACACTCCTGCAATATTGTGAAACTCACTTTGCAGCGGGCGGGGGATCAGGGCAAGCAGGCGGGTCCTGTGGCTCAGCAGGTGTCTGGACATATGCCGGAAGGGAGCGAGTGGGCCAGCATCGGGCTGAGGGCCTCGTTTCCGGTCCAGAACGGTACGGCGGTCTATGTTACTCTGGACTGCATCCGTGGGCGAGTTAACCAGATAACACACGAGGGCGGCACTAACATTTCAATCCTCTGGGTTGCAGTGTGATCCAAGAAGCCTTTTTATCAGTAACAAGAAGACAGTTTTGCACAATATTGAATTGCAGAGCAGATTCAACAATTTACCAAATAAAGAGAGATGAAAAACAATGTTATTCATCTATTACACATATTTTGTCATATTATTGTTCTAAATGTATGTTTCATCACCTGTTTAGACTTTTATTGTGAAATCTCTTTTGGATATGATTAACACAAGTACTGCTTTCGCTTGAAGTACTTCGGCTGGTTGAGCAGTGACCAATTATACATGGGATATGTGTGTGTGTGTGTGTGTGTGTGTGTAGAGTGTGTATGAGTGTACGTACATGTGCAGTGGTGCTTGTTATGTGTGTGTGTGTGTGTATGCGTGTGTGTGTGTGTGTGTGTTTATGTACAGATTGGCATGCCTACCTTTCTAGGAGTCGTTTAATATGTATATCCTTCTGTTCCTGCACATATTTAACTTGTGTACTGTATGTAACAAACGTTTTCTGTATTATATCACTAGGCATTTAAAAATAGTTTAACATTTTGGGAGCTACTAAGCTAAGCTAACTGGCTGCTCTTGCTAGCTTCATATTTACCATACCAATGTTAGAGTGGTATCGGTCTTCTCATCTATCATTAAGGCCTTTACACACTGCAGGCGTGACAAACAAATAACACAAAAATGCAAAATACTTGCCTGCGAATTTTTGTTCTTCTTCACTATCGTGTACATTTTGAATATGCCTGTTTTTCACAACAAGATTGGTTGATGCCTTTATTCGAAGTGCAAAAAGCTCAGAAGAATCAACCTATATTCCCCCCCACCCCATAAACTGTCTACATGCATTGCCCAAAATGTCAAACTATCCCTTTAATGCTCTGAAGACTAATGAAATAGCTATACACACATGCTAGGTAAACTCTCTCAAGCAGGAGTTGGTATTTGATGTTGTTTTTGATGATATTTATTTGCCTTTTATAAAACATGACTTTTGTATTTACACTATAGAATACATATATTTGTCAGTCATGAGAATAGCATAAAAATATGTATATGTGGTAAAGTGCTGAATAGGCAGTGTTGGTATTCATTAGTACACGCAGCGGTAGCCTCTATCATACGTTTATCTGCACACGTATAGTTTAACATAGTATTATGGAATGTGCAAACATCATACTTTGTTATTCTTTTGCCTGAATGCTGTTTCCCTGTGAGGAGTTGCCCATGCATATCGTTCATAATTGCCTCTGTGTGTGTTCTGTCCTCTAAACAATTAGGCATAATTAAGTGTTTCAGGGAGTTGGCAACAAAGCCGGCCACGGAAATTCTTCAGATTTATTCTCACTTCATTATGTTTAGTGATTTTTCTTTGAGTTTTCTGTGGTTGGGCTCCCTGCACATGTCAATGCATGCACTCTTGTTCAACACCAAATAAAATGTACATATGTTTAGCCAGAGAATGACTTTAACTCCAGCTTGTTCATATTGTATTCTGTTAATTGTTTTTTTCCATTTAGCATAATGTAAAGCATTCCTGTCCAGACACATTTGACATGTGTCTACCCTTTAACTTCCCATCAAGTTAAAGAGTAAAAGTTTAACATTCAGACGTTACTCATTCCAGTTAATCCCAAACATACTGAACCTCTTTTGAACCTTATTAAACAGCTATAGGTGCCAAAATTGCAGAAAGTCATACACTGCATATTTCCTCTCGATTGGTCTTAATCAAGGTTAAATTATTCTTCAATCTATTACCTATAGGAGAGCTGTTCCTTGGCTTAAACATATCAAACAGCCAGTGAGTCAATGAGAGGGAGAGGCGGGAAGAAAAAAAAGGTCTGGATGTGAAAAACAATCAAATGTTTCTGTCGGCTGCCTGAATTGAAAACAGGTGTTTCAGTGGAGCAGTGCTCCAGATGTGTGACGATGTAGATCAAATGAGACCCACAGCACTTGAAGAGTTTCAGAGACATCAGAGAGAGAACAGAGAAAACTGAGGAGTGTGTGTGTTAGCTCCTCTAATCATTATTTTCTGAATTAGCAATGGTTCAAATGACTAATTGTAATGTTAAAGGGCGAAACTCTGTTGTTCCCCTTAGCACAACGACGCTTCTTTCAGTTAGCCTCAGACTTTAGTTCGCCTTTTAGTTGTGTTTTGTTTGTACGGCCAACAAATTTCCCCCTCATCGTCACTCACATTCTCAGCAGATGTTTCCAGCAAGAAAGCCTTGATAAGTTCACCTAATGCTTCCCAGCTAGCACCAAATGGCAGAACAACAAAGTTCAGCACTAGCTGCAAAGTCAAACGTCTGGCTGCTGTTGTAAAGAACCAGTTATTTTCTTCTGGAACGACTGGAGGCCAAAGCAAAGAAGGAAATGGTGAAGTGACATTCATGAAGTGGCCAGAAACACAACTCTGTATGACAGCCATATTTTCAAACCCCCAAACCGGGAGCCTTAAGTGTAGCGTGCACATGTGTGCGCTTCTGCACGAACCATAGGCGTTTTCATCAGGATGGGGAACAGCCGGTTAAATGGTCGATTTTTTCCTGCTGCAGCTGAAAGTGAAGCCGTGAGAGTGATGAGAGTAAAATAGTGAGGCTGCTGGCCAGAAAAGACAAAAAGCTGATCTGTAAGTATCTGTATGCTAAACAGCTCAATAGAGCTGAGAGGAACTGCAGAGTCGGGTGACATTTAGCTGCGGGTTCATCAATACAATCAACTCCTTTCATATGTAGTCATGCCGTCCTTTGTTTGTATGAAAAAAGATTTATTATCTGCTTTGATATTCGATCAGACCTGGTAACATTCATCTTCCATAGACACATTAAACCAAGAGGTAACAAAGGTGTGGCACAGATCAGATGCCTGAGTCAAGATAGAATAATCAACCAAAGCATTCGGAAATTCAATCCATAAATGCTGTGATGTGAAAACACAAAAAGGTGCCATGCTGTTTGACAGGCCGCATACCATTTATCTCTTGCAAAACAGAGACATCATTCATCACTGCAGTGCATCTGTTGTGAGTTTATTTGCATTCTGAGGGTTTCTGTGTTTGGAGTTCCTTCAGAGTCTCTAATGAGTCCAGAACTGTGACCACAAAACTTAGAAATCCAGTACGTCTAATACGAGTCTTTTTTATGTTTGTAAAGTATTTAACTTAATACTCTAAATGTGCATCTGCGTCACGTATTCATGGGTGCATGTTGATGTCGAGGTGAACACCCTCCTCACCCAAACCTGGCCCCCAGTCTGCTCCGACGTTGACTTAAAAAGGACAAAGCCGGAGACAGGCTTGCTTTAATCAGAAGCGGATGTTACTCTAAGAGCCAAGGCATCTTGTCTGCAGGGAAATGTTTCGACCATGTGGTCGGGTCTGATGCTGCAACCCGCCGCAGTGCGTTACACTGGTACTCGACAGTGGATTTATGGGGTGCGAAGAAAGTCTGTAATGATGTGGTTGATTTTTTTTAAACAGCTTGTTGGGTTCTTTTGAGAATTAATTATATTAAATAATCTAAATACGGAAATTAAGCCTATTTGGGCATTTTAAATGTCTTCAATACTACTTGGAGTTACAGCTGAAAAACACTCCTGCTGCAAGAAGTTATGTTTGAGTTTGGAACCAATTTCTCCGTGTTCAGTTTGGTCTCACCTGCCAAGAATCGCTGACTCGATAACAAATGTTATAGGTCAGGCCATATCTGAAAGTAATTTTTCATCTTGCCACTCAAATTGAATGGTGTCGTTGAAGTAAAAAGTATGAAGCTACATCATTCTGCGTCTGACATTACAAACCGCTCTTTGCTCTACGAACTCAATATGTGAACTATTGTTCAACATACTTTAGTGTGAACAAGAGTATGAATCTTTTCGGACGCACTGAACTGCGATTACCACGTTACTTCCTGAGAGCCTCCTCGCCCCGTTGGAGACTTGTAAGCACGGAAACCCGTTCCAACCCCATGTGACCAAATGACGATTTCTGAGAATCTTGATGTCTGAAACACTTTTAAATATATGTGACGCCTAGCAGTGGAGTGGAATCCACTTACATTGAAGCGTTATTAACATTTCATTACATTAAGTGTAATTTACGTTATTATACTGTACTATTTTACAGCAAGTTGTATGCTATTCGCATGCTAATGGTTTCATGCTAGGATTTCTGACAGGTTTAGTTTAGTTTGCATTCCTAAAGAATCTCACATACGGCTTAGCGTACTAAATAGCATGTTAGTATGACATTTTGGAAGCAACCAGAGCATCATTTTTCTCCATAGAGGTAAATGGGTGTGTTCACAGCACCTTTCAGCGAAAGATATGAACTTCCAGAACAACTGAAAACAGAAAAGATCAATTATTTGCTGGCAGGTTTTGAGGAAACAATTGTAGTCGTAGCCGAGGGACCAGCGAGGCGTTTGTCTGGCTAAAAGTCCAATATGTGTCTTACTGTAAGTGCAAAACTATTGCATCCACGTCTCTGGGTTTCTCTGTAACTGCTTGCTCTCCATCATCCTCCCTTTCTTGTGCATCCGCTCATCTGTCGCAATCTCCGCCCTCCTGCCTTCGTCCATCTGTGCCGGTGTTGTTCTCCTCATTAGAGAGGTTGCTGATGCATGAGGAAATGGGCTGGCAGGTCCGTAGCCGCAAACACAAAAGTGGGATTCATATTAAACCGCCTGTGGAAAGTTTCCTGGTGTGACAAAACACCCAAAAACTTGACCATCAAGCTCCTTAAATTACTCAGATTTTCGTTGTTGTTGAACAGTTTCTACAACATGAGAAACACTCGCTTTCTGTCGGGCATTCTTGAAAAGCTGAAAGCTACACTGACACTGACAATAATCATGCTGGACATGCTGCATCTCTCTGTTCCAGTCTTGGCGAGGGCTCTGCATAGTTCCCACCAGTGTCTGGTAAAGTCCCCGATCACCAGGAATGCAGCATTTAGTTTTCTCGTTCTTTTGCTGACCTTAATCAAGGGCAACCTGAAACTCCAGAGCCATGGGGATCCGTCTGTTAGTGTGTGTGTGCAATATGCACATGTTTATGCAACAGGGAGTGAGGCCCGTCTTGCTGTCTTCATGAAGAGGCCATTTAAAGCGCTGATGATGAATAATAGGTTGGCTGAATGCGAGCGAGCGAGTCCCTCTGGTGTATATTTAAATGGCGGAGAGATGCTCTCTCACTCATATCAACTCCCCCGTGGTCCATGAGGTTAATTGCTTTCTCCGGCAGGCGCTTACAGATTAACTATCTCATTGAATGCATCCATACAAATGACTCAGCGTGTACCACAATAAGTTGAGCGGAGGTGTGTGTGTGTGTGTGTGTGTGTGTGTGTGTGCAGTGCTTTGCAACAGAACATAGTGTATGCTTAGGTAGCATGCAGGGTGCACTGCGAGGTCGGAGAAGCTAATGAGTACGACTGACTTTGACTAACAAAGTGGACGTAACAGAGAATCTTTGGCTTAAATAGCCTTCAACAAAAGCGTGATAGTCCAGCATTTATATTTTTGAGGCAGATGCAACCCAGCAGGTATGGATTTGGTGATTTGCCGTTGAAAACTAAACGTTTTTAAGCCCAGGACAATTCAGGTTTCATATACCTTTCGTCTTGTTTTTGTTTTGGTAGCATTATATTTGAAAAAATAACTGCTAAAGATCTGGGAACATGGGGACTTTTCTAACTAACCCAGAATTACGCACCTCGTGATTTACGTCTAGTGCCAACGTTCAGTGTTATTGCAGGAGGAACTGTGGCTTTTATGTGGGGAGGAGGAAAGCAAGAGTGTGGTGGATGGTCATGTATCATGTCAGGCTCTTAATGCTGGGGACTGGAAGGTCGTAACCTGAGGTGCCAGATGGTTTGTTTACACAGAACCATCTGAGAAGCCGGTTGTTGGAAACTGTTTGGAAAAGGGCGGTCGCTTTCAAAAAATACTTGGCAGATGATTTGTTGAACCATCAGTCAATGAAACTGAGTGAAAACATCTTTTCTATCAAGAAAAGCCTTCAGTGTCGTTCTTTTTGTTCTTCTTTCTATGAAGAAACTCTCCAGCTCTGATGTAACTGATGATATTGCAGCTTCTAGCCTCTTCAGGAGCCGCCATTGTTGTGTCACACACACACACACCAAAGTCACGCCACATGCCACATCTGGAAATGATGCCATGAGAGCGGTGAGAGTGAATCAAAACAGTAAAAACCTGAATAACGACCTAAAACACACTGAAACTTAGTCGCCTTCTTTCAACCTCCAAACCAACAAATCCACGTTTAGCTGCAAACTCCCGGCCGAGAAAAAGTAATGTGTTATCTGCTGTCAACCAAGCATGCGGCCTCTCCCCCTTTCATGTGTTCGCCGTGCAGTGTCACCAAAGTGAAACCAAACACTAATGGATGACCCAGCAGCTCCTGGGCTGACATCAGGGCAGAGGCAGAGTTCAACGGCTCAGAGGACTGTGAGGTGAACGCCACCAATTCCAACAGACACCAACATCTGGCTTGGCTTAGCCGCCACACACACACACACACATGGTCTGTTTAAAGGAAAGACTTCAGTGAGACTTCATGAGAATCCTTTTGACCTTTCAGTCAAAATGCTTTGGTAAGCGCCTCTCAAGCCTTCACTTCACCATCTAGTGTGTTGCTCATAAATCACCGCAACAGTCTGGAAAAAGATTAACTTCTACGACTTAAACTTTATAACATGTTTGCTACATTTCTCCTGTCTGCAAGCCGTGTGTTTGGACACTGCAGCTCGTCTCCTCTCTGTGTAATCACATGTGGGATTAGAGCGTCGGGGCTTTACAAGGCCCGTGATGTGCTCCAAGCGGTCGGGGGAGCAGATCCTCCAGGAGACGCTGGTGATAAACTGCTCATGTGGGAACATCTCTGATCACTGAGAAAATGCCAGACCTGGTCATTTAGTCATTATTCGTACTATTCATTCTGAATCTGTAAAAAGGAATATGTCTACGCTCTGTGGAAGACTGTGAGGGAGATAACAGAGTCCGCAGAAGCAGCGTGTCAAGGTTGATTGAAATTAATTTGGCCTCATGACACCAAATGAGTCCAAAATGTGATGTCAAGAGCACACAGGTAATTCCTTGATGTCAATTAATGGAGGATGAGCTGACAAGTCACTTTGTCTCTGTGGCTCTGCAGCAAGAGGAGTGGATCGTAAAACTCCACATGTGGGCTGTAAGCAGGGACAGCTCACATATTGACTTCATGTGTGCATGAAGATGTCGGCCAGCTTCATTCCAGACAACTGTTGACTTTTACTGATGAGATAGGTATTAGATTTTCATTTTTTGCTGTTTTCTTTCTTTTATTATACATTGCTAGAGTTGGTTTTGCCTATTTTATAATAGAATCCACCCAATTTGATTCGATTTTACATTTAATTCTATAACTTAATGATTTTGCTGCCTTGTGTGAAGCAATTGTTTTACTGCACACGTTGAAGGATCGAAGTTTCCTCAAGAAAGAGAGTCGACTCGTCCCCTTCTTGTACACAGCGTTGATGTTGGTCTTCCAGTTCAGTCTGTTGTCGATGGAGACACCCAGGAACTTGTCCATATCCTCTCCCAGAACTCTCAGCGGTTGTGGAGCCGTCGTCTTCCTCCTGAAGTCGACCACCATCTCTCTGGTCTTGGCCACGTTTCAGAAGCAGGTGATTTCTACCGACCCACTCCACAAAGTCATCCACTACTGCCCTGTACTCCTCCTCCCGTCCGTCCCTTATACACCCGACCACTGCAGAGTCCTCAGAGACCTTCTGCAGATGGCATGACCCCGAGTAGTACTGGAAGTCAGAAAGTGCCACTTTTCATGTCCCTATTTGCTGTTCAAGGACTTTCTCACCGATTTATGTAACAAATAAAACTCTTCTGGTCAGGTAACATTATGTAGGGGTACACAGTAACACAACCGATCATCAGCACAGCTCTACAGGAAGAACGTCAGTGTCGACCAGATTACATGCAAAGTCTCAACAGTGAGACAACGTTAGAGTCCGAAGCTGCAGCTGAAGGTGTTGATCAATGACGGCTTTGAACTATGTTGGACCTCATCATGCAAAACCCCACGGTGTGGAAACAGTTAACTGAGTGATTACATGTCACATTTGTAATGTCAAAACCATCCGCTTCTTCTGAGTGGCTTCATGCAGAGCCAGCTGATACAGTGTGCCGCCCAGATGTTTCGTTTAAAACATGGAGTGTCACTTTCTTATGCTAATCACTTAAATAAAACAAACAAGGTAAACCCCTGTGTGGTTGTGAGTCTTTGTCACAGAGGCGGTGATTATTCCCACGAGGTGCTTTTCCTCTTTATCTGTGTTTGAGAGGGAAAGATGAGGTAAAACATCTGGGAACCTTTTACATACTTTGGGATGCATGTTTTCTTTCGTTTGGCCATAAAAGGATGTTGTAATCAGGAATGATTGAGAGCAAAAAAAAAAAAAACAGCTCATTGAGACAATAAACAGAAAATAATTTTTATTTGCCAAAAATTCCATCCACATTTGCTGTGCATGTCTGTTTTTAGTAAAGGTCAAAATACACTCCCTGCTGCTCCTCGTGACTCACGTGTGGAGCTGCAGTGCCATCTAGGGAGAGGTGTGTAACCTGCCAGCGATGCCTCTCACAAAAATACCACTAATGGATATTTTTGTACTTATTGTCTCATATTTTATATAACTTTATATATTTACAATACATTTTCTTTCCTTTATGGATCCTCCCTGTGAAAGCACTTCACACGATTGTACTTCTATAACCAGAGTGACAATAAACATCTTGGATTTTTTACTGGAGTTGCACGAGAAACATGAAACCGTTATGTTTGTATTATTGTCATTATTTTGTGTATATTTTGTATGAAAAAAGTGTTTGAATCTGTTCTTAATCTATCAGTATCACATTAAGAACTGTTTTATTAATCCCGGTGGGAAACTACTTTGATACAGTTGCCCTTACACATAATATAGGAAAAATAGAAACAAAGAATCACTTAATATACAAACAAAAGACTACGCAAAGTATCAATTATGTTCATAATGAAACACCATATAACACAATATATGTAAAGCATGTAAGTAATAAGGAATGATAAATATAAGAAATATAGGACATGTGGTGACGTATTGGGATACGTGATAGCATCTCTTTTCTCAATCACAACACACTCGTGTTTTTAGCCGACAGACTGAAGCACAACAAACACAGATTCCAATAATCTTTGTTTTGACAATATTTATTTATATTTTCCCAACAGTAACATATAGTTCAGGACAAATGAATGTTTGAGAGAAGCTAGCACAGCAGTTTGCAGAACATACGATTTAAAATCATACGTGAAAGTGAACTGCACTCTGAGCACTAGAGATTTTAATTGTTCAACAAACAATATATTCCTGTAAGCAAGAAACCAGGGTTTATATTTATATATTTTCTATACTTGTGTTAAAGGCTAACAACACTTGTATTGGACAAGTTTTTGGACAATCAAGTTTACATCTTATTGATTCTGTTTCTCATACATCCCAAAGAGTCAAGGGCCTTTCGGTGAAACCAAAATAAAATGGCGACGTTATGGCACCGTGACACGAGTCAACACACCCGACACGGAAAAAAAACGGAACGACAGCGGGCAGCCGAGAAACGTTGGAGGAAAGCGCGAGGTGACAATGTCACTGCTAGAGGAGGGCGAAGCAGGAAGAGAAAGAGAGAAAAGGTCGTACAGGTGCAGAGCAGAAAAGAGCTTTCAGAGAGACATGCTGAGGGGCTACACACATATAGATAGATAGATAGATAGATAGATAGATATATAATACTTTACGTTCAGAGCTGCGACAGTCTTCAGGCAGAAGAAGAAAGACAGAGGATAGAGATAGTGAGATCAAGCGCGGAGAGGATTACAATGCTAGGCGAGGTTAGCATGCTTGCGGCACGGAGAAATTTTACAGGAAGCCCAATACACAGAGAATCACATGTAAAGGCTCGAGCGACAGTGCACTAATCTACAGGCTAAAGCTATACGTCGGACACTAAAGCTAATTACAGGAGCTACACATACTGTATATATTTATATATATATATATATATATAGAGAGAGAGAGAAATAGATATATAGGAGATATCGAACAAGCTGGATAGGCAAGGCATCGCATGCACGTGCAAAAGAAGCAAGTCTAGCAGCAGCAGCAAGAGAAGAAAAATGTCCGGCTTTCCACGACCGCCACAGTGAGATTCCTGTGTCGCTGTAATAAATCTGACATTGTCCGTGTCACAGTGTTCACGCCAATTTCTTTTTAAATCTGGGAATTAGGATTAATAAATCTAATCTCTGTTGGGATGTAAAACTTTCATAATGTCTGTAAAATGCAAACAAAAAAAGACCCTTGATGCATGTCACATTCAGACCAAGTTACATTTTTGAGGTTTTTTTTTAAACATCAATTTATGAACAACGATTGAACATTGCACGTTATTAGGTCATGTGTATACTCTAAAGTGCACAACCTCCCCTTTGGAGGAAAACTAGACAATACTGGCAAATTTATACTAAGGCAACACAGTTACAAACACACTAAGGTACACATTGGCACACACTGTCAAGTATTCACAAAAACACAGGGCTTCAGAGTGAAAAGAGGCTTTGCATATTCATTTAAAATCAAAACACCAGAGTCTCTTCGCAAAAGACTCGCAAGTGTTTCGAAGTGAAATCTGTCGGTTTCTTTAAAGCCAGTCCCTGAAACACGTTTTCTTTGAAATAGCAGAAGAGTCACAAACCAAGTCAAGTATCTGACACACACACACACACGCGCGCACACACACACACCACACACAGGAAAAAAGCCTTTTGGACAAACAGGATGAAAATACAAGTAATCTATATTGGAGATAGAGAATATATGAATAACTTTACCTCACAAATAGTCTCTGATTATACGTCTTATGTACACTTATGTATACACAAAGATATGTACTTAGGACATTTTGAAATACTATTTACAATCTATGATCAAAAGTGATTGTACACTGAGCGACCGTGTTGAGCAAATTGTGCTTTTCTAACTTGTTCTAATGAAAATGCGAGTGAAGCCCTGCTTTTCTTAAAATCAGGGTTCACTTTCCATCAACTATAACCTGCCTACAGTAAGCATGTTTAACTTGATTACCGTTAACTATTGTACGCTTAAATTAGATTTTTTGTTTTCCAGGGTGTATAGATTGGACCCATACTCAAATATTGCTTGTGAATGAATAAAGAAGAAATCTCAGTTGCAATGCTAAGGGATACTCCTCCTGATTTAGTGCAATAGATGTCAGGTATGCAGTAGCTGCAAGTCTGGTGAAGTTCCTCTACTCAGACAAAACACCATTATTGTCCCGTTCCCAGTTTTCTTAAAGATCCTTGATCTTTCATTAAGTGCTCATCAAAGTTATAATCCTTAACGATTCATTTTGATAACAGAAAGTGCGCGACAAAACTGCCAGGAACAACTCGGCGCTGCGTAGTCATAGTGGCCACAGTAGGTACTGCAGGTCATGTGATGCCCACTGGCCCAACAAGCGTACGTTATCAGTGGGCCCGTGGGAGGGAATTTGCTTTGTCAAACACGGGACTTTCGCCCACGAGACCGCTGTTCATGTTTCGTGTGAAACCAAGTTAACGTTGACTTAATTTACCGTAGTTTTGTTATGTAACTTCGCCACTTAACTAACGCTAGCTACCTAACAAACTTACTTATTTTAACCCAAACCACCCTAATCAAATAGTTTTGTTGCGAAAGTTCAAAGCTCCGCCACCAACAATTAAAACTACTGTAAAGAGAGGCGATTAAAAACTCCAAATACTTTGAATGGCTACACAAATGTTAATCGTAGCAAAACAACGGGGTTTGAAATAAAGAATAATATTAAGGATTATAACTTAACGCTACCTCTTCAATGTTGATTATTCTCAGTTTAGATCATTTCATCATGTAAAGCACACTCAGCACAGCTAACAAAACGAGCCTTTACAACCTTAAATACACCGGAGAGAAGTGCGTATGTAAAATGAGTATAAAGTGTTGCTGCAATATTAAATAAGCATCGTAAGCTGCAGATCAAACTGTCAGAGGCTGATGTGAAGCGCGATGGAGCGACACGCCTTCATAAATGCTTGCTGTTGTGTAATTTTGATAGAAATGCCTTCTTTTGTACATATTTACTACTGACGGCCTGCTCCAGTTTGTCTAACATGTGCTGGTGCTGCTATACATCACCAGTCAGGAGAAAAACGACCAACATCACTGCTTGACATACTATGTGCAGATGTAAAGGCAGTTGATTACGCTGAGGTAAGGTGAAGTGCTTTTTTTAAATTTTAAACCAGAAGTTTAAATTGTAAAGTTACAGTAGAACACGACCACGTTTGGCACTTAACAACATACTCTGCAAATGAGAAATGATCCCACAAATAAAAAACTCTTCCTCATCGACCTATTGCACAAGCGTTTCATATCACAAAAAGTACAAGTTACATCACTTACTGGGATCTACTACACTATAGGAAATGCAGACAGAAGCACTTTTACATAGCTTTGGACCAAGTTAGTCCACGGCAAAGCTACAATACATAATATATGGATATATATATATATATATATCTGTAGATCTTTTTTTCCCTCAAATATACTCTTAAATATGTGACGTTTGGAGGAAAGAGAGAGAAAAGAAATACGTTTACCAGTACATTCACGACAAACAATTCATCCGTCAAGGGGGTAACGTACGGGAGGATTTGGCGAGGTGAGTCTTATAGATCATGGCCGAGTCGCTCGATCTCCTCGATAAGAAAGTCGATGTCCTCGAAGGTCGCCGCGGGATTTGAGATCACCATGCGGAAAAAGTTGACCTTGTCTCCTTGCGGTTGGTAGCTGACCATGGTCGTGCCGTACTCCATCATCCTGGCCTTTATCACCGGAGCCACCTGAAAGGGTCAGTACATACAGTATGAATAAACAGAAGCAGAGAGAAGATCAAACACTGCATAAGCTCTTCATCGTTCCATTGGTTTGGTTCATATCTATTTACTACGAGGCACAAAACAAACAATGAAATGAGCTTGTAGGGTTGTGTACATGTATTCAAGTATGCTGCATTACTTAAGTACAATTTGGAGGGACTGAAATATAGTTAAGTACATCCAATTTAAGAGAAAATCCACTCAGCTGTACTATCAGGCCGTCCTACTGGCCGGGGGCCTGTTAAGAGTAGTGAGAGAGGACTACGTCAATACCGGTATAAAACAGGCATTTAAAGATGTTTTGAGAAAATGTGAGTCACCGCAACCACGAGAGGTCCTTGTTATGCAGCTATGAATGAGCACCCAAAATAATATGCTGTTTGCTGCAGCAGAATGCAAGATTAGCCACGGACAGACACAGAGGTGCACAGTCACTCACAGACGCACACAAGCCACCAATCGCATGATCCTCCTGGCAGCAATAAGAACTTAAAAATTACTATCTAAGGTGCATGAAATCCTTCAGGACCTTAAAGGCTCCATGACTTAACGCTCTGAAAGGGGACATTTTATATATAAATGTAATATGTACTTTTACCGAAGTAGATTTTCGAATGCAGGACTAACAAGTACTTTTACTTAAGTTAAGAATCTGAGTACTTCTCCCACCACTGGGGTTACAGTATAAAGGCTGCAGTGCAGCGGCGAGTTCTGTCCTGTAGTTCTCCTCACATAATCCCTCTTAATCTCTTGCAGGTGCTTCAGTAAAATAATCAATCAACATCTGCAGATTGCTGTCAAATCAGTCTTTTTGACAATTTTCCAGTTATCCTTCAGAAGTAGCCATTAAGTGCAAGTGGAAATCAAGCTCCTCCAGTCTGGACGTTTTCCTCAAGATTACATCATCCCTCAATCTGAGTGTCAGAGTCTGCAGGAAAAACAGCGAGCTGTCCAAACACTCGGGTTTCAGTGAGGCGTAACTTTGGAAAAACAAAAGGAAATCTCTCCGTTTGATGTGCTTTGACAAACGATCTACGGTGGCTGGTTTTACAGATGCAGAGAGCTCTTTTTATGGGCTGCACGTCCCCAATCTGTTTGTCCTAATTGTCAATTAGTCGGCCCCCGCTGCCGTGGGATCCTCTGAGTGGCCGCTGTGAGCTCAGGCCTGTGATACCCTTCTGTGAGCAAAACTGTCACAATGTACTAAGTACACCTCATGTATGGCAAAGTATAGTTTTTTTAATCCAGAGGATAAGTGGTAGCCATGTTGTCCCTGATGACGGGGGGGACATGTGATGGTCAAACTGGATAGGAGTGAAAGGCTTGTAGCGCAAACGAAAGGTGCAGTGAAAGGTGTTTTTGGTAGATATCATAGTCGGGCTTCTTATCTCCGCTCGCCCACCTTGTGCAAGTGTTTCTTTCTCTCCTCGTTGTCCTCCATGTAGCGGATCCCAGGAGGGAGGTACCAGAAGCAGACGTTGGTGTGCTGAGGCTGGGGGAACACACAAGAGATGAGAGCAATAAACCGCCACCAAAGCAAAACATGCACACATAAGGCTGAGGAACATTTTGTAAATGTCTGTTGTTAAAATTAAAGCCACTATGTGTAGAATTTGACTTGTCTTGTCTTTGTGGTAGCATCAAAATCACATTATAAAACTGCTATATTCAGTATTTTATGTGTAAAGCAAAAACAATTGCTCACAGAACTATTACAAGACTCAGTTTAACTAAAATCTACAGAGCGTTCTTGCTTCTTTTCAGCTCATTGTTTTGATTCTACGGCCCGCAACTTGACTGATATGTGCATCCCTAGTTTTGTACGTCTGTCGAACATTTAGCAGCTAACAATATTAATATAGATGCAGTGCACACACACATTTAACAATCATCTTTGGTAGAAATCCTACAGATACCTCAAAATAAAAAGCGTCGAAAGTAACCGCAGCCCGTCGATTACTTCAAGCCAGAGCGGATTCTGTTTCCAGGCGTAACAAAGAAACCCATTATGTGTTCCCAGCGTCAGACAGGTAGCTGCCTCCTCCTCAGACATTCTCTAAACGTCTGAAAGCCAACGCATCTCTCTTATTTTTTGGCATGTGAAGCCTCGCTGGAGCAGCCGAGGTGTAGATCATTCATTATCAACAGCTGACTAGCCATGCACACCAGCCTCATTTAGACGACCCGCTCTGGTTCCGCCGTCATTTGTTCAACATCAGATTGATGTAATGGCTCGATGGGAGCTATACAGACAAGTGAACACCTGGGCCGATGCCCAGAAGACTTGGCTTCCCCCCCCACCACCCTTTGGGTTATGATGCTCTCAGTCTTTTGTGGCTCAGCGAGGAAACAATAAGCTTTGAAACATTAAAGAGCTTTCACTATAAATGACTCTGGGTGTCCAAGCACTTCTCCTGTAAAAGGTTTTTTTTTAGCTTAATAACCCCGTCGTATGTTTGGGCTGCTGCAGAGGATACTTCAGACGCTGCCATTCATATGCATATGAGCAATTACAGGCCGCTGTGCTATTCATGAAACATAATAGCAGCACATTATACTGACAGCTAGAGTTAAAAATGGCATTCATCCAACACAAAGCAGGAGCACGCTGCACGTCAATCACGTCACCCGTAATGACACCGAACACACGGAGGTAAGAGAAGCAACGTGGACTAATGTCAGCTACTCTCCTCTGATTGTGCGGCTGTATAAGGATTCTTGTGGAGAGCGGAAGTTAAATGTGGACGTACTTTCCCATTGAAGACCATCTCGTATCCTTCTCTGTCTTTGATCTTGTTGTAGAGGTACTCCGACAGCTCCAGACACTTGTCGATCTGAGCCTCAA